>NW_024070198.1:8836989-9073964 GCF_014754425.2 Oryx dammah
TGTTGTGTAGCCTCACCGTGAAGAGGTGGGGCCCGAACAAAAGAAGAATTAGTGTCAATACAGACATGTAAGAAAGAAGAGGGAGAAAGTTCAGGGCAATGAGTTACATCCATTTGCCATAGTTCATTAGGTTGCAAACAGTGAGGATTAATACCTTGTGTGATGGGTCGAAGATGTATGGGTCTACAAGTAGAGCAATTACTAATAATTTCTTTAGCCTGGCGGTATGGGATTTTCCATAGCTGGTATAGGGTGCCAGAATTGTTACACAACAGAGCATGCTGTTCCTCCGGAGTAGCAAAGGAAACCAGTTTATCAGCCTGCTCATTACCATGAGTCGTTGGGCCAGGAAGGCAAGAATGTGCTCGAATATGTGTAATATAAATGGGAGAATTACGGTTTCTAACAACAGATTGTAGTTCGAAAAAGAGTTGTTGAATAATAGGTTGACTGGAGTTTATGGTGGAGGTTTCTATATTTTTTAATACAAAAACTGAATATATAGAATCAGAGACTATATTATTGGGATAAGGGTGTAGGCAAATAACTTGAATAAGAGCACATAATTCATTTTGCTGAGCAGAATGAAATTTAGTATAAAAGACGTTATATTCCTTAAGAGACTAGAATGGAGCTTTGGCG
This sequence comes from Oryx dammah, assembly GCF_014754425.2. NCBI lineage: Eukaryota > Metazoa > Chordata > Mammalia > Artiodactyla > Bovidae > Oryx > Oryx dammah. The sequence goes on from NW_024070198.1 coordinate 8,837,632, forward strand.
TTTTTAGTCCCACCTATATAAAAAAAACCCTCAGCTTGTGGTATAGGCTGTGAGCTGACAAAGTGAGAAATAATAAATTCAGTATTTCTGAAGCAATTCTGCAGCTTACCAGAAGGATAATGAAATGAAAATTCTCCAAAATATTCCAGAAAAGCCATTTGGAAATCGGTCGAAGTTTGTAATGCATTCTCAAATTGAGATTTATTCATTGGTATTACAATTTTATGAGGATCAGAGCCAATTAGAATTTTAGTCCTATTTCTTCCATTGATGATGATTAGAGCAATTAAATCAACGTAGGGTATAAGTGACTTTATTCCCCTAAAACGGGTATAGATCCATTCTACTGGGTGTTCTTGTTGGGCAAGACGTCCTGTGGGAGAATGAAGTTAGTTAGTTAGTTAGTTAGTTAGTTCAGCTGCTCAGTCCTGTCCGACTCTTTGCGACCCCATGAATCGCAGCACGCCAGGCCTCCCTGTCCATCACCAGGTCACCAATCATGGGGAATGAAATTTCCAATAGAGGATGTTATAGAATTTAGAAGTGCTTTTGTGAAAAGTGAATGTGGGCCATACGTAGTTATAGCTTTTTTAATTTGTTGCATGTGAAAAAGGTTAAAACCCTCATACTGACGTATTATGTGCCCTTGAGCGTCAGGATTTCTAAAACTGGAAAGGCGGAGAAACCATCGGCTTCAGAGACTTGTGATCACAAAGCCAGCAATTCAGAGAGCTTCTGTCATGAAGGAGAATGAGTAGATAGCAAATTCTTACAGTTAAGAATATGTGGTAAAAACTTATTACTGTTATTCAAAAAGGTGTCGTCAGTTTTAATGTCAAAAAGTGTCTTAGGGGAGTCGTTGCCAGAATCATTAGGTTCTAGCAAAGGAGAGACCTTGGGATTTGTGCCCGCTGGCAGGGGAGGAGCGCTTGGAGCAACCGGGGCAGGGCTTGTAGGAAAATTCTGAAATATTTTACGTTGTTTTAATTGGGCCTTTTGTAAGGTTTCATCATCTAATTCATACTCATGTAATAAGTGTTCTGCCTGTTTCCGAATATCAGGAGGGCTAGAATTACCTTGAAATGGCAGAAATCACAGCTTTAATGAGAGCCCATAGGGACCAGAAATCTATCGGAATACTTTTTCCCTATCTGGTGTCCTGTTCAACATTCTCTTTGACCCAGTGCCAAATTTCTAAATCAAAACTACCTTCATCAGGGAACCAAGGGTTACATTCAATCACTGTCTGAAGGCAAGCCTCTATTTGCTGGCGTGAAACTGAAAGTCCCTGAACTGTAAATAAGTGATGAAGTAAAGTAGAGAAGTGATGGGGCTTTCCAGCCGTTTGACCCATGTCTTAGTACTTACTGACCTCAGTAGGCCCTTGGAGTCACTCTGTCCAAATCTGCCATGTCTACCAGGCCCCTGTTCTGGACGCCACTTGTTGAGGTCCTTTAATGGACTGGAACCTGGTGGTCTGGAGTCGATGATAAGAAGGTAAAAGAGAGAGAGAAAGAGGCTGATAGTCCTTGGTTTACGCAGAAAACCAATAAAGCCCTTGACACGGGGCTTGCACGGCTTCACGCAGACACCGGGCACCTTCTTGAGGGGGTGAAGGCACGGTGAGCCTTCTCGAGAGGGTCTTAGAAGCCAGGCAAGAAAGTGAGCTCAGCGGGCTTCTGCGCTCCAAAGAATTAGCCTGAGAGAGAGAGGGAGAGAAAGAAAGAAAGAAAGACATGGGGACCCAAGCTCTGATGGAGCAAAGGTGTTTTATTCAACATAGTGTGGGTATATATACTGTCTTACAAGGTAGCTATTTTCAGCAAAGATAAAAATGAAAAGTCCAAACTTACAAATTATCAAGGAAACATAAGGCAATCCATATCAAAGACAGAGGGTTATAAAGAATCACTTTTACCATATGGTTCATAAAAAGGAAGAGGGTCGTAAATAGTTACTTATCAGTGAATGGAAAAACCAATGCAGGAAATGCATGCATTCCTCAGCCCTGGGAGCGGTTTGCCAACTCCTCTTAATCCTGAATATTCAGGATTGGTAAGGGACAGAGGATTCGTGACAGGTGCAAAACAGCACACAGGAAGCCTCCTGTTAAATGCTTCCTGACATATGCCAGTTATAAAGATATTTAGTTAGGGAAGCCTATGTAGTCTATTATTGTATTGTATGTATACATATAAGATTTATTATTTTATTAATCAATTATTGTGCTTTCTCTTTTTTCATAGGAGAACCAGCAGAAATCAACCAATGTCGTGTATCAGGCCCATCACGTGAGCAGGAATAAGAGAGGCCAGGTGGTTGGAACACGGGGTGGTTTCCGAGGATGTACCGTATGGCTGACAGGTGTGCTGTGTTGAGATCTAAATGTATTTTATTTTGACTGAAGATTGGTGGTAACACACAATTTTAAGGAAAATAATGTGACATATTTTATGTGTCACATATACATATTCCATGTGTATTTTAACATTAGAAGGAGGCTGAGAGCTGTAGTAGAAAGCTTGGGTATCAGTCCTAATTCTACCCATCTGTAAGAGATAAGGCTTACATCAGGTCATAGAATGTCTCTAGTTCTCTGTTTCCACCTCTTTGACAAGAAAGAATGGACAAGTTGATTATGACATTCCCTTTCAGATCGAAGGAATTCTGTAATCCTCAATTTCATGCCTAAGCACATTTCAGTTCAATTCAGTTGCTCAGTCGTGTCCAACTCTTTCGACCCCATGAACCGCAGCACACCAGGCCTCCCTGTCCATCACCAACTCTGAGTTTACCCAAACTCATGTCCATTGAGTTGGTGATACCATCCAACCGTCTTATCCTCTGACGTCCCCTTCTCCTCCTGCCTTCAATCTTTCCCAACATCAGGGTCTTTTCAAATGAGTCAGCTCTTTGAATCAGGTGGCCAAAATATTGGAGTTTCAGCTTCAACATCAATCCTTCCAATGAACACCCAACATCAATCCTTCCAATGATTTCCTCTAGGATGGACTGGTTGGATCTCCTTGCAGTCCAAGGGACTCTCAAGAGTCTTCTCCAACACCACAGTTCAAAAGCATCAATTCTTAGGTGCTCAGCTTTCTGTATAGTCCAACTTTCACATCCATACATGACTACTGGAAAAACCACAGCCTTGACTAGACAGACCTTTGTTGACAAAGTTATGTCTCTGCTTTTTAATATGCTGTCTAGGTTGGTCATAACTTTCCTTCCAAGGAGTAAGCGTCTTTTAATTTTATGGCTGCAATCACCATCTGCAGTGATTTTGGAGCCCCCAGAAATAAAGTCTGACACTGTTTCCACTGTTTTCCCATCTATTTGCCATGAAGTGATGGGACTGGATGCCATGATCTTAGTTTTCTGAATGTTGAGCTTTAAGCCAACATTTTTACTCTCCTCTTTCACTTTCATCAAGAGGCTCTTTAGTTCTTCTTCACTTTCTGCCATAAGGGTGGTGTCATCTGTATATCTGAAGTTATTGATATTTCTCCCAGCAGTCTTGATTCCAGCTTGTGCTTCATCCAGCCCAGCGTTTCTCATGATGTACTCTGCATATAAGTTAAATAAGCAGGGTGACAATATACAGCCTTGACGTACTCCTTTTCCTATTTGGAACCAGTCTGTTGTTCCATGTCCACTGGCAGTTAAAAATGAGGCTTTCCTAAATGACATCAAGCATTTGGCTGTCCATTAGAGATGTTCTTTATTCTTTTCAGATGTGTTAACATTCTAGGGGGATATTTTACTTATTTAAAAAAATTAAAATCCAGGCAAGAAGAAAAACTCTATGTTTTCTATGTAGCAGATCATGTCCCTTTGTATAAAAATAACTCATTCCCACCAAAGTGACCAAATGAATCTTGTTTTACTTGTGTTTTTATTGCCCCAGAATGTCACATCTAAGGGTTAGTGACAGAGCTGGAATTAGTCCTGGGCTGTTACCTATATTTTCTGAGTATGGGTAGAGGAAGCTGATACCTGGAAATGCAGGTCTGACATAGGCTGGACTCAAAAGAAAAAAAAAAAAAACAGGTTCATTTTGTAGACATAATATTTCACATCAAGATGAGCTTAGATGCAAAGATACATTTATCTGGGTTTTGAAATCAACTTATGTGTTACTGTCTGCTCACAAATGTGGCTTTATTCTAACCTGAAGATAATTCTAAAAAACACAACAAGCAAGGATCTGCCTTGCGTCTTTTCTTGCTCCTCTGAGTCTTTCCTGTTCCTGTCTAAAGCAGCCTCATTCTTCTTTTTCAAGTTATTTCCTAGTGCCTGCAGCACTTGTCCTTGGTTTCCTGGTTTTATCCATCCCTAGAATGACAACTTTTCCCACTTTCCAGGGTGAGGCTACACAGTGGGCATGGAGCCTGCTTTGTTCCCGAAGGCAGGTTCACTGGTCTCAATGCCTGATATGTGTCCCCAGGTTCCCTCTGAGAGACGTATTGTGCAGCAGTGGATAAAACGGCTACACTCCAGACATTTCCCTCTTGCAATGTGTCTGCCTTCATGTGTTCATTTAAATTCTGAATCAAAACATATATACAGGGATTTCCCTGGTGGTCCAGTGGCTAAGACTTGGTGCTCCCAATGCAAGGGGCCTGGGTTCCACTCCTAGTCAGGGAACTAGATCCCACACGCCACACGTGAGTTCTCATGCCACGACGAAAGGAAGATTGAAGATCACACGTTCCGCAACTAAGACCTGGCACAGCCAAATAAATAATAAATATTTTTTTAAAAAACCATATACACAGAGTCCATTTTTCCTAATTTGAAACACCCTTGAAAAGAAAAAAAAAGAACTAGTGGAACAGAAAAACAAAATCTCAAAAGTATACTCCCCCCATCTTTTCTTAACTTTCAAAAACTCTTGTCCTCCTTTATTTTTTACTCTCAAATTACAGATGTTGGATACTGACCAGGAAAATCAGGAGAAACCAGATTCTTCAAATCTAGGGAATTGAAGTTGGGCCTCAGCTTCACCTACATTAGTTGTGTGATTTTGGAACAAGCTCCCTAAGCCTCTTATTTGTAAAATGAGAATGAAGATAGTACCTCCTTATAGAGATATTGGAGAAGGCAATGGCACCCCACTCCAATACTCTTGCCTGCAAAATCCCATGGACGGGGAGCCTGGTAGGCTGCAGTCCATGGGGTCTCGAAGAGTTGGACACGACTGAACGACTTCACTTTCACTTTTCACTTTCATGCATTGGAGAAGGAAATGGCAGCCCACTCCAGTGTTCTTGCCTGGAGAATCCCAGGTATTCCGGAGCCTGGTGGGCTGCCGTCTATGGGGTCGCACAGAGTCAGACACAACTGAAGTGACTTAGCAGCAGCAGCAGCATAGAGATATAGGTAGAAGTGAATGAAATAAAACATGTATGTGCTTAGCAGAGGTCCTGGTCCCTAGTAACACTCTCAGTAAATATAACTGGTGTTACTTCAACGTATTAAAATAAATATTCCAATGACCTACATTAATACTCAGAGAAAGCAATGGCAACCCACTCCAATACTCTTGCCTGGCAGATCCCATGGATGGAGGAGCCTGGTAGGCTGCAGTCCATGGGGTCGCTAAGAGTCGGTAATGACTGAGCAAATTCTCTTTCACTTTTCACTTTCATGCATTGGAGAAGGAAATGGCAACCCACTCCAGTGTTCTTGCCTGGAGAATCCCAGGGATGGGGGAGCGTGGTGGGCTGCCTTCTCTGGGGCTGTACAGAGTTGGATGCGACTGAAGCAACTTAGCAGCAGCATATTAATACAGTTAACTGTGTTTGGAAATTTCTACTATTTCTCTCATTTTCTGATACAAAAGAATGTACCAGAGGTTCAGGAATCTCATCTCTCCTGTCCTACAATTGGACATGTTTTAAGAGGAATTTATCACATTGCGTGCTAAGTCACTTCAGTTGTGTTGCACTCTTTGCAACACTATGGATGGTAGCCCACCAGGTTCCTCTGTCCATGCGATTCTCCAGGTGATAAGCTGGAGTGAGTTACCATATCCTCCTCCAGGGGAGGGGACAGGAGAGAGGGCAGGATGGGCTGGGGGTATGGCTTAGGTGATCAGCTGACCCTCTTAGGGGTGCTGTGTGTGGGCATCATGCCACAGTACCCTACTTTTGCTCCCAGGCACCTCAGAAATGACACTTGGTTTGCAGGCTTTTTGTATCTTTTTGTTTATAATTTGGTCCAACTAGACCAGGGTGTAGTTATTTTAAGTCCCTTATAGTCTCTTTGTATCTGTTGCTCCAGGAGCCCTTTGTTCAGGTGCAAGCACTCTAGTAAAGGGTCCCAGGTCCCAGCCTGTCTCAAAAGCAGAACCCCTGGGGACTGTGTGGAGCCTGCCAAGGTCTCCCTATTGACAAACTTCTTCTGCTTTGAAAGGCTATAATCCTAATAAAGGACAACTAGTTATTTCAAGATGTGAAAGAAATGCTAGTACTTAACTTTTAGTAAATTTCACTTTTTCTAGATTTGAATGGTTTGGATTTGAGGTCAATCAAATGATTGTCATTAGGGTTTTAATTACTCTTGAATTAGGTAAAACTTAGAATCAATCACAATTTATCATCTTAAACAGAGACATCTCCAGTCTTGTCTTGACTGTTCTCAACAGGTCTCTCTGGTGCTGGAAAAACAACGATCAGTTTTGCTCTGGAAGAGTATCTCGTCTCCCACGCCATCCCTTGCTACTCCCTCGATGGGGACAACATCCGTCATGGCCTCAACAAAAACCTTGGATTCTCTCCTTGGGACAGAGAAGAAAATATCCGCCGGATTGCAGAGGTGGCCAAGCTGTTTGCCGACGCTGGTCTGGTCTGCATTACCAGCTTCATTTCTCCTTTTGCAAAGGTAAAATGACTTGGCAACATGCACGATTCCCACACACAGCACCAGAGCTCTCCAACTGCCAGGAGGAGGAGCTGGCAGAGGGGAACAACAGAGAATGTCATACTTTGTTTCCCCCACCTTTGCTCACCGCTCGCTTGCACCCTCATTTCCTCTCTTTAATATTGGTTATATAAAGAGAGTCCCTTCATTTCCAGATGCCAGGGCACCAGTTGACATAAACCCTTCCACTTTCACAATGGTAAGTACACTTGGCCAGACTTGAAAGGACGAAAAATTTAAACAAGAAAACTCCTAAAGCTCAGTAAGTTTTATTTCTCCAAAAAGCCAGAGAGTTTGCCTGACTAAAGAAAACAGCAGTTCATTGACAAGGCATCAGGTTTTCTGTGTTTAATGTTGAAATCAACAAGGTAGAGTGTCATTCCTCTTGTTTTAAAGCACAGAAATGCTGTGAGCTACAAATAAGACACAATGACTATGAACATACCCTTCGAATGAAATGCCAGCCCTGTCTTTTAGTTGGGATTCTTTTCTGTGTTTTTTTTTTTTTTTCTTTTTAAAGTCCTTGGGAGAGTTGTTTAATAGAGTGAAACTTCTCTAAAGGGCTATTTCCTGCCACCTATGCAGAGCTCAAACCCTAGTGTTATCTTAAGGCCATGGAAGACCAGAGCACAGTGTTTGTGATGAATTTCATTGTGAAACCTCTTCTTACTTTCTTTTTTCAACACTCACTTATCTGGCTACGTCAGGTCTTACTTGTCGCACACGGTGTCTTTGTTCTAGCCTGTGGACCTCTCTAGTTGTGGTGTGTGGCTCTCTAGTTGTGGCGCTTAGTAGTTGCAGCATATGGGATCTTAGTTCCCCAGCCAAGGGTCAAACCTGCGTCCCCTGCATTGGAATGCGAATTCTTAGCCTTTGGAACACCAGGGAAGACCCTCTTCTCACATTCTTATACGTAATTTTTTTCCCAGGATCGGGAGAACGCCCGCAAAATCCATGAATCAGCAGGACTGCCCTTCTTTGAGATATTTGTAGATGCACCTCTAAACATTTGTGAAAGGAGAGATGTAAAAGGCCTCTACAAACGGGCCCGAGCTGGGGAGATCAAAGGTAAGACGGCCAGCTCAGTAGCCCTTTTGCCACTTACTTATGCCACCAATTTGTATGTCTGTCCCCAGAAATCTGTCTGATGTTTCAAAGACTGTTTTTCAAAACTACATATAGCACACACAACTTTTTATCAAACCGTAATATCTTCAGTGTCTCCATGGGCTTATGAAAATGTGGGCTTGTATTTCTCAAGAACTGTCACCCCGGCCATAAGCAATCAAGTTCAGACAACTAAAACAAATATATGTATGTGACTGTGTGTGTAGGAGGAATCTCTCAGAGTTTTCCTCCCTCTTGTCTTCCTTTTCCATTCTAATTAACTGCAGAGGGCTTGGACTCAGGTTTTATTGAAAACACAGGTGTAAGTGTTCTTACCTATGGCTGGAGGTCAAGGAAGGCTGTTTGACCTTTTCTGTTTTAACCTGAGTATAATGTTTGAAAACATTTATTCCAACATGTGCTATGTCTTCTTGAGTCAAAACATTGTTCTGTTGGTGCAGATGTTACTTTCAGCCCTCTGCTTTGCAGGGTTTACGGGTATTGATTCTGATTATGAAAAGCCTGAAACTCCCGAGCTTGTGCTTAAAACCAATTTGTCCTCCGTGAGTGACTGTATGCAGCAGGTGGTAGAGCTTCTACAGAAGCAGGTGGGCAGACTGGACTTTTTAAAAAATAATAATAATTTTACAAAGTCATGAGAGACCATCTGTTTACTGAAGTGTCCTTTATATAGTTTTCATTCCAAATGGTTACCAAGTCTGCTTCCTTTCAGAACATTGTACCCCACACTGTAATCAAAGGCATCCACGAACTCTTTGTGCCAGAAAACAAACTCGACCAAGTCCGAGCTGAGGCCGAAGTACTCCCTTCCTTATCAATTACCAAGGTAAGAGGATGCAAACTGGCTGATGGAAAATTTGGCTTGATATCAGTTATTATAATCCATTTACAGTTACTCTCAACAATAAGGTAGGTATGAATAAGGAAAATTTAATTCCTATAAAGAAAAACAGCTGCTTTCACCAGCTTTTTCTTTTTCTTTTTTTCTTTTTTGACTGCTTTTCCAAGAACATGTTGCTACAAAGCAGCTGATCAATTTTATGTTCAAGAAGATAACTTCTATACTTGCAGAGGACAGTTGTATATAGTTGTTGTTATACTTTCAGTTATGCCAGCATACAGGCATTCTGTGCTAAGTCGCTTCAGTTGCGTCCCACTCTTTGTGACCTTCTGGACTGTAGCCTGCCAGGCTCCTCTGTCCATGGGATTCTCCAGGCAAGAATACTGGGGTGGGTTGCCATTTTTTACTCCTGGGGATCTTTCTGACCCAGGGATTGAACCAGCATCTCTTGTGTCTCCTGAATTAGCAGGTGAGTTCTTTACCACTAGCGTCACATGGGAAGCACTGGGCAGTAATTATTTGTGGACAATTGCCAAGAAAATAGTTTGTCCAGAATATAAGTGTTTCTTGGACCAATGAGAAGTTTTACTAAAACAAAAAGCAACCCTAATCTAAAATGATATGAATGCCTTGATCTTTTTCTACACTGCACATCCCACTTTTGCTTTATCAGGGAGTCCAGTCTAAGTAGAGGGAGTTTTAGTTACATGGATTTACCACCTGGACGATGTTAAGACGCAATCCCAGCAAACAGCCCTGCAAATACCTTGGCCTCTTTACGGATTCCCGGTGCTAGTGGTAAGGAACCCACCGTAAAGAACCCGCCTGCCAGTGCAGGAGACAGAAGGGTTGTAGGTTTGATCCTTGGGTTGGGAAGATCCCCTGGAAGAGGAAATGGCAACCCACCTCAGTATTCTTGCTTGGAGAATCCCATGGACAGAGGAGCCTGGTGGGCTACAGTCCATAGGGTTGCAAAGAGCTGGATATGACTGAAGCAACTTAGCATGCATGCTCTGTAGATTAGGGTTAGTTGGTTCATACAAGGTGATCAAGTCTTCAGTGGTAACCTCTTGGTATCTATTAAAACCCTGGACATTTTTATGAGGCAGAGTACACTGGGAAGGTGCTTCCGCTCATGAATACCCCAGGCTGTAGTAAGTCATGACAAGTTTATAAACAGAGCTCCCTGACTCTACACAATACATTTTGAGTTCTCCAATGCTTCAGGCAGATGAGAAACACATAATTAGGGTACTCTTTCTACCCCCTTCTGATGCCTATGTCAGAAGCTTTCTCTATGTCCTTTATACTTTAATAAAACTTTATTTTTTTTTATTTTTTTTTTATTTTTTTTCGATTCTTACATGTTATTATACATGTTTCAATGCCATTCTCCCAAATCATCACACCCTCTCCCTCTCCCTCTGAGTCCAAAAGTCCGCTATACACATCTGTGTCTCTTTTGCTGTCCTGCATACAGGGTCATCATTGCCATCTTCCTAAATTCCATATATATGTGTTAGTATACTGTATTGGTGTTTTTCTTTCTGGCTCACTTCACTCTGTATAATCGGCTCCAGTTTCATCCATCTCATCAGAACTGATTCAAATGTATTCTTTTTAATGGCTGAGTAATACTCCATTGTGTATATGTACCACAGCTTTCTTATCCATTCATCTACTGATGGACATCTAGGTTGTTTCCATGTCCTAGCTATTATAAACAGTGCTGCGATGAACATTGGGGTACATGTGTTTCTTTCAATTCTGGTTTCCTCTGTGTGTATGCCCAACAGTGGGATTGCTGGGTCATAAGGCATTTCTATTTGCAATTTTTTAAGGAATCTCCACACTGTTCTCCATAGTGGCTGTACTAGTTTGCACTCCCACCAACAGTGTAGGAGGGTTCCCTTCTCTCCACACCCTCTCCAGCATTTATTGCTTGCAGATTTTTGGATCGCAGACATTCTGACTGGTGTGAAGTGGTACCTCATTGTGGTTTTGATTTGCATTTCTCTTATAATGAGTGATGTTGAGCATCTTTTATTACACAAAAGCTCTGAGCGATCAAGCCTCGTCTCTGGCCCCGGATTGAATTCTTCTCCTCCGGGGGCCAAGAATCCCAGCGTCGTGATTCAACAACAACCTTTAAAAAAAAAAAAGAAACACATACTTATAATTGTGAAATTTGAGTTCCAATAACAGAATGGTCTGCAAGGTACAGAGGAACTACAGAGACTCTAATGATTAATTTTTTTGATCCTAGGGATGACAGGGAAGATTTCAAAGCAATGGTCCACAAGCTGGGTTTTATTTTTTTTTAATTTTTGAGATGGATTTTAAATGATGAATAGGGTTTTCAGGTAAAGGAGGGGATGGGCTTGAAACCATGTGTGTGTTCAGACTACACATAGCCTGGCACTGTTGTTGACTAGGCTCCTGGGTGGGGAGTGGTGGCAGGTGAATATTCCGACAGGATTCCCTAGGGCCGGAGCTAGTATCATGCTAAGAAGTTTGGACATTTATCTTAGTTCAATCAAATAGCTAGCATATTGGTGAAAACAATGTAGCCAAACCGTAATTATTATGAAATAAAGAATGTACAGTGAATCCTCAGCACAGTCACAAATTGTAAGAACAGATATAGCCCAAAGTGCTCAAAGAAATCATCCCAACTTGGAATCCTTTGGCCACCCTCCTGATAGAAGGTTCTAGACTCATGCCTCCAGCCTCTAGATCATGGGCCAGCATCACATCTGGAAATGCTTAACACATAAAGTGTTCTGCCTTCATTCTCCTCTCAACTGAGTAAGAACGGACTGCCCTGGGGCTGGATGGCTGGAACACAGCGCTCATGGAAACGTTCACCTGCTTTTTTTGTTTTGCAGCTGGATCTTCAGTGGGTCCAAGTTTTGAGTGAAGGCTGGGCCACTCCCCTCAAAGGATTTATGAGAGAAACGGAGTACTTGCAGGTTATACACTTTGGCACCCTGCTAGACGGTATGGGTTTTTGTTTGTTTCTTACTCTTTATCCTTAGAAAAATATTTCTCAGAAGTCTTCGCAGGAACAAGAAATGCTAATCGTTGGTTTGTAAAACATATTGTGAAAATATGTATTTATGATGTGTCCAATTATGTGTCCATTTTTAGGATTTTTTTTTGTTATCCTCAAAGGATTATTGATTACCAAAAGCTAAGAAACCAAAAAATGAAGGTTTAACTTTCACACGGTCAAGAGAAGGTTAAGTCTGTTTCATCTCCACTTGCCCTTTGCTGGCCCTGATATCAGAAGACAGTGGACAGTGAGAAGCACCATTACCAGCTGCTGGACCATCCTGGGGGAGCCAGGGTGAACTCCGCATCACTGCTGACTTGTGGGATGCCTCGCATCCTCTGGCAAACACTATTGCAGCAGCTGCCTTCCTTGGTGCATAAAGTGTGGCTATTCATGTCCGTACATGGAATATATTAGGATGACTTCGTCTGCTAAATTCTAGTAGGGGATTTTAAGGCAGCTTTCTGGGCAGAAGCTGAATGGCTTTTAGAGAACTGCTCTTGTCAAGGTTGGAAGGATGTGTTATTCAGAACACTTCTGGATCCTTCTATGATCATTTATTTCCTTCCTAGAACTGTCTTGACCTTATCAATTAGCACTTATCTATTTCAAGATCTTGGGGTGTTATTGATACATGGGGAAGGGATGGTGATAGATGCACCCTGAATGTATAATACTGAGCAGGGCTTCAGACCTTTTAGGAAGAAAAATCAGGTGTTCTTTCTTGAGAAAGATGTTTGTGTTCTAGGCTTGTGCCCAGGGAATGCGACATAAAGCAACTCCAGCTGCAGTTGGGCTTCAAACCTCCCCATACTCTCCAGAAGTCTCCTTATTTCCTACATAATTAATAAAAATAGTTACCAGGGATATAATAGGTAGCCCACCTCTGCCTAAGTAGAGGCAGAATATCATAGTGGATAAGAGTGAGCCATGGCGCCCAACTCTGTGTTCATTTGCCAGTGATTAGCTATGAAGTTGGAGCACATTACTTAAACACTCTGGGCCTCAGTTTTCTCATCTGTAAAATGGGGATGTTAATAAAAGTACCTACCTCATTGGCACTTAAAAGACTTAACCTTCTCATTGGGATGTTGAGCATTTAAAAGGATACCTTGTCAATATATTCCATATATTGTATTCCATAAAATATATTCCATATATTAACACCTCCCCACCACCCGCATGTACAATTAAAAGGACGTGAAATTCTTGAACAGACTAAGAGGCTTACCTCTAGTCACATCCATTTGGAAGTAGCACAGATAAGATGTTCATCAGCTGGCCAACAAATATTCATTGAGTGTCCTTGGATGTCAGGTTTTGTTCTAGCTGCTGGAGATAGATAACGAAGACATATGAGCTTGCTGGGTCAGGCTGTGCAGTTCATCTTCTGAACTCTATGGGGGGGTTTTCCAACCACATTAGTGGTTGTCAAGCTTTTTTGTTTTTTTAAGTCATAGCTGTTTCAGTGAAATCTGAGGCCATGTATAGAACAGATGAAAATGGAACTGCTCCTGTAGAAGGGGTGGGCTCAGCCTTTCTCCTACTCATCAGCAACCCTGGGAGCATTTACCAATAGCATAAGGCAGTTGAAACACTCTGTCCTCTACCATACCATGTCAGTCTCATGGAAGAGCTTGGCTCGATGGATTTTGAACTGAGTGAAAAGTGAAGTCACTCAGTCGTGTCCGACTCTTTGCCACCCCATGGACTGTAGCCTACCAGGCTCCTTCCTTCTCCAGGGGATCTTCCCAACACAGGGATCGAACCCAGGTCTCCCACATAGCAGGCAGACACTCTACCATCTGAGCCAGCAAGGAAGCCGTTGGACTGAGTAGACGGTTAGATTTCAAAAATGATGTATCTCTATATCAGAAGGTTGGGCAAGATATTATTATACGAATATCATTTCATTTTAAGCAGTTTATGAAAGTCGGAGTCACCACCATTGAAAATTTGAAATAACTTTTGTAGTCACAGATGTGGCCATTTTCATCCACCATTAAACAATTGCACATCTTGATCACTTAACAGTCTGCAAGTAAGGTTTCTATTCTGACTCTATCTCCCAAAACTATTTTTTGGTTTTAATTTCCTCAAATGTTCACAATTTCTCCCATAGTTAAAAAAAATTAGTTCGGTATTAAAAAAATTTAGTTCAGTGTACTCAGTCCAAAAGCAAAATCAAAAAATCACTTTTTAGTGTTTTTGATGATTATATGAGTTACTCCTTGTATTACTCAAGGATCTGTTTTCATGTCAGTGAAAACACTTATTATCACTTTATTTCTCACTGGATATGTAGTTTCAAGGTTGTCACAGATTCTCCAATGAAAAATGTCACATCTAAATTTACAAATGGAACCTTAAGCTTGACTGGTATTCTTGACTGGTGGCATCCACGTAGGTTTAAGACTTGGCAGCCTTGTGTGACCTGATCATTTGATGGCAAGTCTTCTGGGGCTTTAACTTTCTAAGGCAGAGCTTGAGAGCGTTCCTACATATTGCCAGCATTTATTCAGCACATAAGGTGTTCTGACCCTGGTGCTTGACATTGGACATCACGTTTAATCTGGATTAATGCCACTGTGAAGGTGTTTTGTCCATATGAGGGAATAGTATTGGGAACGTTAAATAACTCACTTAAAGTCTGGATTCAAATGCAAGTTATCCTGGTTCTATATCTGCACTTTTTCTACTGGGCATACTTTCATGTCCTCCAAACATCTGGAATTCTAGGATATTCTAGAGCAGCTTGCCTCCACACTTCCCAAAGGGTGACAGTAGTTATAACATCACTTATTTATAAGAGGCAACTTCTTGCTGAAGTTGGAGGGGCTTTTGACATATAATTATTTAAAAACATAATCATTTAAACAATACTTTTGGATTGTATTGGAAAATTCTGTTTTCTCCAGCTTTTTGCTGTCTTATATTCTCTATTTTTAGAAATGGCTGTAGCAAAAATCTCAGTAATTTGTATGTTGTATGTATAAAGTTTCATAATAGGAATTTATTCTTTGACATTGTTGCTTTACTATTATTTTGATGGAAAGTTGAAAACAATATTTTTCTTAACTGTGTTTGTATTTCTCTAGGCATGTTCCTTCCTGGTATGTACTTTAACTTCCCAAGTAGTTAAATTATTATAATTAGATGTGTTACATTAACTAGAAATGGTAAGGACATGACTTAAAAAAAAATCTAAATGAAACAGTTGGAATTGCTAACAGTTCATGATCCAACCAGTTATAAAAGAATAATACTGCCTTCCGTTGATAGGAGTCCAAGTAACAGGAAATTTCTGGATCAGATGCAGCTGTTGTTTATAATGTATTCAGCTGACAAAAGTAAAGCTGTTTCTAAATTTTTATTGCATATTTGTTCTTGAGATTTTAAAAATTTATTATCCTTTCTGCTAATTACTTCTACTGAGTGTTTGTCCTCATTTAGTTTCACAAATCTGGAATTTTTTTCCCATTGCATTTATAAAACATTTTTAATTGATGAAAGATAAGTCAGTTTTAGAGGCAATTTAAAGTGGATGCACCTGGTTGGATTGTGGGTGATTGTATTTCATTTGTTTGTGATAAGTGATTATGCATGAATTTAATTTCAAGCTATGATGATTGATAGTTATAAAACTGGGAATAAATACATGCCCATTGTGATTGTAAATGTCTGTACTATACCAGAAGAAAAAGGTAGAATTCTGAAGATATCATTTATCTTGAGTATTATTTTCATCATTGTTATTTTTCCTTGAAAAAAGATTAGTCAATAAAAAGTACTTTAGTTTTTGCCTAGGAACAGTTCCAAACAAATGATAAGCATATCTGCAAGGTTAAAACAAGAGGCTTGACAATTATTTAAAGCAAAAGCAAAATTATTCAATTAAACATGAAGTAAGTGCTGGACTAACTATAGCTAAAAAACCACGATATTCTTTTTCACAGTGAGTTATATCACAGTAAAATAATCAGGGTTCCCACCAGAGTTGAAGCACATAATGGCAAAGTACTGAAAGCCCAAGTCAATATCTAAAGCTATAGAGGATATTTCAGCACAGAGTTAAATAGTAGGATAATTTTATGTATAATCAATGGAGAAGTTGATTAAAATAGGGAAACAACAGCAATTTTTTTACCTGTGTGGAGTTGTAGCTACAGGCATATGAGATCAGCTGGCATTTTTCCTGGTAGAACTCCCTTCCACAACATCCCACAGATTAGCTGTCTTGACAACCTATCAGGGAGTGCTGTGTCCTTAGTTGGGATTTTCAATCAAGGCCAAGATGAAGGTGGATCAGAGGCTACTCTGGGCTGGAATCTAGTGGACCAGAAGAGGCAATGGCAACAGAAGAGTGGAGCATTCTTTGGAATTCAATCCAGAATCACTGATGGAAGTCAGCACTGCAGGCACATTGCAGGCAAAGCTGGGCTTCCTCCAGCACACTGCCAACCTTTTGCTTTGCATCTTGTCTTACTTTATTTTAATCAAGCTACTCTTCATAAGCAGTGTGGTCAGTAATCCACAATCCACAGAAAGCATGATTTCTAATGAGATCATCAGCATCCTCGAAGGTGTGTTTCTTTGCAGGCCTCCTCTTTTTATCAACTATACTATGCGGGGGGCTTAATGATCTTTCATCATAAATTAACAGAGTGCTTTACAGTATGGCTCTTCCCAGTAACCCAGGGATGTACATATTATTTATGATACTGTTTTCCAAGTGGAGAAACTGAGCACAGAGAAGGTGAGTGACACAGGTAATAAATAGACGATTACTTGGCTTTGAGTTTGGTGCTCTCTGTAGAGGGCTTGCTCGGACTACTTTTATGGTCTCTGAACTTTGAAACAGAGGAGTTGTTTGAGCAACAAAAATCATTACTTTCTGTGCAGTTATCTTCCTTGTTTAGAAGGCACCCAGAGCAGATTGCAGGATTTTATGATGGACATAATTTCTTTATTGCTGGAAGTTACCATCTATATCTGGTGACATTCCTTATGTCCTAGTAACTTTTAGGCAGTATTTTAAATGTGCAAAGTGATATGCCTGCAAACTTTTGTTTCATAGCTAACAGGAGAGTATTATGCCCCAAGAGGATAGAATTCAGACCTCAGACCTTTATCAGAGATAGTCTAAAGCTGGATTTTGACAGGTAGATTTACAAGACTTCATTAATCTATGGTACATTGCCTCCAGTCCATAAGTAACAGTGCTTGCTTCCTGTTTTGAATTCTTGAGTTTGTAATGGGGAGGAACGCATGTCACTCCATATCTCCATATTTGATCTGTTTCTTTAACTTTTGTATTCTATTGCTTTTTAAAATATTATTTATTTTAGTTGGAGGCTAATTACAATATTGTAGTGGTTTTTGCCATATGCTGACATGAATCAGCCATGGGTGTACATGTGTTCCCCATCCTGAACCCCCCTCCCACCTCCCTCCCCATCCCATCCCTCTGGGTCATCCCAGCGCACCAGCCCCGAGCACCCTGTCTCATGCATCGAACCTGGATTGGCGATCTGTTTCACATATGATAATATACGTGTTTCAATGCTGTTCTCTCAGATCATCCCACCCTCGCCTTCTCCCACAGAGTCCAAAAGACTGTTCTATATATCTGTGTCTCTTTTTCTGTCTCGCATATAGGGTTATCGTTACCATCTTTCTAAATTCCATATATATATCTATTGCTTTCTTTACAAGTTAATCAATAAGGGTATGTTGCCCATAAGCTTACATTATACATAATGCCCCATCTCTGGGAACCCTGGCTCACATGAAACACCTTTGTTTAGCTAAAATACCTTTAAGCTAAAATATCTTTGTTTAGCTCATGGGAAACATCCTGACTAGGCCCACCTGAGGATGGCTGCAGTGAGGAAGATATTAACACATCCCCTTGGGAGTCTGACTGGAATTAGGAAATGTTTGACTTTATCCCCTCCCCTTTGGGTATAAAAAAAGCCTGGATTCAGGAAAGATGGTTCTCTCAGACGCGAGTCTACCAACTTCCTGGTCTGCTGACTTCCCAAATAAAGTTGCTATTCCTTGCCCCAACAACTCATTTCTCATAGACTGGTCTGAGGAGCAGTGAGCAGTCAAGCTTAAACTGGTAACAAGTTGAATGTTTTCTTTACTCACCTTTCTTTCATTCCCTTCTGAGGCTTGAACTTGGCAACACTCTCCAAATTGCCCAAATATTCTTTAGTGTTACACCCTTAATTCTGTGTCCCCATTTTCTCACTGTAAGTACAACAGAAAGTCTGACATACTTGCTGGAGTGTTGGGGCACCATTACAAAAGCGGGGAAACAGCTGTGTAATCTCTCTTATGTTCTCTGGCTTCATTAAGGAATCACAGTCCTCCCTTCCCATCTTCAGGGGGTTGGTTCCAGGATCCAGTGCATATACCAAACTTTGTGCATGCTCCAGCCCCATGGTCCAGCCTCTGAATCTGTGGATTCCTCATCCATGACTCAACCAAAGGTGGATCCTGTATAAGGCTTGCTATCTGCAAGGTGGTTTAATCTGCAGCTGCAGAATTCACAGAGACGCCGGGCATTGCCTTTATTTGGTCTAATTGGATTTTTAAAGACTAAGCTCCCTAGTGTGTGGAAGTCAGGACGGAACTTTCCAAAGGGAACTCAGAAGGGAGACAATCCCTCCTGGGCCTCCAAGTCACTTATTGAAGCCATCTCCACAATTTGAAACACCCCTCTTTTCACAAACGCTCCATTTCTTGCTTTGAGAAGCCTCTTCTCAAAGGATTGATCACAGATTCTAGAAAAACTAGTGCAGCAGCACAGCTATGTTAGAGTAGGGTCTTGATGCCTTTTGCAGGAAATGGCACGCATGGGAGTCCCCTTTAAAGGAGCACGTGCCTCGTACCCCACGTTCACGCATCACACGGCTCTTTCCACAGATGGAGTGATCAACATGAGCATCCCTATAGTACTGCCCGTCTCTGCAGATGATAAGACACGGCTGGAAGGCTGCAGTGAGTTTGTCTTGACACACGAAGGACGGAGGGTGGCTATCTTACATGATCCTGAATTCTACGAACATAGAAAAGAGGAGCGTTGTTCCCATGTGTGGGGCACAACATGTGCAAAGCACCCCTATATCAAAGTAAGTGGCCAAACCTTCAGAAGGGCTTTCTTTCAACTTGGGGTAAAAAAGAAAACTTTTTAATTCCTTCACGAAGGACTTAGAAAAATTGGGGTGAGATGGAAAAATGTGTTTCTAAGGGTGGTCTTGCAAGCTTTGCCTGGGGAGATCTTTTTCGTTAGGGAAAAGAAATGACTTTCTGTTTGAGGGTTGGTCTGAATGGTCTCTTGTGATGGCTGGTCCCCTCAGCTAAATGGGAAACAAATGGACTGGAGAGATAGTTTTGTCTAGTATCCTGAGGAGAGGACTAAAATCATAGCTGTGCTATGCAAAAAACCACAGTCAGAGCTTGCAGCCCTGTTTATCTTGAAATTCACAAGGGAAGTCAATTTCTTCATACAGACTGGATCCAGCTGACCTCTGGAAAGAGACTTGGAGTTCATGCTCTGTGGCCATTGTGGAGGAGGAGGGTGGTGGCCAGTGACACTCTTTCAGTAAACAAAAGCACAAATAGAGGCAGTTTCCAGAAGGAAAATGCCACATTTTCATCAGTGGATATTTTTAAGATTGAAAAATGTGTTCATCTGATTAGGATTGTTTTAGAGTCAATCTGCCTAAAGGCAAAATAGACTAAAAGTTTTCAGATTCCTTTACAGCTTCTGAATGTTGGCAGTGATATGGTGGGATGGCAAGGAGTGGAATTGCTAGATGTGGTTCATTTTCCATAAAGAAAAATATGTGAAATTGAGTGCAAAAGCCATCCTTCATCCAAGATTAGAGCATTAGAGCTAAAATAAGAAAAGACACATACTAGTGATTTCAGAAAGTTCACAGGAATAAAGAACCATTGGCAACCCAAGAGACTCTAGAAAGCCTTGTGATTAAACAAGGCAGTCCTCTCTCTCGTCCTCTGTTTCTTCATTTATAAAAGGAGTGGACTAGATTCAGAATAATTCCAAGATCCAAGATATCTTCCAGTCCCGTGATTGCACACAATGGATGTGTGAAGAAACCTGTCCAAATCTGTTAGACAAACCTTTTTTTTGGTTGTGAACTGTTGCAAGGTAGAGAGAGCTTTTTCAAGGCCCCTGGTGGAACACAGAGGTCAGGGGGTGAGCAAAGCAGCTTTTCATTTATTGGACACAACTGTTCACCCTGCTGATAGGCTCAGAGCCATCTCAACATTTTCTCTCCAAGAGGCTGGCAGACAGTCATTAAAGTAACTGGACAACAGCTATTTGAGGAGTTATATTCCAAGCCTTAATTATGCCTTTATTTCATTCCTTCTCTGATCATAATCCTATAGGTTTAGGATCTTACCTGCACTCAGTGACCTAAAGCGCAGTGATCTGCTTCATGCCAGTTCAGATACTTTCACTTTGGGGGCCTAACACTCACATACACATCGTTAGCACTAAAGAGAAAAAAAATCCGAAGAATTTCTTAAGCAGTTACTTCTTTTTATCGTGTCTTGCATCAGGTGTTGGCAGTTGGAGGTCAGAATTTCTTAGATGGTGGGAGAGTGGTGGTGTGATTCATGGCCTTGACAATATAGTCAGTGACTCAGTACCATTAGATCATTAGGGGGACTCTGTCAACATTCCCAGTGAGCTCATGGTGATAAATGAGCCATGGATAACCTAAGAGAGAGAACCACTCACCCTGTATAAGCTACACTTTGAGTGTTGAAGGTATGTTTATGGGAAAGGAACTCTCCTTATTGCACATTTTTAATTTTTTTTTTTCCTTTAAGGTTCTTTTTAAATTTTTTAATTCATTTCATTTTTGTCTGCACTGGGTCCTCAGCTCTCAAGCTTTCTCTGTTTGCAGCGAGCAGAGGGCTACTCTAGTTGCGGCGCACCGGCTTCTCATTGTGATGGCTTCTCTTGCTGCGGAGCCCGGGCGATAGGTGCATGGGCTCAGTAGTTGTACACATGGGCTTAGTTTCTCCACAGCACGTGGGATCTTCCCAGACTGGGGATTGAACCCGTGTCCCCTGCATTGGCAGGTGGATTCTCAACCCCTGGACCACAAGGGAAGTCCCACTGCAAATCTTGCAGCACCTTGAAATTCACAGTAATTAAATATTTTAAAAAAATTAAACATTTGGGTTAAAAAATTTAACCCAAATTTTTCCAACAGTAATTTCTTCCAAAAGTATTCATAGGCCTTCTTGTATTTCCATGTGGCCCTGGGAGTTACATTTGCATGGAAAGTGGTCAGTCACCAAAGAAACCGAAGTGGTCAGTCACCAAAGAAACCGTCTGCCTCTGTTACACAACCCCTCACTGCAGTTTGCCCTGACCTTCCATCCCAATCCTCCCAACCCTCCCTCTCACTAATACGGAACCACAGATGAGATCATGAGGAAAAGCAGGCGAAACTTGTAAAAGTAATGCTTAAAGGAATCCTGTTGTCTTTTATCCGTGGCTCTCAAAGCTTTTCCAAATGGTAATTGTTTCTCACAACGCTCCTGTGAAGCATCTAAGAATCATTATTCCTCTTTTATGATGTAGATACCAAGAGTGATGAATAGGAGGGAAGATTTTTATATCCTTTAGCCCTGCAGTGGAGACCATTATCGTTAGTTCGCCCAACGGCATCACCTGTTTAAAAATTACCCATGACCAGAGCCCTCCCTCACAGACTTTTATTTCATTGGCCTGGGCTCAGTTCTGCATGTCATGGGTTTTGAAGCTCTTTGTGATTCTAATGTACTGTGAAGGTTGAGAACCATGGCGTGTCATGGGGCTCCACCAGGATATATCCTGCAAGCACCTCACACTCAACATGGGCAAGTTCACCCCAGCGTGGTCCCCTGCCTGTGTCTCCCCCAGTTCCATGAACAGCTCCACCATCCAAACCGTGGTCCATGTGCAAATCCTGGATATCATTCTTTTTTTCTTTTATTTTTTCAGACATAAGATCAACAACATTTGTTTTCCATAATGAATTTTCTGTTTTTAATATACATCTTCTGGCATTCTGAAAAAATATATTTCTAGTTTTCTGTGTTATTTTCAAAGTATTATTTTTATTTAAGTTGAAGTATAGTTGATTTACAATATTATGTTAGTTTCAGGTGTACAGCGAACTGATTCAGTTATATGTGTATATATACACAGACACACACACACGTATATCCTTTCTCAGATTCTTTTCCCATATAGCTTATTACAGAGTATGGGGTAGAGTTCTCTGTGTTATACAGTAGGTTCCTGTGATGTCTATATTATATATAGTGGTGTGTATATATTAATCCCAACATCCTACTTTATTCCTCCCCCTTTGGTAACCATGTTTGCTTTCTATGTGTATAAGTCTGTTTCAAAAGTAACTTCACTTGTATCATTTTTTAAAGATTCCACATATAAGTGATATATTTGTCTTTCTCTTACTTCACTTACTACAATAATCTCTAGGTTGGTCCGTGTTGCTGCACATGGGTCGTTTCACTGTTAATGACTGAGCAATATTCCACTGTACATATATACCACATTGGATGTCATTCTTGCTTCTTTCTTCTCCCTTGTCCATTCAATCACCAGTCCTAACAATTCTGCTTCCAAAGTATTGCTTGAAGTTGTTCACTTCTCTTCTGTTCCAACTTGAGCCAGGACACTGAATTTCTTCCCTGTCTCCTGCCCTACTCCCCTCAAATCTCTTCTCCATTCTTCAGCTGGAGCAACTGTTCAAGCTTTATATGGAACTCACACAGAGATATAACTCATCTTACTGCTCATCACTTCCACCGCTGAAAACGCTCTTTCATTCGCTCTCAGCTGGTCACTGTAGCGCCTCTCTCATGCTTTCGCATATGCTAGTCCCCCAGCCCGGGACACTGTTCCTTCCATTCCTTCCTCCTCACTGCGTCACACCTTCCGACCCTTCGCTGCTCCTTTCCTTCTTGTGTGCACACCCCTGCTTCCTCTCGAGGTTGTTTCTGCCTCCTCTCCCTCACCTTGCCCTCTTGTTCTCCATAGCTTTCTTGGCTCTCATCTGAGTGCTTGGGCTCCTCCTCTTAACCTTTATACATCCCTGCTGCCTGTGACTCTGAGCTCAGTTCCTCCTTCACTGTTTCACTAGACTCCCTTAAAGCTTATTCTTTATACCCCTGTGTGTCCAGTTCTAAAGACTATCTAACTGTGGTCCTACACCTTTGGTAGGAGGCTTGGAAAGAAGTGGGGACTTGTGGGCCAGAAAGTCCTTGGAAATGGGGCAGAGCCACTGGACCTCCCTTCCTAATAGCTGGACCACAGTTCTGGGATCACCTTTGAGAGGGATGCCCTTTGTCCTTTCTGATCCAAGATATACCTAAAGCTTGGTTTCAGCATCTCTCTCCGTATATATTTTTAGGCTGGGTGGTGAATTAAACAGGTGGTGAATTAAACACACTATCACTAATAGAACAATGTAGGGTGGACCCCTGGTGTCCAGAATGAGTTACTGCATGTCCAAGGATTTGAGGTCTCTCAAAATTTTATTTGTAGTTTAAGCAATGAGGAGAAAGTAAATGTATAGGTTTGGGTATTTGACAATATTCTTAAGTCATTTTCCTGAGCATGGAATTTAGGAGGTGGGCCATGAAAAAACAACCAAATCCCTTGCAATAACCCTTTCTCTACTCAGGGTTTCTCAACCACAGCACTATTAACCATGGGGCTGGGTAGTTCTTTGTTGTGGGGCTGTCCTGTTCCACATAGGATATTTAGTAGCATTCTTGGCCTCTACACACTGGAGGCCAACAGCACACTCTTCCCCACTCCAGCTGTGATGATCAAAATTCTCTTCAGATATTGACTGATGTCCCCGGTAGAGGCAAAATCGCCCTCTGCTGAGAACCATGGATGGCTCTATAGTCTCCCATTCCCTGAAGAGCTATGAAATGCAAGTCATTGTAAACTTTAACATCTGACCATGACAGAATATTGAACCAGCGTGCACCATCACCACCTCCATGTCTTCTGGCTGGGTGTTAAAAATTAATCAGCTTTCTCTCCCTTTTTCTTGCCTCTCTCTTTTCTGCTAACAATACAGGCTGACCACACTATCTTTGGATGGTGCAAAAGGCAAGTCTGGAATCTGATCAGGAGAATGGTTGCATAACTATGATGTGGTTGAGGAGTAAGACCTTCCATAACGTTTGTCTTCATGACTGATGAGAGACACCTGCTCTCAGGTGTGATGTATTGCATTGCAGCATCATATGGAACATACTTAGTTCAGTTCAGTCGATCAGTTGTGTCTGACTCTTTGTGATCCCATGGACTATAGCACTCCAGGCTTCCCTGTCCATCACCAACTCCCAGTGTTTACTCAAACTCATGTCCATGAGTCGATGATGGCATCCAACCAACTCATCCTCTGTTGTCCCCTTCTCCTCCTGCCTTCAATCTTTCCTAGAATCACAGTCTTTTCCGGTGAGTCAGTTCTTCGTATCAGGTGGCCAAAGTTTTGGAATTTCAGCTTCAGCATCAGTCCTTCCAATGAATACTCAGGACTGATTTCCTTTAGGATAGACTGGTTGGATCTCCTTGCAGTCCAAGGGACTCTCAAGAGTCTTCTCCAACACCACAGTTCAAAAGCATCAATTCTTCAGTGCTCAGCTTTCTTGATAGTCCAACTCTCACATCCATACATGACTATTGGAAAAAACTTAGCTTCGACTAGATGGACCTTAGTTGGCAAAGTAATGTCTCTGCTTTTTAATATGCTATCTAGGTTGGTCATAGCTTTTCTTCCAAGGAGTAAGTGTCTTTTATATTTCATGGCCACAGTCACCATCTGTAGTGATTTTGGAGCCCCCCAAAATAAAAGATCAATGCAAATAAATACAGGAAAACAAGAATGGGAAAGAGTAGAGATCTCTTCAAGAAAATTAAAGATACCAAGGGAACATTTCATGCAAAGATGGGCACAATACAGGACAGAAATGGTATGGACCTAACAGAAGCAGAAATTAAGAAGAGGTGGCAAGAATACACAGAAGAACTACACACAAAAAATCTTCATGACCCAGATAATCATGTGGGCCTTAGAAAGCATCACTATGAACAGAGCTAGTGGAGGTGATGGGATTCCAGTTGAGCTATTTCAAATCCTAAAAGATGATGGTATGAAAGTGCTACACTCAGTATGTCAGCAAATTTGGAAAACTCAGCAGAGGCCACCAGACAGGAAAAGGTCAGTTTTCATTCCAATCCCAAAGAAAGGTAATGCTAAAGAATGTTCAAACTACTGTACAATTGCACTCATCTCACACGCTAGTCAAGTGATGCTCAAAATTCTCCAAGCCAGGCTTCAACGTGAACTTCCAGATGTTCAAGCTGAATTTAGAAAAGGCGGAGGTACCAGAGATCAAATTGCCAGCATCCATCGGATCATCAAAAAAGCAAGAGAGTTCCAGAAAAACATCTACTTCTGCTTTATTGACCTCGCCAAAGCCTTTGACTGTGTGGATCACAACAAACTTGAAAATTCTTAAAGAGGTGGGAATACCAGACCACCTTACCTGCCTCCTGAGAAATCTGTATGCAGGTCAGGAAGCAACAGTTAGAACTGGACATGGAACAGCAGACTGGTTCCAAATCGGGAAAGGAGTACGTCAAGGCTGTATATTGTCACCCTGCTTATTTAACTTATATGCATAGTACATCATGTGAAATCCCAGGCTGAATGAAGCACAAGCTGGAATCAAGGTAGCTGGGAGAAATACCAATAATCTCAGATATGCAGATGACACCACCCTTATGGAAGAAAGCAAAGAAGAATTAAAGAGCCTCTTGATGAAAGTGACAAAGGAGAGTGAAAAAGTTGGCTTAAAAGTCAACATTCAGAAAACAAAGATGATGGCATCCAGTTCCATCACTTCCTGGCAAATAGATGGGGAAACAGTGGAACATATTTAAGTTCATGGGAAAAACAAAGGTTGTCATGTCATTCTGTTTTCAGGTTAATTGAGATATGATGAACATATAACAATGTATAAGTTTAAGGTGTACAATGTAAAAACCACGGTTAGATGCCACAAAGTAGATGGCAAGGCATTACCCGTATGTGTGCTGGCAGGCCTGGGGCCGCTTCCATCTTTGTCAAGGAAAGTGCTCACCCTCTCATCAGACACTGTCATGGTTTCCTTTTTCATTACTTGGCCATTCTTCATACCACGCTCACACCTAATATTTGTGGAATCCAGGATGAGAATGAGCTGAAGCCCAGTATCATATTTAAAAGTTACTTATCTAAAAAAATAAATAAGTTAGTTACGTAATAAATTTAAATAAAATGTTTTATCTTTCTCCTTTGACAGTATGCCTTGGTCACACTCTGGAAGGCCGGGCTCCACTTTAGACTTATTGGTTCTGCATCAGGATAAGGGAGTGTGTGGATAGTTGGCTCTTCGTCTGCAGCCACCCCGTCCTCTTCCAGTGCTTGGCCTTGCTACATGCCACGAGGACCCTCTGGGCCTGCTCGTGGGCACCCCGGGCGGAATGTCCCGGGTACACAGATGATGGTCTAGAGAGTAAAATACAGATCTCAGGCGGGGCTGCTCACAAGAGGTTCCTTGTCCTGACACAAGGGGCGCAGTTGAAGAGGACCAGAGTCGGGCCATCTAAAGTATGGGACAGTGCACAGGTAGTTCTTTCCAAAAGTCTCCTTGTTCTGTTCCTCACCCACCCTTTCCTGAAGTCACTTTTTCAACTGAGACTGGGTATTGAAAAGTGAGAATATTGATAGTAACTTTAGAGAAAACGTCAATGAAAAATGTTTTGTTATCAATCATCTATTTATGTACCATCCATCTATTTTGGGCTTCCCCGGTGGCTCATTAGCCAAGGATCCGCCTCCCAGTGCAGGAGACGCAGGGGACACAGATTTGATCTGGGTCAGGAAGATTCCCTGGTGGAAATGGCAACCCGCTCCTGTATTCTTGCCTGGAAAATCCTATGGACAGAAGGGCCTGGCGGGCTACACACAGGCTATGGGGTCGCAAGAGTCAAATATAACTTATAGAGACTAAACGACAATTCAGTAGTGTTAATTCACCTTGTGAAACAGAGCTCCAAAACATTTTTCCTCTTGAAAATCTGAAACTCTGTACCTGTTAAATAACAAGTCTCCTTTCCTCTCCCCAGCCCCTGGTATCAACTGTTCTATTTTCTATGAATTCGACTACTTTAGATACTTCATGTAAGTGGAAAAATACAGTATTTATCCTTTTGTGCATTGCTTTTTCACTTAGCTTAATGTCCTCAAGTTCCATCCATGTTATAACCTGTGACAGGATTTCCTTCGTTATGAAGGCTGAATAATATTCCATCGTATGCACGACATTCATGTTCATCGTCGGTTCATCTTTCAAGAGAGATCTGGGTTGCATCCAGCTTTTAGCTATTTGTGCATAGCACTACTATGATTATGGGTGTGCACATCTCTGTGAGACATTGCTCTTAACTCTTTTGGGTATATATCCAGAAATGGGATTATCGGATCATGTTTCAGCTGCATTTTTTATTTTTTGAAGAAACTCCATACTGATGCACCATTTTATAATCTCACCAACAGTACAGGAGGGAGTTCTCCACATCCTTGCCCACCCTTCTTATTTTCTGTTTGTATTTCTCCAATAACTAGTGATGTTGGACATCTTTTCATATCTCTGTTGGCCATCTGTACATCATATTTGGATAAATTTCTGTTGAAGTTCTTTGCTGATTTTTAAATTTGGTTCTTTAATTTTTTATGTCAATGAAGAATATCCACAATGATAGAAAAAGGCTATTCAAGTACTCTTCCCTTTTCCAACCACCTACCTGAAGTTGAATTTTCTTTACCTGTTTCAGTCAAAATAACATATTACCATGGAATAAGTGAAAAAGTAGATATGAGAATCCAGCTGCCTTCTATTTAGTCAGATAATGAAGAGATTTGCAAACATGTAAAACAATGCTACTTTTCACTTATATTCTTGGAAAGTATTATTTTTCACCAAAAACTAAAATGTTTATGTTAATATTTAATGACTTTACTATTGTTAGTTTTAGGTCAATAAATATTTTTAAGGACTCTCAGTTTGTTTAAAATTAATTTTATTTTTGGCCGTGCTGGGTCTTCATTGCTGTGTGCAGGCTTTTCTCTAGTTGCAGCAAGCAGGGGCTATTCTCTAGGTGCAGTGCCAGGCTTCTCATTGCAGTGGCTTCTCTTGTTGTGGAGAACAGGCTCTAGGGCTCAATAGTTGTGCCTCATTTGCTCCAGAGCACAGATGCTCGCACAGCCTTAGTTGCTCCAGGGCATGTGGGATCTTCCCGGATCAAGGATGGAACCCTGTCTCCTGCCTTGGTAGGTGGATTCTTTACCACTGGGCTACCAGGGAAGCCCTAAGGGTTCTCACTTTTAATCTCTAAAATAGAAAATAATGATAGATACAATCAGTGTTAAAAAAAAAAAGCTCTTGTTTATCCTCAATAATTTTTAAGAGTAAAGGATTTGAGAAATCAAAAAGTTTGATATATACTGTGCTAGAAATGTTGAAGAACTGAAAGCAGTTAGTTCAAGTAGCCCAAGATTGGTTCAGAAGAAGAAACTTTCTGAGATAAAATAGAAAACAATATGTATCACTAAGAATTTTAATAAATTCTATCTAGATGGTGATGGAAAGTGGGGATTGGCTGGTTGGTGGTGACCTTCAGGTGCTGGAAAGAATACAGTGGAATGATGGGTTGGACCAATACCGCCTGACACCTCTGGAGCTCAAACAGAAGTGTAAAGAAATGGATGCTGGTATGTAGGCTGACTCCTGAGTTTGTTAATGCTCCTAATCATCCTCTGCTTACAGAATTAAGGATATCAGGAAACATGTTTACAGGTTTGAAAAGTTGAAAACCTTCATCGTCTATTGATATGTCTCAGTTCAGTTCAGTTGCTCAGTCGTGTCTGACTCTTTGCTACCCCATGAATAGCAGCTCACCAGGCTTCCCTGTCCATCACCAACTCCTGGAGTTCACCCAAACTCATGTCCATCGAGTCGGTGATGCCATCCAGCCATCTCACCCTCTGTTGTCACCTTCTCCTCCTGCCCCCAATCCCTCCCAGCATCAGAGTCTTTCCCAGTGAGTCAACTCTTCACATGAGGTGGCCCAAGTATTGGAGTTTCAGCTTCAGCATCAGTCCTTCCAATGAACACCCAGGACTGATCTCCTTTAGGATGGACTGGTTGGATCTCCTTGCAGTCCAAGGGACTCTCAAGAGTCTTCTCCAACACCACAGTTCAAAAGCATGAATTATTCAGTGCTCAGCTTTCTTCACAGTCCAACTCTCACGTTCATACATGACTACTGGAAAAACCATAGCCTTGACTAGATGGACCTTTGTTGGCTAAGTAATGTCTCTGCTTTTTAATATGCTATCTAGGTTAGTCATAACTTTTCTTCCAAGGAGTAAGCGTCTTTTAATTTCATAGTTGCAGTCACCATCTGCAGTGATTTTGGAGCCCCCCAAAATAAACTCTGACACTGTTCCCACTATTTCCCCACTATTTCCCATGAAATGATGGGACCAGATGCCATGATCTTCGTTTTCTGAATGTTGATCTTTAAGCCAACTTTTTCACTCTCCTCTTTCCCTTTCATCAAGAGGCTCTTTAGTTCTTCACTTTCTGCCATAAGGGTGGTGTCATCTGCATATCTGAGCTTATTGATATTTATCCCAGCAATCTTGATTCCAGCTGTGGTTCTTCCAGCCGAGCATTTCTCATGATGTACTCTGCATATAAGTTAAATAAGCAGGGTGACAATATACAGCCTTGACGTACTCCTTTTCCTATTTGGAACCAGTCTGTTGTTCCATGTCCAGTTCTAACGGTTGCTTCCTGACCTGCATATAGGTTTCTCGAGGCAGGTCAGGTGGTCTGGTATTCCCGTCTCTTTCAGAATTTTCCACAGTTTATTGTGATCCACACAGGAAATCACAAAGCTTAAAGCTTCCAATCATAAAGATATGGAAAGCTTATAAAGTTGAACTACTGTAATATTATGCAGCTATTTAAAAAATATACACTGAGACAGAAAGATACCCAAAGTGTATTTGTAAAGGGAAAAAGCAAATTTCAGAACAGTATGTATAGAATAATCTCGGAAAACAAAGTAAAATGGGATAATTGCTTTTAAAACCCAAACCTACTTCTGTGTGTAGAAGTGGAAATGTCTGGCAACATGTGAACTAACCTGCAGCTACCTCTAGGGATAACGTGGAGCCAAGGGGAAGGGAAGATTTTCACTTTACATATTTTGAGAAAGAGAAAAAGTAATGACAAGATGATAGATGATTTTTATATTCTATTATTTTGGGCTTTTCTGTATTTCCTAAGTTTTCTATAATGGATATACATTAATCCATTTCATAACCAAAAGAAAAATTAAGCCTGCCAGGACTTCATCACTAAGTGGAGTAGTTTTGAAGATTTTCGTAAAGTGAAGAAGTGTTTTTATATCTTTAAGTTGTTAAGATTTTGCAGATTCCAGAAAATGTTCCTCATCAATATTCGCACCCTAGGAAAATGAGGCTGGAGCAGGGCACAAGGGGACGGATCAATACCAGCCCCTGCCTGAACTGCGGTTTGTAAGAAAGGTCTTGGCAACTATGTTCATTTCTGAGTCAGGCTCTCCCTTTAGGGCTTCCTACCTGTGTCCTATCCCTGTCTCAGAAGTCTGGTACTGGTACCTATGGAGTAACACCCCTAAAGAACCAGGTGGTTTTCTACCTCGTTCTTAAAAGCAAGCGGATATACTCACATTCGTTTTTTTTAATGGCTGAGTAATATTCCATTATATATAGGTACCACATCTTCTTTAGCCATCCATCAGTCAGTGGACGTCTAGGTTGCTGCCACGTCCTGGCTATTGTAAAGAGTGCTGCTATGAAAATTGGGGTACATGTGTCTTTTCGATTATGGTTTTTCTCGGGGTATGTGCCAAGCAGTGGAGTTGCTGGGTCATATATGGTAGCTTTATTCCTAGTTTTTTAAGGAATCTCCATACCGTTCCCCATAATAGCTGTACCAGTTTACATTCCCACCAACAGTGTAGCAGGGTTCCCTTTTCCCCACATCCTCTCCAGGGTTTTAGTCAGTTCTAGTGAGGTGGATGAACCTAGAGCCCAGCTATACAGAGTGAAGTCAGAAAAACAAATATAGTATATTAATGCATATATATGGAATCTAGAAAATGGTATCAATGAACCTATTTGCAGGAAAGGAATGGATGGATATGTGGATGTAGAGAATGAACTTGAGGACACAGTAGAGGAAGGAGAAAGTGGGGTGAATGGAGAAAGTAGCATCAACATATATATATACGATCAGGTGTAAGACGGATGGCTGGTGAGAAGTTGCTGTGTGGAACAGGGAGCCCAGTCTGGCCCTCTGATGGACCTGGAGGGATGGGTCGGGGGGGGGGTGAATATATGTATAATTATGATTGATTTTGTTGGTGCACGGCAGAAACCAACACAACGGTGTAAAAATTTTTTGAAAATTTAAATTAAAGAAATAGAAGAAAAAGCTAGTGGATGTAACAAGTACACTGAACAGCACACACAGCTGCGTCGTCTTCTGCTCTTGAAGGCGTGGCATGTCTTTGACCTTGGTGCTCTGCTCTCACACCCCAGATGCGGTGTTTGCGTTCCAGTTGCGCAATCCCGTGCACAATGGCCATGCTCTGCTGATGCAGGACACCCACCGCCAGCTCCTGGAGAGAGGCTACAAGCACCCGGTCCTGCTGCTCCACCCCCTGGGTGGCTGGACCAAAGATGATGACGTGCCCCTGGACTGGCGGATGAAACAGCACGCAGCTGTGCTGGAAGAAGAGGTTCTCGATCCCAAGTCAACCATTGTTGCCATCTTCCCATCTCCCATGTTATATGCTGGCCCCACAGAGGTGAGCAGTTCCCTGAGCTGGGCTCTGGGACTCACGAGTGCAGGGTCAAGTCTCACTTAGAAAAGCAAGAGCGCTTCTGGGATTCTTCTTTATGAGCAGATTCTGACGTCTTTTGGTCTCTTTTCTTTATCTGACCTGATTATGTTTCCATATAGTATTTGTGGGGCTTCCCTGGTGGCTCAGAGTCTGCCTGCAATGCAGGAGACCCATGTTCCTGGGTCAGGAAGATCCCCTGGAGAAGGGAATGGTAATCCCCTACAGTATTCTTGCCTGGAGAATTCCATGGACAGAAGAGCCTGGCAGGCTACAGTCCATGGGGTTGCAAAGTCAGACACAACTGAGCCACCAACACTTTTCACTTTTCATTTGTGAAAACACTAGCAACACCAAATCAAACCTATCATATACTGCCTTTGAGACTCTGAAAGTTGGTATGTGATCGAGGTAGATAATACAGCTTACCTGGGTTATGGGGCAAGATGTATCTAGCCTAATATTTCAGAAGTCACCACTTACTTTTAAGAGATTCACCATGCTCAGTGAGCTACATTAGAAGAGAGAGGGTATCTTTAAAAGCTTAATGTCTCCCTTTCATCATAACACATTGGGCCTGTCAAATAGACTTTCTTTGTCACACAGCACCACCCGTGTAGTGGATATGAACAAGTTTGTGGTAAGAATGATGGATTGAAAAGGTCCTAACACTTTGGAATGCTCCAAGGTGAGTTTAATGAATTGTCTTCAACCAGATGAAATTTCTGGGCCCCTAGCTCTCTTCCCTATCCTCTTTATTTCTATCTGAGCTTGAAAGGGCAACTTGTTTTGAAATCCTGTGTTGAAATGGAATCAGTGTGTACATATGAATGTTAATTAGCTCATTACTGGCAGTTACATGGAATTCCATGGTAAGAGATTGGAGTTTGTAATTTCCCTTAAACTGTGATTTATTTTGAATAGGGAGGAACTGAAAAGTAAAATTCACATAGTTCTGTGGAACAGTAAGATCTGGGTGTTCATCGTCTGTTAGTCTGGAGAGATTACGAACTATAACCTCAGGTTCTGAGGGAAGGTTCTTATCTTTAAAGCTCCTATGTTAATTGCTCAGTCATGTCTGACCCTTTGTGACCCCATGGACTGTATGTAGCCTGTCAGTCTCCAGTTTCCATGGAATTCTCTAGGCAAGAATACTGGAGTGGGTTGCCATTTCCTTTTCCAAAAACTCCTATATTCTTCCCAGTAGGACAATACAGATGAGCTAAGAGCAGCCTTGGACACCTCACTGACTTTCTCACAGTTATTAGTTGACCCACAGAATAAAGGGATGTCTCCATAAACTGGGGCCCAAAGGATTGGCCAGTGATGGTCAGCATGTCCTTGATGTGATATTTCCTAGGTCCAGTGGCACTGCAGGGCCCGGATGGTTGCAGGGGCCAATTTCTACATTGTGGGCCGGGACCCTGCAGGAATGCCCCATCCTGAGACCAAGAAAGACCTGTATGAACCCACTCACGGGGGCAAGGTCTTGACCATGGCCCCTGGCCTCACATCTGTGGAGATCATTCCATTCCGAGTGGCTGCCTACAACACAGCCAAGAAGGCCATGGACTTCTATGATCCAGAAAGGTAGGTTTTCCGAGGAAAATTCTTTAATCAACATTTGTACGACTGGGATGATGAGAGAGAGTTTTGGGAGAGCTCCTAGCTGGAGTGACAGTCCCTTGTAAACTCAGACCTGGTCTTGCACATTCTTTGTCCCCCAAAGATGTAGCACATCTTGTGGTAGACGGTCCTTAAGTATTTCCTTTCCAACACACATTCCTTGGGCACACTTTGAGTGCCTGGCACATTACATGAAAGGGTTGTATATGCAGAAAAAGATTTCATGTGTTAATAGAGCACTCAACCCTGCTCAGAGCTCCCCAGGTAGTCAGAGCTACCGAAGACATGCCCCATGGACTGAGAGGCGCAGTGAGCGCTGACTGCAGAGCTGCTACGATTTCCGGGTCTTCTGCAAGGTCCTTTACCGAAGATTTACTGAACTGCTTAACTTAGAAAGATGCAGCATTTTACAGAAAGAAAAAAATGTAGTCTCAGAACCCATAACATCCTCCTGGGGTCTTTGAGATAGATGTTATTTACCTATGCTGAGTTCTTTGTTGCTACCCTGTGACAGGCACAACGAATTCGACTTCATCTCAGGAACTCGTATGAGGAAGCTGGCCCGGGAAGGCGAAAATCCCCCAGATGGCTTCATGGCCCCCAAAGCATGGAAAGTCCTAACAGATTATTATGCGTCCCTGGAGAAGAACAACTAAATGCCCTTCAGAGCCCTTTTTGCTCTTTGATTTCTTTTTCTATTTTTGTGATTACTTTTCAATGATTGATTTTATTTAGTTTATATATATGTATATATACCACACACACATGTGTATGTATGTGTGTGTGGTATATATATAGTATATACAGTAAAACTGAAGACCAAACTTTAGCAGGTAAAAGAAATATTGTTATCATTTCAGAATGAAATTACTTTTCTACTGCATCTGAGCAGTAGCTCCTATATTTCTTAAAGCTTTGACCATGTGTCTACTTGCCAAAAAGTAAAGCATATTTTCCAGCTGAAGTCTTGCCAACTTGCACTCTCCCATGTTATATACCAGTAGAAGAAACCAGATGGGCAGCTTTCTATATAGCTGTCAAAGAAAAAGAAAAAAAATAAGAAAATCTCACCCTAAATGAGGGGTTGCTCACGTCAAGATTCTCCTTTGTCTCCCTCATGCCCAAATCCAGCCTTAATGCTCAGGCTCTTCTGTGCTGATGTATGACCCGACTGGAGAAACCCAATGAGTGAAAATGTGAAGTTAAGTCTCAGAGAGATATGCAATCTAGTTCTGCCACAAAAATTACATTGTCTAAGAAGTCCTTTTTCTGTGAATAATAGAACTCCAGTTAAATGGTGACTTTTAATTAAATGGTGACTTTTAATTAAATAGCATACAGGGCTTTGATGAAAAGATTGACACTCAGGCCTCAAACAATCTGGCAATGTGGAGACTTAATATTTTTTCTTCTCTTTGCTGTGGTCATTGTGTTCCACGGAGATGCTGCACCTATTAACTGCAGTGGAATCGGCTGTGACCAGACGTGATTCAGACCCATCAGACTATTGAGCTGCTGGAACCGGACAAAAACACAGGAAAAGTCCAACCTCACCTTACAGGTGACCAGACTAAGATGATGCACGAGCACAGGCTTGATGAGAGCACTGTAACTAAAGTGCCAAATTGGCATTTTGGAAGTGCTGGTGCACAGAAGGAGCACCCAGCTCTCCTGACTCACGCTGATATGCCGTCTGCACTGTACAACACGGGAGCTGGGTCTGGTTCCTGTCAACTGCTCAGCAAAACTCCTTAACAGAGGCCACTTAACCAAGAAGTTTTCTTGGATGCTGAAAGGTCCAGTTTTTTAAAACCCAGGTGATTTTATTACAGTTGGAAAAAAAAAAAATTTTTTTTCCAAAGACTCAGCATGCTGCTCAGACATCCAACCTCTGATGGCTTTACTCTCTGGGAGGCAATCTGGCCCCTTATGTGTAATTCCGTGTTAGGAATATATGAAGAAATAGTACCTTTTGTAGATAGGTCTCTCTGGAAGAGACTCTGGAAAGAGAAAACGGTGATTTTTTTTCATATTCAGTTTTTAAAAGAAAATGCTAATCCAAGCT
Source organism: Oryx dammah (assembly GCF_014754425.2). Lineage (NCBI taxonomy): Eukaryota > Metazoa > Chordata > Mammalia > Artiodactyla > Bovidae > Oryx > Oryx dammah. The sequence goes on from NW_024070198.1 coordinate 8,873,357, forward strand.
AATGAAACTTCTTTTGAGAAATAAATCACAATGGCCACAGTAAAGTATGACTATCTTTAATAGTGTTTAGTGCCTATATTCAGGTAATCAGAGGTCCTACTGCCTTTTTAAAAACAGCATGAAAACACAGGACAAGACACAGTGCCTTAATGAATATATTTTGTGGGTGTTTAATATATTTAAAACTGCTCTTCTGCTTGAGTAGCACTGAGTGCAAATGACAATTTCTATGTACAACTGATGCTTATTCTTATTTGAATAAATTTCCAAGGTAAAGGCTGAGTCTTTCCTGCCTGTCTTTTCAAGGATTGGTTGATATGTGTTGGTTGAAGCCCCTGTGAATTGGTTTAACTGGGTAGAAACGGCAGCTCTTTCAGACCATAATTAAGAGGCTGTTTACCTCTGTTTGTGTCATTTTTAAACTGTGCTCTCTACGTGAAGGCACAGGATCTCAGCCAACACTGCAGTTCCTCAGGGACCTCACCCTGGGATTTCAATGCAGTGGGATCTGGTGACCTTTTACTTTTCCTGAATTTGTTCCCTTTTCTTCAAAGTGCCTCCAACAAGCTTAAGCAGTTCCAGCAGTTCAGAAGTAGCTATGCTTTTCCATAGCACCCACTGCTCCTCACCTCAGCAGTTGCTGCTGGTGTATTCGGCGGCCTTGACACAGGCCTGCAGGTTTGGGGTTCTTTCCCTCTTAGAGTCCCTCAGTCTCTTCTGTGTTGAAGGCTTCATGCAAATTTTTGTTCCTGAACTCACTCTAAACAAAACTGGTGTAATACCAACTCAAAGGTGCCTTTGTTACCACTTTCTCTTTCTCTCCAAATCTTTACTTGCTGGCTCCTGGACAAAGCAGAGCAGGGAATGTGTAAGTAAACAAAGTCAGAAGTGGTACTGAGGGAGGGGGCCAGACTGCACAGGGCTGTGTGGAAGGCACATGTGAATCACTCATTTGTTCGGATTGTGGTGGACTTACACCGATCAGCATTTATATCAAGCCTACAAGATTCCTTTCCAACCCATCCTTCTTGCACAAAGAAACACATCTTAGTGATTTGAGAACAGTAAGTTCACTTTTGTTTTTTCCTCATCTTCTTCCTATTACCTTTTAGGTCTAGTATTGATCTTCAACATACTTTCCTAATAGGTAGGTAATCAGGAAATCAGGTTAGCACAAGAACTATCAATTGTTTTTATGTTTGATGGAACATAGTGCAGCTTTTGTCTTTGAGATTTTGAATGATACAGGTTTCTATTATATTTGCATATTCCCATTACCAATAATGCATAAATCATCAAGAATTAACCATAGATTACTGCAAGAGTAAACCACTAATTTTTCCTTCCCCATGGCATGCATTTAATTCTTTGGTCAATATTAACTATTATTGGGCCATTCATTATACATACTCACCAATGATTAAAGTGACATATTCAAGCAATTCACTCCAAAGGTGCCTATTTTAATGTTTTTTGCTTATATTTTAATTTTATTGAAATTATTACTAAAATAAATGGGCCACTGTCTAGAGTTTAGACATTTTAATTTGATAAAGAAAACCCAGACAAAACAAATACTTTTTATATTGAGCTAGGAAAGAGTGATAATGCAAAGAAGTCTTGACAAACTGAGAAACAAATCTTTTACAGGTTAGTCTGCTATTAAATGGTTTTTCAATGCCTTATCTTTTGTTACTAAGGTACTCACCCTTCCCTGCCAAGCTATTACCATTTCCATAGATTTACTCATTTGGATTAACTGTAGGGAAGACCACTTTCAATTAGAAATCTAAATTACAGAATGTTTTTTAAAAAAAATACAATTTTATTACATTCAAGTACATAAGCCACAAATGGGCACAGCTTTTTAAATGTCGTAACATGTATTTGTAATTGCTGCCATCAGTGATACAGACTTTATTTGGTAAAGTTCTTCCATATGGTTGGCTTGTTTTAGAAACTCAAACCTGCTCTGCACTTATTTTACTAAATAACATTTGTAAAAGTTCTTATATACCATAAAACATATTATACACTTTATAGGAGGTAAAGAAGAACCTTGATTCATTGCATAAGCCTGCTTTCCACAGAGTTGAAAAGTACAGTTCAGATCATGTTGAAATAATAGTGGCCTGTGTGTCTGTGCTCAGTCACTTCTCTCTGCAGCCCATGGATTGTGGACCTCCAGGCTCCTCTGTCTAAGGAATTTTCCAGGCAAGAATACTGGAGTGGATTGCCATTTCTCCTCCAGGGTATCTTCCAGATCCAGGGATTGAACCTGGGTTTCCTGCATTACAGGCAGATTCTTTACTGTCTGAGCCACCAGGGTAGCCCCAATAATGGCCTGCTACTAAGTCACTTCAGTCGTGTCCGACTCTGTGTGACCCCATGGACTGCAGCCACCCAGCTTCCTCCATCCATGGGATTTTCCAGGCAAGAGTACTGAAGTGGTTTGCCATTGCTCATGTAAACAACTCCAATACTGATCTGGTCTTTTAAGCTAGTTAAAAGAATGGCCTCTATGAATGTATTCACTGAGAAGAACCTACATTTATAGAAGATAATTCCATCAACTACTAAAGAGGTTGTACCCACATCTTATCCTCAAATTACATTAAAAATTATATAAAGTATCAGATCTTTGGACATTCAAAGTAAACAACCAAGGAAGAGCTTACAGCTTCAAAAGAGCCAAAGAAACACGTTTAATAAGCAGAAACACCAAATACACCGAAGTGTCTATGACTTGTCTACCTAATGTCATGTTTTATAATTTAACAAGTCTATTTACAAGGCTGACACCCGTCAGTAGCTAACAAAGTCGCCAGTTTAAAGTTCCGATTATCAAGTCAGTATTGCTAAGGGCCCAAGATGTCTATCAACACGGGCACTGGTGCATCAGTGAGCTGTTCAGGGAAAACTGGAATGGGAACTTGCAGCACATCTATTTCAGCATCTCCATTGTTGAACAGATAAGGAAACGGAGGACTGGAAATGTGAGATGACTTCCCTAAGGACATGATAACCTACAGACATACTCGCTTCCTAGTTCCCAAAGCATTTTCATATGATGCCTAAAACCACCACAGAAGGTACACATTATAATTTCTATTTACAGATAAGGGTACAGATGCCCACAGATGTAAAGGGATTTTGCCCAAGGCTACACTATGTGTGTGCTCTGTAGCACACTGTTAATAAGAGTTCCACAACTGCAAATGGAAGCTATAAAGCTGCAAGTGAACTTTATATGACTTATAATAAATATCTGCACAACTTCTTTTGCTAGAATGCAGAAGGATGCAAAAGACTTTCACTTCCATAGTAATAAGGAAAATCCACACAAAAGAAAAATAATACTTTTCTATGAAACTAGCAAAGAACAGCGGATGCAAAGTCTTCCTCATGAACTGACTTCCAAGGAGAAATAAGCCCTTCAGAGGGAGCAGAGCGCCTTGGTCCTTTTTTATACCAGGGTAGACTCCTGAGTCTGGATATATTGTTTGGAAGAGCAGGCCTGGCTTAGATGGGAGACTTTGCAGGCATGAGAAGAGTTCAGTTAACACTCAAGACAGTAGTGACTGAAATCAGGAAAAAACATTTTAAAACAAACTGCTAGGCTAGACAAGTACCCTTTCTGGATTGTATAGAGAAAATGGCAGAAGAGAGGTAGGAAGTCTTATACATTCTCGTGGTGACTAGATGCCAGAACCCTGTCAGAACTGAATAAAAACCATAAACATCTGACCATCAGAGGAACGGACTTGTACTTCCTGGAAATAAAACAAAAATCCATGTTATACTTCAGTCTCCACCGTTCTTTTTTTACACCTACTATCTTGAAAAAAATAAATTACAAGTTAGAGAAACAATCATCATGCTGAAGAGTTTGGCATGCCAAGCAGCATTCCATCCCTCATCAAGTGGTAAAACCTATGGGATTGCACCAAGCAGTTTCTGAAGGCCTGTCCACACAACCTGGAATGTGTATTGCTCGTATGTCCAGCAGGCCCACCTGAGTCATAATACTGCCCTTCACTTAGCAGTACAAGTCTTGTGTGATCAGCTGACTCCACAATATTCCTTTCAATGAAACACCACTCCTTTTGTAGTTGACCGGTAAATCCAGATAGAGTTAACCCTTGAATAAAGTAGGGGTTAGGAGTGCTAACACTCCGTAACCACAGTTCCACTATATCCAACGTTCTAAACCTGCATTCAACCAAATGCAGGTAGACTGTGTAATACTGTAGTACTAACCGTTGAAAAAAATCTGAGGATAAATGGACCAATGCAGTTCAAACTTGTGTCATTCAAGAGTCAACTGTATTTGTTCTCAAACCATTTAAGCCAAAGGAGTTCCTGAAAGGTCATCTCTTAAAGCTCCAGGATTGCCAGGGGTGACTTTTTAGTTGGGTTTGCACACTTCTAGGATTCTGAAACTTGTGTGGGGCAATTTAAACATTTGGAGTTCATTTAATCGAGGAATAAAAGCAACTTTCTTAAGCTACTCCTGTTTTTTTTTTTTAAAAAAAAAAAAACCTTCTGGAGCTTTCAGAGTTCCTAAGTCCACTTTCTTAGCCTCCTATGATCTTAAGAGGCTCCTCATATCTTTCAAATAAATCCGTATTGCTTAGGTCAGCTAGAATTGATTGCCTGCAACAGAACCCTAACTGGTACTCTTTATAAGACTGTGACTGTGGCCCAGTGGACAGTGCTCATCTCCCCAGACATGTCTGCAAAGACTCTGCTTACTGGATGATATACTACCAACCCGTTTGAGTATCTTGGTCATTTTTAGAATTTCTAGATGCTGTGTATCCTCAGGACAGTGAGGCATACATCACTATGTTCTATTCTCAGCTCCAAATCTTGCATGTCAGTAATTATTTCAATGTTTGGCTCTAGTTTTACCAACCTATTATGATGCACAAACCTGTGTCCTGAATGCATTCCATACTAGCCCTAACATTCACTGAAACTATATCCCAAAGCACATAAGCTTTTATCTAAAATTGTTCCCAAGCAGATTTATAACAGTAAATGTTAGACAATCACAAAAATATACTCCCAGTTCAGTATTTTGGTAGTGAGACCTTTATGTTCTGTTAGTATTGATAGTGTGTACACCAGTGTTAAGAAAGGATGTTTTGTTTTTACTCACATGCTAAATGGATTCTTTTAGGTTTGATCTTGTTTGCATTTGGCATCTGTGCTATGCAGGCATACCTAGGACATTATTGTGCCTTTTGCTGCAGACCATTGCAATAAAGAAAATCTCTCAATAAAGTCAAATTTTTTGGTTTCCTAATGCATAAAAAAGAGTTATGTTTACACCATACTGTAGTCTATTGAGTATGTAACAGCATTATATCTAAAAAAGCAAGGTACATACTTTAAAAGTACTTTGTTGCTAAAAAATGCTAACCATCATCTGACAATCTGGGGTTGCCACAAATCTTCAATTTGTAAGTAAAAGCACTATCTGTGAGGCACAATGGAACAATGCGTGCTCTTTTATCTTCTTCTCAATACAAGAACCTCCTGCATACCACAGGGAGCTATAGTCAGTATCTAATAATAACATATAACGGAAAAGAATCTGAGAAAGGTTTTATATACCTACGTATACTTATGTATGTAAGGTATGTACGTGTATGTTAAGTACATATAGATATATAAAATCAAATGCATGCACTTTTATCTTCTTAATACAAGAACCTCCTGCATACCACAGGGAGCTATAGTCAGTGTCTAATAATAACATATAACGGAAAAGAATCTGAGAAAGGTTTTATATACCTACATATACTTATGTATGTAAGATATATGTCTATGTTAAGTATAGATATATAAAATCAAATGTGTGTGTGTATCTGGGTCACTTTGCTGTACACCTGAAACGAACAAGAACGTAAATCAACTATACTTCAACTGAGAGAGAGAGTGAGCACTGTAACCTTTGAAATGATTAGTAAATTATCTTTGGTAACTAAGTTGATAATAATTTTGGTAATGAAAGCTCTCTAATCATTCTGTCAGCTTTAAATGAAATGATTCTGTGGCTTTATCTGAGGCTTCTAATTGGTGCTGAGGTTTTAGTCTTGCAAGTTACAAGTCTAGCATGCAAGTTACATGCTTAGCATATTAGAATTCTATTCAATATTCTAACACTGACCTTAAGAGAAACTTAAAAACGAATTACAAAATATATACATAATCCAATTCCTTTCCTTTATCCAGAAGCTGTAATATTTGTCTACAAATAAAACAATTCCAGCTGAAAAACTCCTCCTGACGAATGTGTTTATTCGGGCACACTCAACGCTTGAGACATCTGCAACAGCAAATCTTCCAGTTACAGCTACTAAGCAATGTTAGCTTACTGTGATCATGTAGGCTATTTAAATTACTCCAATCCAGCTATTGATCACATGGTGAGTTCTGGATCACCCTGTAAGTGGGGGACTGAATGAGAAAGGAGAGAAACTGGACAGGAGTCACTGAATTGATTAAAATATTGAGTTTCTAAACTCTATTTTAAAAAGGCCAAGAAATAGTTCGAGATACACCAGACTTACCAGAAGTCTTCCACCAATGAGGCTTTTAGAGAAACACCACAGCTGATCATTTCATCTCAATCCCTAGAATAAAGATCTAGGGAGATCATGGAAACAGGATAACCGGGAAGAATGCTCAAAAACTGAGCCTGGCCAATAGATACGTCCACCAGTGTGTAAAAGTAATAAAATGTGACAGTGAACATTTGAACATACTATGCCAGGCTCTATGCTAGGTGTCTTAGAGGCGTCATCTCATTACACACCCTATGACTGCCACTGTCACGCCATTTTATAAATGAGCATGTTAGGGGACTAGTCCAAGGATACAGTTAATTAATGGAGAGTCTGCATTTAAACTCAGGCAATCTAACTCTAGATCTAGTACTTCTAACTGTTACCCAAAGTGAAAATATACCTTAGAACTTAGAATCCAGTGCATGCCAAAAGCTTATGTCAAATATGTCTATAGCCGAAGGATCTATTACATAACACTAAACATTCTTTAAAAGCACATAATAAGGTTTCCTCAGTTACTTTAAGACACTAAGATACCTAGATGAGTTATGTGGTAATGGCTTTGTGGTGTTGGTTAGTGAATTTTTCTAACTTCATCTGATGATTAAACTATGATAAATTTAACTATTACTATTGGTTATTCTGAATTTAAAAGAAGATAAAAGAACACGAAGAGAGGTATATTACCCCTATTTTTGATCAATATGCCATCAGAATTAAAATTAAATGACTACTAAAATAAAATACTAAACAAAGTAATAAGTTAGATACTAGAATGTATGCTATAAAAATTACACAGCAAGATGAAAATAGTCTAAGGGCAAGTTTTATAAACCAAAGTAACCCAGAAAATCTTATGTAACTGAAATAAAGGAGTAAGTAGAGAAAACTCAATTAAGAGGGACCTCTTTATTGCATATTTATAAAATAATAGTGTAATAGTTATTAAAAATGGAGATGAAATATTTTATTTTTGGTATCTTGTGTTTTGCATCAGTTTTTCAATCATCTTCACAATTTTTCAAAACTTGAACCTCTGCCCCACCCATCATTCAAAGAACAAATGATGAACAAACTATCCAACGGGTTCTTGTGAGAGACTTATCAAAGAAATTAATTAATAACTCATAAATAAACAACAGAGTTTTCAAAGAAATACAATAAAAACAAAAAGTCAAAGGCACCTCAAGATCATATCCTGCCATTTTCCTCATGCTTGTGTTTTAAGTGCCTATAACAGAATTCTGGTTAATGACATTTTGGACAAAATGTGTCATCTTTTGTGCACACAGCATCAAACAACTACAGATACAATAGGGGGATTTTGATGTGTGTATCCGTACTAAGTAGGGCATAATTTATAATATGCTACGAAAACAAAAAGTCAGAATTACAAAATAGGTATTTTTAGCACATTTAGTAACAGCTAGTTTTAAACTATCATTTCATTTTTGATGACCAAATTATATTTGACATAATTAAGGAACATATATTTTTAAAATATTGAAAACCCACAGTTACAACAGAACTGTTACATTAATCAAAGAAAGGAAAAGTCACATACATGGGCTGAATGGCACTGAGGTTTTTCAAAGTTATTATTTTGCGAGGCTTTCAGCCCACCTTTACATATATCAGTAAAAAAATGTCTCTACTCAGCATGCTTGCAGCAAGAGGTGAAACAAGTGTTGATCACACAACTGTCTGACAACCATTCAGTGTTGATCACCGAACAAAGATTTTTATTTAATTATCCCGACAACCATAATTAAGCCACATCTAAGTTTCTGATGTCACTGACTTCAACTATTCAACTCCAGAGAAACACTCAACTTAAAAAAAAAAAAAACCTGAAATAAGTGACAACTAGAAATGGCTGAATCATTGTATGTTTTAGACACAACCATTAATCTTAGTTTTGCTATATGCTATTTGGTACTTTTTGATTCAGTAGTTGGGATTAAAAAAAAAGTTTCTGTATTCAAACCTATCTACAGAATGTCAATATAAAATGTGTGAATATATACATTTAATACACACACACACACACACACATACACATACTCTCACATATCTAGAAACCAGCACTTAACCACATCTCCAATTCTCACTAATGACTCAATAAATCATTTGTTACCTTAAGACCAGCTTAGACGCTATAAGGCTGCAACATATGGCTAAAGAGGTCAAACACAAGCACCCACAGTCAGGCTGATTAAATTGTTCCTCCTCATGATTTTTCACAAGTAGTAATACCATTTATGTAACAACTATGTCTCAATAACTTAGAATTCAGAGTATAAAACCAGTGTCACGAACATAAAACTCTCTCACTGTTGAAAGAACACTCCTCCTTCAGTTATCTCCACTAATGGTAAGAGGGCACACCAAACTAGATCATGTTGAACTGTACACATGACCTTTACTCTTAATCTAAACAGACGTGCGTTAAAACACTCTGAAACGCTGCGTCCTTTGACTTCTTCATCTTTTCAATTGCCCGATGCAGGTCCTGTTGTTGCACAGGCCGAATTTCGTCTTCATCATGGCTAAAATGTAAAAAAAAAAAAACAAAACAACCCATCAATATTCACACAGCTTTAAAATACATCTCCCTAAAATATTTTCCCAAGATTGAAAAATGAAGTCTCTTTCCCATCCCAAACCCCAAAACAACCACAATTAACAGCTTAAGGAATTAATCTACACATATAAGTATCTTAAAAATTTTTAGAAAACACTGACTGCCAAGAGGTAGGAAGCTTAAATGGCTGACTATAAACATTATAGCTTGGTTAAAATCAAATACTTTATACTAAGAATACAGAAGTGTGAAATTTGATCTAAATAGGATTATAATTCTAATGAATGAATAAAAAATTATTCCCATGAAAACTGGAATTAAAAAGTAGAAGTTGCAGGTATCTATTATTCATGTATGTGTTTACTTTTGATGAACTGAAAAAAAATTCACTGCTATTAATATAAACCAACTACCCTAAGTTCTCCCCACTTCAGTAAGAAGGAAACACAATCCAATATACAATGTCTCCTCTGTCATTTACAAACACTTAGGGAAAAAATTCAGGGAAAAGGTTATGATAACCTAAGTGCATTACCCACATTTTTCATACTGAAATGTAACATTTTCAGGGCTTTTAAGGACAGCAGAGAAACAATTTTCATTAATGTAATTTAGCCAATAAACAGATGGAGTGACCCTCTGCACGAAGGGGCCCAAGGAAACACTGAAGACAGGTCCAGAACCAGTGCAGGAAAAGCTACAGATTAAAAGGGTGGCTTTCATATGCCCCTTTCTACACCGAGAATACAGTGTAATTAAGTGCGAGAATAAGACACACAAATCCAGGTCACTTGGAGTAACAGCCTCAGGGAAGGAATAAGGGAGACCGAGAATCAGTAGGGCGAGAGCTAGAGAACTCATTCCGTACAAGCCCCCAGCACACACTGGTTTGCTAAGAGTCACAGAAATTCTTCATTAGGTTGATATTTTGAACAGGGGTCTAGAAATGGTCAGTGTTATCCCAGTCTAGGGTGAATGACCTCATGGGAAACCCAGGACACTGGCTTATCAGGGCTGAGCTATTTCCAGTTCACTAATACAGCTGGTACAAAATTGGTTTCTTAAGCTCAAAATACTGTGAAACTGGTTTCAAGTAAAGTTTGCTGCTGTTACAAATGACTTCTTTTTTTAGTAAATACATTATTAACAAGTTGAAGTCTAGTCAGCAGCAACGTCCCCATAAATATGAAATTTCTGGAAGACAAGGTACTCATTTCCATATGAAATGCAATTTAAAAATTCAAAAAACAAAAGCAATCTAGGGATATCAGAGCAACAGTTTTCATGGTAGAAATGGGCAAGCCTCCATTTCTGTGAGCTTGAGGTAACCCAGTTCATGGAAGTTCAAAGAAATTCAGTTTTTACTTCTTTCTCTTCATTCCAGATGCTCTCCATAACCACCCTCCCTTGCAAATTCATTTCCAGAACCCCCTTCAGAAAAAAGGCGATATATTTGGTGAATTTTTAATTTCAATTTATTTTTATTTCGTAAACAGAGCTGGTATTATAAAGCAAAACAGAAGACCTAACCTAACCTTTTAATAACCTAAAAGCTCTAAAAGGGTCTGACAAATATTAAGAGATGTACTCTAAATACACATACCTTTCTTCCGATGTAGAATTAACATATTCTCTGACACAGAGGAGGGCAGCGTCTCGACACATTTCTTTTAGGTCACTGCCTGAAAACCCATCAGTTTCCTGGGCAACTTCTAGCAGGTCCACATGCCTATCCACCTTAAACAAACATAAAACAGACTTAAAAATATATATAAAATACACGGCAGAAGATACATCCAAACACTTCTTAGAATTAAAGAAAGTTAAAGCATACCGGACAGCAGGGGAGGAGAATCATTGGAAATTTTCAGTTGTAGAAGTTTTCTTTTTTTAACCATAAAAGTTTAAGATTTGAAATCTACTTTTCAATAATTGTCACTATGACCAAAAACTGAAATAAGTCTCACGAGATACTTCACAGAGTGATGGGGAAGAGCAGGCATTCATAACTGTTGGGTTGACTTTGGTACCCATTAGGGAGGTTCCACGTTCCTAAGAGGTGGGGCACTTCTCTATACTATAGTCAACATACCTGGCGAACAGTCCGGATCATGAAGTCCTGAGTCTATTACAAAAATCACATTCCACTGACACAGCCTGACCCTCATTTGAACTGTCATGCTGCGGTACTCTATTCTAATTCCTCAGCACTCTTTAAGCACCTATGGTTCTGCTCCCCAACTAAGCTTATACAGTGAAGCTAATAAAGTGATCCTCCTGGGCACGTAACAGACTTATAATTAAATTTATAAGAAGATTAAGAGGAGAAAGTAAATAATTATAGTAACTAACATGTAATAAATGATTCTTACGTGTCATTTGCTATCCTAAGTACTTTACATGGATTATGCTCATTTAATCCTATCAGGGACACATTCTCATTTTTAATTTCAGATAATAGTAAACCCTGTAAAGGTTAAATAAATTGCCCAAGGTCACACCACAGACAGAGCCAGCATTTGAACACTGTGCAGAGATCCAGCTGTATTTTTCCCCCTACCTAGCTAACCATTTGTCTGAACATTTACTTTCCCCAAGTTGATATGAAATGCCATCTTCATCTGTTACTAAATTCCCACTTGTCTTTGTAGAAAACTCAGTGTAATTAAGAGTAGCAACTCTGCACAAGGACAAGAAGAGACTTGGAGGTAAGATGACACGGAGTCTACTGTTAACTCTGCAACTGTGACTTCACATGGCAGTGTTCTCATTCCTAAATGTGGAGATTAAATAAAGAGAAATCACACACTCCCATACTCTCCGATGAAAAGAAAACAACCCAGAAGGGAGGTGTGAAGGAAGGAAGGAAAACAGTAAACTATATACAGATAAATGTAAATGAGTTACTATATAAACAGTAATAAAAATCATTTAATTGAGGGTAGAGAACTAAGTGGGCTTCCCAGTGGCACTAGCGGTGAAGAACCTGCCTGCCAGTGCAGGAGACGTAAGGGACCTGGGTTTGCCCCTTGGGTTGGGAGGATTCCCCGGAGGAGGGCAAGGAAACCCACTCCAGTGTTCTTGCCTGGAGAGTCCCAGGGACAGAGGAGCCTGGCAAGGGTCGCAGAGTCAGACATGAATGAAGGGACTTAGTTCAGGCACCTAGAGAACTAAGTAGCGCTAAATAGGAACGTGTGACTTCCACATGACCAGAGAAGAGGGAAAAAGGATGAAGAACACAAGAGCAACCCTGGAGAGTGAAGGACAGGGGCAGAGCGCGGCGAACTGGAAGGTGGGGCCAGTATACCTTTTTTAAAAGAGTGAGCTGTATTAAGGATCCATCGATAAGGAATGTGAAAGACTGGAAAACAGTATCATTTCAAAAGCTGCATTTTTTTCCTTCAGAGAAGAAAAAACTCAAAATATAAGTCTATTCGTATGTTTGCATCAAAAACTCTAAAATTCTGCTCAGGAATGAATAAGCATGATAGTGCTCATCTTATTAAATAAATTTGTGTGCTACTGATTTGAAGCATCTTTTAGCACAATTAATTTTTTTCATATGCTATTAAACAATATGCCTTCAGCATAATAGCAGCTAGTAGGAAATCACACATTCCCTTGTCAGCAATTATCCAGAGAGCATCCATATTCTGCATCATAAAACTGACTAAAGACTCATCTTCTGTACTTTTATGAGTAAGAAACTGAATGCTAAAAATGCCCTGTACCAATGACAAACCTAATTCTATGAGAATTTCCAAAGATACTACAGTTTAAAAAGGCAGAATACCTATTATGTTGGCACAAAGTTCCATAACATTTGCTGGCAAGGCTACAGGCACTCTATCTAACACTGCTGGTATAAAACAGTAAATTGGCATGAACACATTTGGCAACCACTAACCCAAATTATAAGTGCTTCCCAGGTGCAGCTAGTGGTAAAGAACCCACTTGGCCAATGCAGGAGACATAAGAGATGTGGGTTCAATCCCTGGGTCATGAAGATTTCCTGCAGGAGGGCATCCATGCCTGGAGAATCCCATGGACGGAGGAGCCTGTCAGGCTATAGTCCACAGGGTCACAGAGAGCTGGACATGACTGAACTGACTTAGCACAGCCACACCAAAATTATAAATATCATACTCTTTGATCTGCTGCTGCTGCTGCTGCTGCTAAGTCGCTTCAGTCATGTCCAACTCTGTGCGACCCCATGGACGGCAGCCCACCAGGCTCTGCCGTCCCTGGGATTCTCCAGGCAAGAACACTGGAGTGGGTTGCCATTTCCTTTTCCAATCCATCAAAGTGAAAAGTGAAAGTGAAGTCGCTCAGTCATGTCCGACTCTTAGCGACCCCATGGAATGCGGCCCACCAGGCTCCTCTGTCCATGGGATTTTCCAGGCAAGATTACTGGAGTGGGGTGCCACTGCCTTCTCCAATACTCTTTGATCTAGTAATTTTTTTTCTGGGAAATTCACCCCACTAATGTTTCTGGCACAAGTGTTAAATGACACATGTACAAGGTTATTCAATGCAGCATTTTTCTAAGAGTGAAAGACCAGAATCAACCCAAACGTCCTTCAGTGTGGCACTGGTTAAATAAACTATGGTATAACAGGCAAATTTGGCCCTGGAATACGGAATGAGGCAGGGCAAAGACTAATAGACTTTTGCCAAGATAATGCACTGGTCATAGCAAACACCCTCTTCCAACAACACAAGAGAAGACTCACACATGGACATCACCAGATGGTCAACACCGAAATCAGATTGATTATATTCTTTGCAGCAAAAGATGGAGAAGCTCTATACAGTCAACAAAAACAAGACCAAGAGCTGACTGTGGCTCAGATCATGAACTCCTTATTACCAAATTCAGACTTAAATTGAAGAAAGCAAGGAAAACCGCTAGACCATTCAGGTATGACCTAAATCAAATCCCTTATGATTATACAGTGGAAGTGAGAAATAGATTTAAGGGCCTAGACCTGATAGATAAGAGTGCCTGATGAACTGTGGAATGAAGTTCGTGACATTGTACAGGAGACAGGGATCAAGACCATCCCCATGGAAAAGAAATGCAAAAAAGCAAAATGGCTGTCTGGGGAAGCCTTACAAATAGCTGTGAAAAGAAGAGAAGCGAAAAGCAAAGGAGAAAAGGAAAGATATAAGCATCTGAATGCAGAGTTCCAAAGAATAGCAAGAAGAGGTAAGAAAGCCTTCTTCAGCGATCAATGGAAAGAAATAGAGGAAAACAACAGAATGGGAAAGACCAGAGATCTCTTCAAGAAAATTAGAGATATGAAGGGAACATTTCATGCAAAGATGGGCTCGATAAACGACAGAAATAGTATGGACCTAACAGAAGCAGAAGATATTAAGAAGAGGTGGCAAGAATACACAGAAGAACTGTACAAAAAGGATCTTCAGGACCCGGATAATCACGATGGTGTGATCACCCATCTAGAACCAGACATCTTGGAATGTGAAGTCAAGTGGGCCTTAGAAAGCATCACTACGAACACAGCTAGTGGAGGTGATGGAATTCCAGTTGAGCTATTTCAAATCCTGAAAGATGATGCTGTGAAAGTGCTGCACTCAATATGCCAGCAAATTTGGAAACTCAGCAGTGGCCACAGCACTGGAAAAGGTCAGTTTTCATTCCAATCCCAAAGAAAGGCAATGCCAAAGAATGCTCAAACTACTGCACAACTGTACTCATCTCACATGCTAGTAAAGTAATGCTCAAAATTCTCCAAGCCAGGCTTCAGCAATACGTGAACCGTGAACTTCCAGATGTTCAAGCTGGTTTTAGAAAAGGCAGAGGAACCAGAGATCAAATTGCTAACATCCGCTGGATCAGGGAAAAAGCAAGAGAGTTCCAGAAAAACATCTATTTCTGCTTTATTGACTATGCCAAAGCCTTTGACTGTTTGGATCACAATAAACTGTGGAAAATTCTGAAACAGATGGGAATACCAGACCACCTAACCTGCCTCTTGAGAAATATGTATGCATGCCAGGAAGCAACAGTTAGAACTGGAAATGGAACAACAGACTGGTTCCAAATAGGAAAAGGAGTACGTCAAGGCTGTATATTGTCACCCTGCTTATTTAACTTATATGCAGAGTACATCATGAGAAATGCTGGACTGGAAGAAACACAAGCTGGAATCAAGATTGCCGGGAGAAATATCAATAACCTCAGATATGCAGATGACATCACCCTTATGGCAGAAAGTGAAGAGGAACTAAAAAGCCTCTTGATGAAAGTAAAAGAGGAGAGTGAAAAAGTTGGCTTAAAGCTCAACATTCAGAAAACGAAGATCATGGCATCCTGTCCCATCACTCCATGGGAAATAGATGGAGAAACAGTGGAAACAGTGTCGGACTTAATTTTTTTGGGCTCCAAAATCACTGCAGATGGTGATTGCAGCCATGAAATTAAAAGACACTTACTCCTTGGAAAAAAAGTTATGACCAACCTAGATAGCATATTCAAAAGCAGAGACATTACTTTGCCGACTAAGGTCCATCTAGTCAAGGCTATGGTTTTTCCAGTAGTCATGTATGGATGTGAGAGTTGGACTGTGAAGAAGGCTGAGTGCCAAAGAATTGATGTGTTTGAACTGTGGTGTTGGAGAAGACTCTTGAGAGTCCCTTGGACTGCAAGGAGATCCAACCAGTCCATTCTGAAGGAGATCAGCCCTGGGATTTATTTGGAAGGAATGATGCTGAAGCTGAAACTCCAGTACTCTGGCCACCTCATGAGAAGAGTTGACTCATTGGAAAAGACTCTGATGCTGGGAGGGATTGGGGGCAGGAGGAGAAGGGGACGACCGAGGATGAGATGGCTGGATGGCATCACTGACTCGATGGACTAGAGTCTGAGTGAACTCCGGGAGATGGTGATGGACAGGGAGGCCTGGCGTGCTGCGATTCATGGGGTCGCACAGAGTCGGACACGACTGAGTGACTGAACTGAACTGAACTGAACTGATACCCATATAATGGAACCCTATGCAGTGCAAAGGAAAAAAAGAGAACAGAATGAAGAAACCGTTTGTTACTATGGAGTCTCAAAGATTAAGTGAAAAAAAGCAACACACAGAGCACCTTATATGCTTTGTTAATGTGGCTTATGTAGAAAAGGGGAGAGGAGTAGTAGCACATTCTAATTTGCTTGTATAGGCATAATGGCATCTGAAAGGATACGTAAGAAACATAAGAGAGAAATGAGACTTTTCCCTGTATATCATTTAATATATGTATTTTAACTTTTGAAATATGTGACTGTACTATTTTTAAAAACCTTAAATTATTAAAGATTATGATTATCATGTATTTTTAATCTAACTTTCAACTTCATAAAAAGTATTGCAATTAAATGAAAAACAAAACCTCCCCATACTTCTCTGCAAAAACAAATGTATAAAACTTGAAACTGGTCTGAAAAATATCAGAGGATTTTAATCTATAGATATGAAAACACATGGCTATTTAAAAAGCCTTTAATTACCTTTAATTAATTCAAATATGCCATCGTGATTGAGTTATATGAGCAGCCAGAGTTCTATAGTAATTTACAAGTACAAAACTACATTATTCTCAGCTTCCTTTTTCATTTCTAAAATGATTTTATGAACATAATTTTTTCTTTATTTATAGGATGGTGAAAAACTGTAATTTTCTACTTACATTTTCATTTTTCAAGATGAGTTTCAGGATTGCTTCTCTTTGTTTCAGAGCCTAAAAGCAGGATAATTTTCAATTAGCATAAAAAGAAATAAGGATCAACTAATTTTCCTACTATTTCTTCCTTTCCTTGTAAACTACCCAATACCTACAGGAAATGACAGAGACTCTGACCGATCATGGAAACTTCTGACTAAAGCAAGGTCTAATTCTAGACTCCAGAGTAATCATTTGTGGTTCTTGTACTGAACTGTAACTTCTTATTCTGAATCCCCAGTGCCTAGCACATGCCTTGAAATGTTTTTCAAGTGAGTAAATGACCAATGTCTTTCCTCTATAGCTCTGCAAATCTCCTTTTCTTCATTTAGGAAACTTCTGAAAACTCATTACTGCCATAAAATTTTTACCAGTAACTGGATGAGATGGCAAGAATACCTGCTTGGTTCTTCCACTCAACATGTAACTTCATGTCCACTGATTTGTGTCAGTGAATTTTATTTAGTGTTGATACTGAATTTGTTTATATGCTTGTATGCTTTTGCCTCCAGTGATGCTGCCTAATACTGTACTAGGAACAGGAGTTTTTAAAAGAATATCTTACATATATAGTAAATACAAATGCTTTTAAAAATTATTGTGGGTGAACTTCTGCCTATTCCCACAACTGCTTAAAACAAAAAAAAATAAAATAAAAAGGAGAGCCAATTACCAGGAATATCAAATTAAATGATGTGAAAATCAAAATCAAACCAAACTGCTGTTTCTATAACTGTGTTAAGTATGAAGGTTAATTTGGTATGTTATGTGATCACCAATAAGTACTTTCTGTTAATAAACATTTAACTTGGAAAGGAATTTTAAGGTAAGGTTTATCATCTACTTTGATATCACAGTTATGCATAAGGAAAAAATTATCCTATAAAATGTGTGTGTGTGTTCACTAAAAACAGAATGAAAGGGAGATTAAAAATTCCAGTTTCTGCATTAACAGTATACAAACTTATGACAAACTTGATAAAATGTGTTACACAACCCATTCTGAACTCACACAATAAATATATTAAAGTTAACAACTTTAGTAAAGGCTACTTTACAGGCTGTTGTACCCTATGTTCTATTCTGCTACTGTACATCAAAACCCTTTGTTTGCTATTAGGCTACAAGCAGAGATTCTATCAATCTAAGCTTTATTTTCACAACCACTGAAGTGAACTAATTATTTCTAAAAATATTCTGATGTTCTGGTAATAAAATAAGATCACATATCTTGTATGAAGCATATAAAGGTCATCTAAAACTTCAGCAGTCAACCCTTTCCTCCTCATAACCACTGATTTTCCTTGGCGCCTTCTAACTGAACATCCCCAGAAGTCTCCATTAAATATGTGCTTCCACACCTCCTTGCCTTTGTTCACTTCAGCAGAAAATCATTTCCTTGCTTCAGTTCAGTTCAGTTCAGTCACTCAGTCGTGTTCGACTCTTTGCGACCCATGAACCGCAGCACGCCAGGCCTCCCTGTCCATCACCAACTCCCGGAGTTCACCCAAACTCATGTCCACTGAGTCGGTGATGCCATCCAACCATCTCATCCTCTGTCGTCCCCATCTCCTCCCGTCTTCAATCTTTCCCAGCATCAGGATCTTTTCAAATGAGTCAATTCCTACCATCCTTCATCCTTCAAGCCCAGCTGGATTATGTAAGTTTCACTAACTCCTCGGACAGAATTATTAGTTTTCATTGTCACTTCAGGTCCTTGCAGTTGGTTACACATACCTTTGTAAAGTACATATTGCATTATTTATTTTTGTGTCTGGCTCCCCCTGCAATACAGAGTTCTTTTAGGACAGGGGCCATATTCTATTCATCAGAACCTAGTGGGTATCTGACATACAAGTTCAATAAATATTAATCAAATTTTCCAGTCTCCTGTATCACATTAAAAAATCTCTCCACTGAATTATCAGGTAAATTCTCTAACAGACTGCCTAAGTAAATGCATACCCTCCAGAGGAATCAGAGGCTGTAGCTGTAGCAAACAGCCGATCAGAGTAATTTTATAGAGACCACAACTACCAATTTTAGATAACCATGTTTACAGAGACAAACTATTAGCTTAAAGAATATAAAATAGGGCAAAATTTTCAGGCCAGAGATGTTAATTTGAAAGAGTGACAGTGGAAGTTCTAAACAGCACTACATGTAGCACAATGTTTGTACGCTGCAATCTGGTACTAACCCTGTTTGTTTCTTCTTTTTTAATCTAAAAGCAGACAAAATTCAAGACTTGGGGATTCTATGCAACAGAGTATCAGCAAGTTATCATCCTCTACTTGAGGGTACTTTTAACCAGCAAAAAAAGAGTGCTAGAAGTTACAACTGGGTCAACACCAGAATCAGATTTTCATTCTTATATTAAAGTGCAATATCGTACTTACTGGTTGATCATTAGATCAACCTTCCTGTCAGAGGAAAGCACCAATTACAACTGCGAACAGTAAATCAAATGAATAGCCGATGTTCTCCCTATCCAGCCTTCTGAACAGAACAGTTCTTTAACCCTAAAACCCCTAAGTATTTCACCCTATCCTGAAACAAATCGATAATTTACATTTTCTTATATATCTTCCACGGATAACTTGCTACATTCTAAAGAAAATCACTAACATGTCTAGGGAAACTTGAGGTAATTCTATACATTGGAGAGAGGCAAATGTATACAGACATAAACAACACTGATCTCAAAGACAGTAAACAGGCAAGAGAAGGAGCAGAAGGACAACAGTAATTATGGGGTTCTTGCTCTATTCCTTCCCTGCCAGTGATAAATACTAAGTCGTCTTTTTTTAATCATTCCCTTCCCGAAATCACAGATAAAGATCTGCAAAAAATGAATATTTAACTGTTCATAATATTAATCAAACCCACTTACAGGCTGGTTGATATGGAATCTTGTGGGCATTCTCCTCATTATAGCTGAATCCAGATCCTGAGGACGATTAGTAGCTCCCATCACTATGACCTAAATATATAAAGAAAACAAAGCTATTAAATATACCAGTAATACTCCTTTTAAGTTGTTACTACTAGGGCTTACAAGATATAGAAAATTAAGTGGGGCTTATACTAAATCTTCTATAAGAAATCTGTATTAATCCAGTATTACTCAAATATTTATAGATACAAATCAAGGTTAATCCTAAATAGATCATATGATAGCAGAGCTGGTAAGACTGTTACATTTCACCAGACTTCTAGTAACTAAAATAATATACTATTCACTTATGATGGAATTATAAAAATTTTTTAAAACCTCCTATATTTTGCAAAATATGGTCACTTAATCACTACATGTTGAATAACTGAAAGCTATTTATGTTAACAGCTTGGCAGCATATGTGACAGAATAATTCAAGTCCTTTAATAATATTAAGGAGAGAATCATTTCCCTACCAGAGTCTCAGGATTCTGGTAATAGTAATATATATACTGTGTATTTTTTCCTCTAGAGTTCACACCATCATTTCACAATACTATCAGCACTACAGGTAGAATCTTCTTAATAATAATAGAACCTCAACCAATCCAACTTTATACAAGGGCAACAAAATAAAAGCAGACATCAAAATGCTGGTTAGAATATTAAAAATATAGAAAAGAAAAAAAATTGCTGGCGGCTTTGCCAGCCTCTGAGTCTATTCCACTTATTTATAAAGGATATAGAGATGAAAAATCAATAAGAATAAAGACAAAAGATACTCAAAACAATTTAATTTCTGAAGGGCTTCAATATTACTGTTTTTATTGATATTTCTGTATAATACAATAAACATATACATCTGCTCTCTAAAATGAAATTTATTGGTATTCTAATGAAAACTTTTATTTCAGCCTGAGATGTCTTAGGTTTTTGAAATAGTCTGAAATCTAACTCCAGAACATGTTGAAAAATCCACTAAGTTTTATATTCTACTTCTACTCTTTACATTAAATGTCACTCAACAGCCAAATTACTTTCAATTAACCAGGAGAGACTGCCATCTACAGGGAAAAAATATAAATACAAATTTGAGAAAAAGTTCCAAAACATAACACAATTTTATAGTTGGTTTAAAGTGAAAGTGAAAGTGAAGTCGCTCAGTCGTGTCTGACTCTTTGCGACCCCGTCGACTGTAGCCCACCAGGCTCCTCTGTCCATGGGATTCTCCAGGCAAGAATATTGGAATAGGCTGCCATTTCCTTCTCCAGGGGAATCTTCCCAACCCAGGGATCGAACCCGGGTCTCCCTCATTGCAGGCAGACACTTTAACCTCTGAGCTACCAGGGAAGCCCATAGTTGGTTTAACTGGTCCTCAAGTCAAAATATTAATGCTCTTACCAGTTTCTCTTTATTGACTTTCTACAACTCTAGAAAATTAGTAAGGAAAATTTCTACCTAATGTAAAACAAAATTTATCTTTAGAAGTGATCAAATAAGTTCGTTTTTTATACAAGCAAAGATCAACATTAAGTACATTCTGAGATAGAGTATTCATAAGATATTAAAAGAGAGACTCAAAGTGACATGGAAGCTTGTTGAAGATGGACTCTATTAGGTTGAGAATTACAAAAACCATTGTGGTTGAGGAAGTACCTAGAAAGAACTCAAAAGGGGGCTGAAATTTGAGAAATATTCTAGGTAAACAGCCTAAAACAAAAGCCCACTATGAAAGAGGAAACCCTAAAAATTAGGATCAAGGAATACAGATAAATTTAGCACAACATGGTCTAACAAATACATGTAAGGTAATAACAGATATCCATGATGAATAAGCAAAGCAAGAGTGACTGACATTACTTAAAGAAGCAAATTTTAAGTGGCAAAACTGATAATATTTACATATATATTAATTCCAGTCCAGATAGGCTAAAATTAAAAATGGGAAGCAACAGTAATTTTTTAGTATTTATGTAGCAAAATTAACGCACATTTTAGGTATTAGTTAAGACTGAATTAAACTGAAGACTTTACAAAATCTTTAAAACAAAATATTAAAAAATTTTTAACTATTTTATATTAAAAAAAATCAGATCTAAATATATATCTCAAAAGTTGAACTATGTCAATTAATCCCCTAAAAACAATGTTAGCTTTTGTGTCTCATGTATTTCAAGATGAAAATATGTCATCAACCAAGTTGGATTTCCAGTAGTAATGACAGGCTTAATGGGGTCATGCAACTATTTTTGTTTCCTTTGTGGCAAGAACCACACCATGGGGCTTTGGATGAAGCAGCTCTGGAGTATACTTCATTCAGATATTATTATTTCCTTGGTTTTATAACTATACACTGATAAGATATAATATTAAACTATTTTCTCTTACAGGCGCTCACTATTCAATTCTCTGCATACTATAAATACTATTGCTTAGGAGGATAAATAGTTTTTGGAAACCTGCACACCAATCTCATTGAATAGATCTACCAGAACCAATTATTAATAAAAATTATTTCTATTAATTCACCTACATTTACCTCTGTTGTGCTTTCTTCTCTAATCATCCAACACTACAGGCAATTTTCCTCAAAATGAAATTATATTTTCATAAAAGGGACTTTCCTGGTGGCTCAGATGGTAAAGAATCTGCCTACAATCTCCCAGGTTCAAACCCTGGTTTGAGCAGATCTCCTGGAGAAGAAACTAGCAACCCACTCCAGTATTCTTGCCTACAGAATTCCATGGCAAGAGGAGCCTGGGTGGCTATAGTCTATAGGGTCACAAAGAGTTGGACGTGACCAAGTGAAAAATAAAAGTGACGTAGAAGGAGGATATGGGGCTTAATTTCCTTCCTGAGAATTATGTGTCTCAGGACTTTTGATCTGTGGTAATGTGACAAAGGATAGCCTTAAACTCTCTGGCTACAAAACATGTAAAAATTAACAATAAGATATTAAAAAACCCTCAAATTAAATAGTAAGTCTGCAAAAAAGTAAAGGAATTACACTGACAGGTTTATTTATCAGTAAAGCCTATCCATATAATGGAGGTAAGCAGGGGCAGAAGTTGACTGCATACCATATGGATG
Source organism: Oryx dammah (assembly GCF_014754425.2). NCBI lineage: Eukaryota > Metazoa > Chordata > Mammalia > Artiodactyla > Bovidae > Oryx > Oryx dammah. Next base: position 8,896,278 of record NW_024070198.1, read on the forward strand.
TGAACAGATCTTAGACAGTGGGTGTGCTGCACATCTGACAGGCTAGAGGGCCTGATAAGAGAACATTCTACATAGGGCTGGGACTCATCAAGTACTATGGCCTGAGAAAAATGGTGAAAAATTAGGAAACCTATTCAGCAGAGTCAAGCCTTGGTTCTTGGTAAGACATAGAAACTTACACATATAAATATATGAACATAAACAGCTACAGTGATCAAAATAGTATGTTACTGGCACTAAGACAGATTTACAGATCAATGGAACAGGATAGAAAGCTCAGAAATAAATCCACACACCTATGATTAATCTACAAACAAGGGAAGCAAGAATACACAATGGAGAAAAGACAGTCTCTTCAATAAGTGGTGCTGGGAAAACTGGACAGCTTCATGTAGAAGAATGAAATGAGAACATTCTCTAACACTATTCACAAAAATAAACTCAAAATGGATTAAAGAACCAGATGTATAAAACTCTTAGAGAAAGACATAGGCAGAACACTGACATAAACTGCAGCAGTTTTTGGATCCATCTCCAAGAGTAATGAAAATAAAAACAAAAATAAATACATGGGACCAAATTATTAATTTCCAAAATAAACAAATAGCTTACATAGTTCAATATCAAAATAATAGACAACCTGATTAAGAAAATGGGCAGAAGACCTAAATAGACATTTCTCTAAAGAAGACACGAGTCAGTGAAGTCGCTCAGTCATGTCCGACTCTTTGTGACCCCATGGACTGTAGCCTACAAGGCTCCTCTGTCCATGGAATTTTCCAGGCAAGAGTACTAGAGTGGGTTGCCATTTCCTTCTCCAGGGGATCTTCCTGACTCAGGGATTGAACCCAGGTCTCCTGCACTGCAGGCAGACGCTTTACCCTCTGAGCCACCAGGAAAGTCAAAGAAGACATACCGATGGCCAATAAGCACACGAAAAGACGCTCAAGATTGCTGACTATTTAAGAAATGGCAAGCAAAACTACAGTGAGGGGTCTGTCACTCACACGGGTCAGAAGGGCCATCATCAGAAAATCTGTAATCAATGCTGGAGAGGCTGTACAGAAAAGGGAATGTTCCTACACTGTGGGTGGGAATACAGTTCAGTGCAGCCACTAAGGAGAGCAGTATAGGAGTTCCTTAAAAACTAAAAGTAGAGCTAACGTATGATCCAGCAATCCCACTAGTGGGCATTTATCTGGAGAAAACCATAATTTCACAAGATACATTAACCTCAAAGATCACAGAAGGACTTACAATAGCCAAGACATGGACGCAACCTAAATGCCCAATGATAGAACAACAGACTGATTCAAACTTGGAAAGGGAGTACGTCAAGGCTGTACATTGTCACCATGGTTATTTAAGTTATATGCAGAGTACATAATGTGAAATGTCGGGCTGCATGAATCACAAGCTGGAATCAAGACCACCAGGAGAAATATCAACAACCTAAAATATGCAGAAAATATCACTTTGCAAAGAGGAACTTGAGAGTCTCTTCATGAGGGTGAAAGAGGAGAGTGAAAAAGCTGGCTTAAAACTCATCATTCAAAAATTAAGATCATGGCACCTGGTTGCACAACTTCATTTCAAATAGATGGGGAAAAAGTGGAACCAGTGACAGGTTTTCTTTTTTGGGGCTCCAAAATCACTATGGACAGTGACAGCAGCCATGAAATTAAGACACTTGGCTCCTTGGAAGAAAAGTCGTAACAAACCTAGACAACATATTAAAAAGCAGAGACATCACTTTGCCGACAAAAGTCCAGATAGTCAAAGCTATGGTTTTTCCAGTAGTCATGTGTGGATGTGAGAGTTGGACCACAAACAAAGAAGGCTGAGCATCAAAGAACTGATGCTTTTGAATTATGCTGCTGGAGAAGACTCCTGAGAGTCCCTTGGACTGCAAGGAGATCAAACCAGTCATTCCTAGAGATCAACCCTGAATATTCATTGGGTGAACTGATGCTGAAGTTGAAGCTTCAATACTTTGGCCACCTGATGCAAAGAGCTGATTCGTCGGAAAGCACCCTGATGCTGGGAAAGACTGAGGGCAAGAGGAGAAGGGGGCAGCAGAGGAAGAGATGGTTAGATAATATCAGACTCAGTGGACATGAGTTTGAGCAAACTCCGGGAGATAGTGATGGACAGGGAAGCCTGGCATGCTGCAATCCACGGGGTCACAAAGAGTTGGACGTGACTGAGCGACTTAACAACAACAGAGGAATGGATAAAGAGGATGTGGTACATGCATACAATGGACTATTACTCAGCCATAAAAAGGGATAAAACAATGACGACTGCAGCAACACAGATCCCAAGATTATCATGCTAAATGACGTATTTCAGACAGAATGACAAATATCACATGGTATCTCTTATACATGGAATCTGCAACAGAAACTGACTGACAGAACATAGAAAACAAACTTAAGGATCCCAAAGGGAAAAGTGTGGGAGAGATGAAAGAGCCTGGGGTTAACTACACTACTCTACAAAAAATTAAGTGACGTAAGAACTGAGAGGGTAAGAGTCAAAAGAAATGTACAGAATACTCAGAGCTAGTCACTTCCTTTTCTGTGACATAAAAGGTTCTAATACCTGGTTTTTCTCTCTTCTGTTGTATTTGTTTTGGGCATTTGGGAAATCTTTTTTAACATTTTATTAATTATGAAGCCCTCAAAATGGATGAAGGAGAAGGCGATGGCACCCTACTCCAGTACTCTTGCCTGGAAAATCCCATGGACCGAGGAGCCTGGTAGGCTGCAGTCCATGGGGTTGCTAAGAGTTGGACATGACTGAGTGACTTCACTTTCACTTTTCACTTTCACGCATTGGAGAAGGAAATGGCAATCCACTCCAGTGTTCTCACCTGGAGAATCCCAGGGACGGTGGAGCTTGGTGGGCTACAGCCTATGGGGTCGCACAGAGTCGGACATGACTGAAGCAACTTAGCAGCCTCAAAACGGATGAAGACATAAACAAATCATACTCTTTCAGATTCTCACCATTTATGGATAAGTATAATTTATGAAAAAAAAATTGTAAAAAAGCTTAACAAACAACTGGACACATTTTCTACCACCATCAACAATAACACAAAAAAAGGCAGATTTTTAATACCTGGCAGCTATGATCAGTATCCAATCCATCCCAGAGACTCATAAATTGAGCTTTCATCATGGCTGTAGCTTCATGGTCAGAACTGGAACGGTTTCGTAGAAAGGAGTCTAGAAGAAAAAAACGTTAACCTTAGAAATTAACAATAAATTATTTATTCTTTCAGTTCAGTTCAGTCGCTCAGTCATGTCCGACTCTTTGGACCCCATGAATCGCAGCTCGCCAGGCTTCCCTGTCCATCACCAACTCCCGGAGTTTACCCAAATTCATGTCCATCGAGTCCGTGATGCCATCCAGCCATCTCATCCTGTCGTCCCCTTCTCCTCCTGTCCCCAGTCCCTCCCAGCATCACGGTCTTTTCCAATAAGTCAACTCTTCACATGAGGTGGCCAAAGTATTGGAGTTTCAGCTTCAGTATCAGTCCTTCCAATGAACACCCAGGACTGATCTCCTTTAGGATGGACTGGTTGGATCTCCTTGCAGTCCAAGGGATTCTCAAGAGTCTTCTCCAACACCACAGTTCAAAAGTATCAATTCTTCAGTGCTCAGCTTTCTTCACAGTCCAACTCTCACATCCATACATGACCACTGGAAAAACCATAGCCTTGACTAGATGGACCTTTGTTGGCAAAGTAATGTCTCTGCTTTTGAATATGCTATCTAGGTTGGTCATAACTTTCCTTCCAAGGAATAAGTGTCTTTAAAAATCATCATCTGCGGTAATTTTGGAGCCCCAAAAAATAAAGTCTGACACTGTTTCCCCATCTATTTCTATTATATAATCTCAAATCATTAATCAAATCCTGGGTTTGGTAATGAGTTTTTACATATAACACCATAAGCACAGTCCATCCAAGAAAAACGTGCAAGTTGGATTTTATTCAAAATGAACTTCCTGTTCTGGGGAGGACATGGTTTAACAGAAGACAAGCTTGAGAACAGGAAAAAAATATTTATAAAACAGATTTGACAAAAGACTTGTATCCAAAATATACGAAGGACTCTTAAAATTCAACAAGAAAACAACCCAGTTAAAAAATGAGCAAAAGATATGAATAAGATCTTACCAAAGAAGACACACAGATGGCAAATAAGCATATGGAAAGATGCAGCCAGGAGTTTGGGACAGAGGCGTTTGAGAGAGATAAACATGTAGAGCACTGGGGATGTTCAGGGTGGTGAAAGTATTCTGATATTGGGAAGATACAGGATATATTTTTGTCAGACCATGGAACTATACAACACAAAATAATGAACCTGGACTTCAGTTATTAATAATGGTTAATTAATTATAACAAATACATCACACTAACACAAAATATTGATAATAAGGAAACTGTCTGCTCAACTTTAAATTTGCTGCTGCTGCTAAGTTGCTTCAGTTGTGTCCAACTCTGTGCGACCCCATAGACGGCAGCCCAACAGGCTCCCCCATCCCTGGGACTCTCCAGGCAAGAACACTGGAGTGAGTTGCCATTTCCTTCTCCAATTTATGAAAGTGAAAAGTGAAAGTGAAGTAGCTCAGTCATGTCTGACTCTTAGCGACCCCATGGACTGCAGCCTACCAGGCTCCTCTGTCCATGGGATTTTCTAGGCAAGAGTACTGGAGTGGGTTGCCATTGCCTTCTCCACTTTAAACTTGAAACTGTTCTAAAAAAATAATCTTCTAATTAAAAAAAAAAAAGTGTTAATATCCAAGATTTTAAGAAGGAGACAAAAAGATGCCCAAAAGGATGTACACTCACGGAAAGTATAGGCATGAAAAAAATTCTGCTCATCACTACAGGGAGTTAAGGAAGCTTGTTCTTCTATGCCTGGGCTCTGGAGGGAAATATGTAGCCCCTGAAAAATTAAAAAACCAAGATCACAGGGGCACTCTCTCAGGTTTGAAGTCTAAATTCAAACCATCTTTCAGTCTAAGAACATCCATATTAAGAAATTAGATCCTAAAAGCTCTAAGTGGAAGACACAAAACAACTCTGGATCATTTTAGGCAACATAGAGTTCTCATACAAAACCAAGTCATGAGCAACCTAAAGTGAGAAATGACACATGGAAACAAACTACTGTGAAAGAGTTAACAATATAAAGGATAAGTAGAATTCCAAACAGAACAACCCAAAAAACTGTATTATAATAGTATGCTCTAAATTCTGAAGACATAAAAGGGACTGAAATTCTAACAGAACAAGCTATAGTGAAAACAGCTAAATCTGAAAAATAAATAGAACTTCTAAAGTTCACTTTTAATAGAATACAAACCCAATGGTTATGAGACTAAATATAGCCAAGCAAAGAAATGGTTTTTATAACTTACTCAATGACTGATATCATTTTATGCATCAAAAAAATTTTAATATATTGCCAAGTAAATTACAATACTAAAAGAAGAGAAAACTTAGGGCTTCCCTGGTGGTTCAGTAGGGAAGAATTCGCCTGTCAATACAGGAGACATGGGTTTGATCCCACAGGCCTGGAGTAGCTAAGCCCATGTGCCCCAACTACTGAGCCTGTGCTCTAGAGCCTGGGAGCTGCGACTACTGAGGACAGGCATCACACCTCCTGAAGCCCCCATGCCCTAGAGCCCGTGTTCCACAACAGCTGAAGCCACCACAATGAGAAGCCTGCACACACGATGAGAGAACAGCCTCTGCCTCGCTGCAGTTAAAGAAAAGCCCTTGCAGCAAGGAAGACCCAGCACAGCCAAAAATCAATCAATAAAACTATTTCTTAAAAGAGAGGAAACAATTCTGCCAGTTAAATTATAACATGCTATCTCAATTTCAGATGTTAAAATATAAAAAACTAAAATAAACTAGTGTGTTTTAGAACTGATGAGATATGGTAGAGACCTAGATGCTGAAACTATGGAAATGACTCAAAGTAAAGAGTTGAAGAAGTGTGTGTGTACATATATATCTATATAGAATAAAATAGAAATCTTATAATTTGAATAGCAAGTAGACAGAAAATATAGATTAAATTACAAAGAAATATTGGGTCATAAGCAGATTTCTCAAAAGCAACAAAAAGATTGACAGACAGTGGACTTCTAACTTTAAAATATTGAAAGGAAATATAATCCTGTTATCATTTAAAAATAAAAACACAGAATGAACACATTTCACACAAAGACAGAAGCCGCTGTACTCACAATCTCTGCTGAAAGAATTTTGACTTCAGAAACAAGGAAATTAAATCCAGAAAAGGCAGGTTCAAGAAGTAATAGTGAACAAAAAAAGTGGCAAAGTAGATCTCTAAACAAGCAATGCCAATATAAAAATAACAACTCATATGGAAAGCAAAAAATAAGAGAAACTGTTATCAGAAACATGTAAGAGATGAGAGGAGTGATTGGTATTCAAGATCTCTGAGATCCCTGTCTTATTTGGTAAGAGGGGAGAAATAATTAGCTTAGACTTTTAAGATAAGTAGCTATGCTAAGGGTCTTCCGTGGCGGCTCAGATGGTAAAGAATCTGCCTGCGATGCAGGAGACCCGGGTTTGATCCCTGGGATAGGACGATCCCCTGGAGAAGGGGAAGGCTACTACAACAGGGAAAAGGGAATAAAAGCACAAAAGTCCACTAGATTGGTAAATAAAAGACACACAGTTAAGTGGTAAAAATAAATCTGTCAGCTATCAAAATAAAAGCAAACTGACCCCATTCCTTATTAAAGAGTCTCATATTAAATTTTTTAAAAATCTAGCAATATGTTCTCTTATGCAAAATTTAAAGCAAAAATCCAAAAAAAAAGGAATAAATTGGTAAGATACACAAGGCAAACATGTAACCACAATACTTCTATCTATACCTATCTTTCTCTATGTATAATTCTATACAGCTTATTATATTACATGTAATAGTAAAATTAATTCAAAGCCAGTTTTAACTAATGTAGCTTTATTTAACTTTAGTGTAACAAAAATGTAGATGATCCATAGAATGTTAAATAGAGAAAAGTTCACTAATATAAAAGTCATGACAGAGAAAGATGATCTATTTACGTTGACAGTCCATATGGCAAGGAATTAAACGAGATTCTTACTTCACATTATATATTTTAAAAACAAGAGCATTTAAGGAGGTAGTGAGGGATTTGTAAATCAGATACACAAAATATAAATCATAAAAGAAAAAGACTCACAAATGAAACTACGTTTAACTTAAATATTCATAAAAGAAGCTATCATAAAGTGAAAAGACAAGCCAGTCTAGAAAATATTTGTAATCATATTAAAACATTATCAAAGAATTACTAAGAAAAACGCAAATAATCCCAAAGAAAAACTGGCAATTTACAAGCAAGGAAACCTAAATCGCTAATCAACTTGCTAAAAGATGCACAAACATACTAGTAAGCGGCAACCACAAAACAATGAGATGATTCTTGCTCTTTAAATTGACATAAATTAACGTTACTGCCTGAAGAAGAGAAGCTTTGGGGAGGAGTATGTAAGGAAACAAACTATTTACTGATGAGAGTGAAAATGGGTATAACCACTTTGAAGAACTGGTGTAACACAGCAGTCAACACTAGTGATCCTAATGAAGTGGAAGATGGATGGACACATCCCACAATCAAGTTGACAGTCAACTTCTGGGTGCCTACCCTGAACAAACATATAAGCGGAAGGAAACGTACACGCAAGCCCGCTGCACACTGTTTAGAGACACAGCATACCTATTTCATCTATAAAGATGATGGAAGGCTGTAGCTTTATGGCAAGGGAGAAAACCGCAGCAGCCAGTTTCTGAGATTCTCCATACCACTTATCCGTCAGTGTTGAAGGCTGAAGGTTAATAAATCGACAGCCTGCTTCTTTGGCTGTGGCCTTGGCAATCAACGTTTTACCACAGCCTGGAGGCCCATAGAGAAGCACACCTGGAAATTAACATGTTATTTTATTATCTCCTTTAAGAGAATGAGATTTGCTAGTTTATGGGATAATCAATATAATATTAATTCTGTTCATACTAAAATACTTCATAATATTCATTTCTATTTTTATTAATCTTTTATTATAGTAGAAAGGAAGGTGCCACATCCTAAGTCTGTGTCAGTGATGACATCTACTTGGGGTTACAGCACCCTCGTGCTTCCTCCCTTCATCAAACAGTCCAGTTCAGGAGAACGATCTTTGTCTTCCACTAAACTGGTCCCTGGTGCCAAAAAAGGTTGGGGACTGCTGCTTTAGATCACATAATAAGGAAATACCTATGTAACTTAGAAAAATTTGGAACCACCCTTAGTTTCAGATGATGCATTTAGATAAAAACCAGATTTACATAAGGCTGTTAAAGTACCCCTCATAATTTGGCATCTGCTATGCTAATTGGGATTTTAAACTAAGTCCAATTGGTTAAGTCACCCAATTACCTAGCCTAAAAGAAAATCACTGATGAGAAAATTTCCTACATTCATTAGCATTGTGAAACTGAGACATAAAAACTCTCAAAAGTTCATTCTTCACACTATAAACAATCTGCAAGAAGGTAGCGAAGAACTTAATAATCCAATTTCTACCTTACTCTTTTGATCTGGGCACAGATAAATCATTCGAAATTTTCTTTGGGGAAAACTTCCTCTTAATCACAATAAATGCATTTTGTTAGGGGAAAAAAAGCAGTTTTGCTGCTTCAGAAAATAAAAGAAATACATAAAAAACAGATTTGTTGTTTTAGTTAATGAAAAAGTATGCGATTTTTGATAACTGTCATCCTCTATTTACCAGAAACGAAACTTTTCTACTTCATAAAAATGTACAGCTATTTGTTTTAATTTAATGCACTTTTTGATACAGCTGAAAAATTAGTTAAGATTATAAACAACTACAATTTATACATGTTATTTTGATATTTTTAAAGACCCTACTCTTTTGAGAAATATATTTATCTAATAATTTGATTTCAGTCTTGACTAACAACCTCGCTAGCTTTGATAATATAATAAAGAGAAGCTTCTACTAGATGGCAATAAATAAGCTACACTACAGAATTTATATCTGAAAGCCACAGCAACACACCTCTATAGATCTGTCAATTATCAAGAAAGCTACATTTGAATCGCCTTCAATAAACCTTAAACATGATCAATATGTGAATGATTTACAACAGAAGTACTGCATTTAAGGATGCATTTATAAATACTGTTGACTCTTGAGTTACAAGGCTTCTGCAGTTATTACTAACTAGGAATAAGAAAATATTCCCCTTAAAAATAAGTAACATTTAATTCCTTAATTTCTACTTCATCCATTCACTATTCCTTCTAAAAAAACAAAAACAAACAAAAAAAACTATTGTAATCTAAAAGTAAATAGAAATACCAAAAGGGAAAAAAAAAAATCGCTAGTATAGTGAAAAAAACAAAAAAGAAATCTTATGTTCTTTTTGAAAAAGACCCATATTTTTACTTTGAATCTTTTTTATCATTGATTTCCCTAATTTCATTTTCTTGTAGTAAATATGAATTTGAAATAAAGGGATTATTTTGACATGTAATATCTATACAGGGGAAAAATTATCTACATTTGGAAAGCTGAAGAATGAGCAATTATCTTAAAATTTATTATTTATAAAACCATTCACTGGATCTCAGCAATCTCTTGAAAATCCAACTTCAAAAACGTCAGTTCTATAAAGGCAGAAAGTTTCCGTGTTCTCCAGATTTTTAATGTTTTCACAAATATAAACTTTTAATATACCTTTTGGAGGCTGTAGAAGCCTGGAATTTTCAAACAAATGCTTCTTTTTGATAGGTAAGATGACTGTATCCTTCAGATCTGTAATGACATCATCCAAACCTGCTATATCACTCCAAGTAACCTGGTAAAAGGTAAAGTTAGCATGAAATTTTACCACTAATGTATATTCACTGAAGTAAAAAAAACAAAAAAAATCCCAAATGATAAGACTTGATTATACCTAAATAATAAGTTTAAAATGATATATTAATGTAAGTATTCTTAAGCAATACTGAAATTATTAAACTACTGTGAGCTGCAAAAAGCAATTTAATAGTCAACTGCTGCTGCTACTGCTGCTGCTGCTAAGTCGCTTCAGTCGTGTCCGACTCTGTGTGACCCCGCAGCCAGCAGCCCACCAGGCTCCCCCTTCCCTGGGATTCTCCAGGCAAGAACACTACCTATTATTTAAAAAAAAAAAAAAGCACTAGGTCTGGCAGGGATCTAATAAACTGAAGTCATTCTATTAAGAGGTAGCTGAGATTGAGAGGTAGCTGAGACAGATAATTTAGCACTAGCTAATAGGAAGAGCTCACCAGGAGTGTGCCTAATTCAGACATGATGCTGTCAAACATAATAGGAAGGAGTTTAGAAACAAGGCCTAAACCCAGCAAACTGGGCTTCCGAACTTTATTGATCAAAACGAAACTGTGTCAAAATTTCTATATTTATAAAGGGTAACAGGGGATATATGTGTTCAAAATAGATACAGCTTGTGTATTTTAAAGCCTTCTGACTCAGCTTTAAAAAAAAAATTGGAGGGAGTGGGGGGAGAGCAGTCAGTAAACTAACTGAAAAATATCTGAAAAACAAAAACAACTTAGATTTGATTTAGAAGAGTAAAGGGGCTGGAAGTGGGACTGGTCAAAAGCAATGTTTACAACAGATTTATTTATTCTCCATCATAAAAAAAAAGGGAAAAATCATAGCCAGAACTGAAAAAAATCATCACTTATTTTCATTGTAACAAAGGATCCTCATTTCAAATGGAGGATTAATTCTGGAAGGGCATGTATGTCTCTGTGCACAAAGATATTAACAGACATTGTACATTTTTATTTCCTAAATTTGGAGATAAGGGTATCATATTTCATTCTCTTTATTTATACCTATGTTATAAAATATTCACCTAGGATTTCAGAATTTATAAATTACATTAATCTGATGCTCAAAATAATCCGTTAGAAGTAAGAAGAGCAGATATTACACTGTCCCTGGATTACATATGAGGAAATTGAAACTCAAAAGAGAAAATAAATTTCCCAAGGGCATAAATGGAAAAACGGGGATTCAGAATCTTGTGCTATAATACTTTAGATCATAAAAATTTAGATTTCAACTCCAAGTCAAAGATCAACTTACAGCAGTAATTTTACATGCCACAAAGGTGAATATATAAAAGTCCAAGTTTAACTAAACAAATGTGTGCTAAAAAGGTTCCTACAAGTGGGCCTGAGACTATTACCCTTAGAGAGGGTAATAGCTGCATGCGCAGCTAGCCCTTGGCCGGGGTATGGGAGATACTAAGGATTTCGGGAGCTCCCTCCACTCTCCAGATAAGAACAGCTTGCTGTGTCTAAACTGTGTAAACAATGTTTATGGTGGACACCTATTTTCCTTATGAGAGTCTAGAATTTTGATACATGTTAGGGAAATGGGACCAATCCCAACTAAAACTCTGGGCCCTAAGTCTCTAATGAGCTTCTTTCATGGAAAGCATTTGATATGTGTTCTCACAACCTTCTTATGAAAGAATTAAGTGCATTCTGTGTGACTTCATTGGGAGAACTCCTAGGAGTTTGTCTGATTTCCTACAGACTTCACCACATGTCCCTTTCTTTGCTGATTTTGTCTTATATCCTTTTGCAGTAGTATCTTATATTCATAAATATGACTGCACTGAATTCTGTGATTCCTCCTAGAGAATCATTAAACCTAGTCATGGTCTTTGGGACTCTTGATAGAAAACGTTAGACAAAAAAAAAATACTTGATAGAAAACGTTAGATAAGAAAAAACAAGATTAAGGATACATACATGCATGTTAAGAGGGTCTACTAGATGAGCAGCAATACTCATTTCATATTCTGAAAGCTTCACATTTTTCACACCAATTTGTTTCATTAATTTTTCTGCCTAGAAAGAAAAAACAAGCAACCTCCTTTAGTTTGATATTTAGACACTAGCACTTCAAAACATGTATCTGTGAAGTCTACAGAGCAATGAATATACATGCAAGATTTTCCAGATATTCTACACCAACTGATTTCATCCTTCCCCACTGTTAAGTCCTTAGGTTAAAAAAAAAAGACTTGAAAGTCGACTCTACAGAAACCAGGGCAATTTAAATCAGCGCTTGGGAAATGAGAAAATAGAGCACATGACTGAAGAAATATAATACACGGCCTCTCAGTGCTACAGTGAGACTCTAAGGTCCAATCAGATTTCTCTTTCCTAGGAAGATTATTATGACAGATGCAGATGAAGCCTTAAGACGAAAGATCAAGGAGTGCAGGGTATTAATAAATGGACAAATGAAGTTTCTTTCCTTAAATTTGTAGAGTATCTGAAAACAGGTATCTAACTTTCCTGAAATTACCTATATATCTACAACAGGTGTTCTGACCTACCTAATTTCAGATCGTTCTCTGATGCTACCCTTCTTACTTAAAGTCAATTCTTGAGGCTAGGCAACCAGAGACAATAAAAGTAATTTTGAATTAGGAGTATGCTTGCACATTTGGAGAAGGGAATGGCAACCCACTCCAGTATTCTTGTCTGGAAAATTTCAGGGACAGAGCCGCCTGGCAGGCTACAGTCCATGGAGCGGCGAAGAGTCCCACAAGACTGAGCGACTAACACTTTCACTTTCACATATTTTCAGAGCTGGGGAAAACCACAAAGCTTTCAATTAAAATAAGGATACGGATAAACATTTACTGAATGTGCCATACATCATACCAAAACACTTCAGATGGATTAACTCACTGAATTCTCAGAGAGATCCTATGAGGTAGGTACAATTTTTCTCCAAAACAGAAAAGCTTAGGTCAGACTAAGTTATACGTCTTAGTTTAAGTTAGCAAATGGAATAGACAACATGTGAATCCAGGCAGTCCCAACTTGAGCCTATATTCTAACCATCACATATATTATTTTGGTTTCCTCAATTACATGATTAGAGTTTGTAGCCACTAGAGACAACATATTCACGTTTCAATTAAGTGAATCTTTTTAGAAATGAAGGTGCCCTGATAAATCACATTTATTTAGATTTTTGCTGTTACATTTTCCTAGAACACTTCTGATTATATATAATCTTGCTATTTGTCAGCAATATTGCTACTCTTAAAAATATTCATATCACACAGCATGATTATAGGTTAGCTACAGGATTAGGATGTGTGTTGATCATATCACAGTATTATGGCATTTTTTAAAAAGTGCTATGAACCACATCATTTTTCCTCATTAGCCACCCTCTATATAAATTTACTGTATTAATGGATAAAGCAGCCTTTTCCAGATTCTTCTCTTTCTTACAAATAACTTCTCTTTCACTGATTTCAAATGTGTCGGCTGTAAAAGGTATCCTATTTTCTGCACCTATAACCTATAACAGCATTTAACTCTTCTTTTTCACTGTACTTCTATAAATGTGAAGCCATCCCACATGTGTTCTTTTTAGGCCATGTTCTGAAACAGTGGTTCTCAATCAGGGGTGACTTTGTATCCCCAGGGGACATTTAGCAATGTCTGAAAATGCCTTTGGTTATCACAACTTGGGTGCTAATATTTCATTAAAAATTTTTACATTCATTTTAAAGTTTTGGAATTGTCGTTATGCTACCCTCATAGAAAGGTTTGGTATTTCCTCTTTTCCTACTCTCTAGAAAAGTTCATATAGAATTGTTTTTATTGTTTCTTAAATCTTGCTAGAATTTGCCAGTAGAATTCTATGGGCTTGTAGTTTTCTTTATGGAAATATTTTTTCCAGTATCAATTTATCTCATAGTTACGGAACTATTATTCTAATTCCTAAGTCAGCTATGGTAATTCACAATTTCTAAGTTTGTCTATGTCATTTAGGTTTTCAAACTGACTGATACAATTATTAACTGTCTTAATTTTTAAGGCCTACAGCACCTGCCATTGCATTGCCTTTTATCATTCTTAGTAACAGTTATTGGTAGCTTCACTTTTTTCTTGATTGGTCTTACAGAAGTGTCCATTTTATCAGTCTTTCCAAATAACCAACTTTTGGCAGTACTGAGTTTTTCTATTATATATCCATTTTCTATAATTCTATTCATTGTCTCATTATTCTACTTTTTACTAATTCATCCTATCTTTATTATCTCCATTTGTTCACTATCCATGGGTTTACTTTGTTAAAAACATTTTCCTCAGCCCAGGTTGGGTACTTACTTTATCAATTTTCTACCTTCTTTTCTAATAAAAATACTCAAGAGCATCAACTCTCCCTGCACTGTGCTTAGTTGCTCAGTCGTGTCCAACACTTTGCGACTCCATGGACAGTAGCCCACCAGTCTCCTGTCCATGGCATTCTCCAGGCCTAATACTGGAGTGGGTTGCCATGCCCTTTCCCAGGATATCTTTCCATCCCAGGGATCGAACACAGGTCTCCCACACTGCAGGCAAATTCTTTACTGACTGAGGCACCAGGGAAACCCAAGAATACAGGAGTGGGTAGCCTGTCCCTTCTCCAGGGGATACTCCTGACCTGGGAATGGAACCGGGTCTCCTTCATTACAGCCAGATTCTTTACCAGCTGAGTTACCAGGGAAGCCCCAAATTCTCCCTAAATACTACGTAGTATTTTAAGTTTAATTAAATTGCAATATCATTTCTATGTGTTCTTTTATCTAAGAGTTATTTAGAAACGTTCCCTACTCTCCAAGCTTATTGGGTATATCTAATGATCACACTGTACTGCAGTATAGCCAGTGTGTGTGTGTGCTTTGTTGCTCAGTCGTGTCTGACTCTTTGCGACCTCATGGACTGTAACCCGCCAGGCTCCGCTGTCCGTGCAATTTTCCAGGCAAGAATACTTAAGTGGCTTGCCATTTCCTACTCCAGGGGATCTTCCTAACCCAAGGATTGAACCCGTGTCTCCTGTGTCTCTTGCATTGCAGGCAGATTCTTTACCCACTGAGCATCAGGGGAACCCCTGTAATAAATATGCTACCAGTAAAATGAAACTTCAGATTTTGCTTTATAAACCAGCATTTGGTTTAATGTCACAAATCTTATTTGCATGCTTGGGAGATGCATTTAACATTTGCTTTGGGTACAATGTACAACATACAGGCACAGATAAAGCTTATTATTTGTTTAAATCTACATTCTCTAAAAATGTTTCATCTACCAATTATTGAAAGAAATGTTTAAAACCTTCTACCACAATGATGAATATGTTATTTCTCTCTGTAATTCCATATATTTTTGCTTTATGCATTTTAACGCTACATTAATAGATGCACATAATATAGAAATGTTGTATTTCTTGGTGAATTGAATTTTTAATCATCCTGCAGTGAACCTCATTTTCTCTATTAATATTTTTACCTTAAAGTTCATTTTTGTTCAACCAGCTTTCTTGATGCTTTATGTGCATTTTTCAACTTATGTTAAATACAACTTAAATTTCTTTTTCTAAACCATAACTACAGCTTTGTCTTTAGTTACATACATACAGTCTTTGGGGGTCAAAGAATATCATCTTTGAGGCTTTGATGGGAATATCATCTCTGAGGCTCTCCTCATCTTTGATTGGTACTATCCTTTGTACTCTGACCTCCTCTGGATCATAAAAACAGAAGCTCAAATTTTGCAGGTTTAGCAAATTCCACCAATTGTAAAAGTTAGCCATCAAACTCAATTTACCTTTCTGAATTTTTGCTTTATGTTTTTTATCTGCATATTTCACTTTCTTGCAAGCTCATGAATGCCTTTATATCATTTAGAATATGTAGACTGTTTAGTTATTTTCATCAGGAAGGTCAGTCCAGGTACTTACCATACTGACCTGTTCATTCTCCACTTGGTGTGCACCATCTTCCTATCCCGTAAATGAAGGTTTACTCTTCAGCCTATTATTTATATTATATAACATCTCCTTTTGAGACCTCCCAGTCACTAGTATCTATTGTAGTGACATATTACATATGCTCTCAACAGATATTTGAACGTATAAATCCTAATGGTTGAAGGAGCAAAGTGGAAAAGTGATTTGGTAAAAAAAAAAAAACCCTCAAATTTTACTGTGGAAAATTCTTAAAGAGATGGGAATAATGTATCACCTTACCTGCCTCCTGAGAAACCTGTACACAGATCAAGAAGCAACAGCTATAACCAGAAATGGAAAAATGGACTGGTTCAGAAGTGGGAAAGCAATAAGACAAGGCTGTACTGTCACCCTGCTTACTTAACTTATATGCAGAGTACATCATGTGAAATGTCGGGCTGGATGAATAACAAGCTGAAATCAAGACGGCCAGAAGAAATAACAACATCATATATGCAGATGATACTACTCTAATGGCAGACAGCCAAGAGGAACTAAAGAGCTTCTTGATGAGGGTGAAAGAGGAAAGTGAAAAAGATGGCTTTAAACTCAACATTAAAAAAATTAAGATCATGGCATCCAGTCCCATCACTTTGTGGCAAACAGAAGGGCAAAAAGTGGAACCAGTGACAGGTTTTCTTTTCTTGGGCTCCAAAATCACTATGGATGGTGACTGCAGTGATGAGATTGAGACCCCTGCTCCTCGGAAGGAAAGCTATGACAAACCCAGACAGTGTATTAAGAAGCAGAGGCATCACTTTGCTGACAAAGACCCATATGTAGAGCCAAAGGTATGGTTTTTCCAGTAGTCATGTACAGATGTAAGAACTGGACTCTAAAGAAGGCTGTGAGCTAAAGAATTGATGCTTTCAAACTGCGGTGCTTGAGAAGACTGTTGAGGATCCCTTGGACAGCAAGGATATCAAACCAGCTAATCCTAAAGGAAATCAACCCTGAATATTCATTGGAAGGACTATGCTGAAGCTGAAGCTCTAATACTATGGTCACCTGATGCAAAGAGCCGACTCACTGAAAAAGATCCTGATGCTGGGAAGATCAGAGGTGAAAGAAGAGGGCAGGAGAGGATGAGACAGATAGCATCACTAACTCAACGGACATGGATCTCAATAAACTCTAGAGACAGTGAAGCCATGTGTGCTACAGTCCATGGGGTCACAAAGAGCAGGACACAACTTAGGGACTCAGCAGCCACACACCAGTGGCCCTGGGGCCTACCCTATCTTACCAAGACTCGCTGCCCCAGTGAGGCATCTGATAAGGAATCTCCAAAGACTGTTGGGATTCTCTGGTTGCTCAGACAATAAAGAATCTGCCTGCAATGTGGGAGACCTGGGTTCAGTCCCTGGGTTGGGAAGATCCCCTGGAGAAAGGAATAGCTACCCATTCCAGTATTCTTGCTGGAGAATTCCATGGACAGAGGAGCCTGGCAGGCTACAGAGTCCACGGGGCTGCAAAGAGTCAGGCACAACTGAGCAACTTTCATTTTCTTTTTGGCTTCCCTGGTGGTTCAGTTGGTAAAGAGTCTGCCTGCAAGGTGGGAGACCCGGATTCGGCCCCTGGTTCAGAAAGATTCTTTGGAACAGGAAATGGCAACTACTCCAGTATTCTTGCCTGGAGAATCCCATGGACAGAGGATTCTTGTGTACTATAGTCCAAGGGATCACAAAGAGTTGGACATGACTGAGTGACTAACACAAAGACTGATCCTTCCCCTGCCATTTAGACCTACAATTTCATCAGCTCCATGAATATTTTCCCTTGGATTCTTACCACCAACACAATCTCAATATGCCCAAATCAAACGTCATCTTCTCAAGTACTTGCCCCATCTACAGATTCTAAAACTCTATAAAAGACACCATGAGTCTGAGGATTCCAGACCAATCTCAGATTCATCTGTAAGATGTACCTTTTCTCGTCATCACACACTCCTTCGAACATTTACCTACTTTACCCATTCTACTCCTTTATTCTAGGTCTTTGCCAGCATTACTTGTCTATAACCAACATATCTTGGTTCTAGTTTCCTTTGTCAGTGACATATTTGTACTTGCCAAGGGCATTTGCCTTCTGTCCCTGAGAGGACTGAATCCTGTGCTGCCACAGCTGTTGACCTTCGACATGCCCTGAAGGGAATCTAGGGTTGAGAATGAGGCATTTTGTGCTCCAGAGAAACTGCTGGAACAGGTCTTCAGACAGTTACTTTCAGGAACTGATATCTTCTCAGGCTCCAAAATCACTGCAGATGCTGACTGCAGCCATGAAATTAAGACACTTGCTCCTTTGAAGAAAAGCTACAACCAATCTAGAAAGCATATTAAAAAGCAGAGACATTACTTTGCCAACAAAGGTCCGTCTAGTCAAAGCTTTGGTTTTTCCAGTTGTCATGTATGGATGTGAGAACTGGACCATAAAGAAAGCTGAGGTGTCGAAGAATTGCTGCTTTTGAACTGTGGTGTTGGAGAAGACTCTTGCGAGTCCCTTGGACTCCAAGAAGATCAAACCAGTCAATCCCAAAGGAAATCAGTCCTGAATATTCATTGGCAGGACTGATGCTGAAGCTGAAGCTCCAATAATCTGGCCATCTGATGCGAAGAACTGACTCCTTGGAAAAGACCCTGATGCTGGAAAAGATTCAAGGCAGGAGAAGAGGACGAAAGAGGATGAGATGGTTGGATGGCATCACCAACTCGATGGACATGAGTTTGAGCAAGCTCCAGGAGCTGGTGATGGACAGGGAAGCCTGGCATGCTGCAGTCCATGGGGTCACAAAGAGTCCAACACAACTGAGCAACTGAACTGACCTGAACTGATCTTCGGATCTCCTCATATTTAGAATAGCACTAAGTAAGTCCCCTCATGGTGACATCACCTCCTTGGAACCAGTAGCAAAATCTTTTTGTACAAAAAGTGCTTGATTGCATGAACACTCCTTCACCAAAATCATGTATATTGACCTACCCTGCCTGACCCCTTTATAAACAGCAGTTTCTCAGAGGTATCTGAGGTACTGTCTCCCAGGCTGCAGTCGTCATTTTGTCCCAAATAAAACTTAACCAGCAACTCCCGCGTTGTGCATCTTTTAAGCTGACAGTTATGGCGACTGATGAAAAGACCCAGAGTGGACTTCCTTCCTTTGCCTGAACTCTCTGAGAAATGGAGCCTTGGTACCAGAAGTGGCTCCCTGTACCCATCCACCTCCCCAGGTAAATAAGACATATTTCCTGTCCCCTTAACAAAATCAACTCCATTCCTCATAACTTCTTTAATAGAAAATCACATCACACTTTCCTTAAACAATCATGAACTAACTGTCCTTTATATTAGTATTCTGTAGATTGGCAAACATAAATACCAATGATCATTTCTAAAAACAACTGCTTTCTTATAGAGGACATCTCTGGATGGCACTGAACATTATTTATTAATAGTCCAAAATCTCTAGTTTCTTTGTAAGAGAAAGTTAGTGTTCAGTAATTAATATTTCTGAATCTTATTTTTTTTCATAAAACAAAATTGTATATAACTGAAGGATCTTTCCTGGGGCTAGTTAATTGCCTTTATAAAAAAAGAGAAAAGAATGAAATTCCAGTGTTCCAAATCAACTTGTTACACATCTACATAAACCCACAGTGTCCCGGCAAACAACACGCTTTCATTTTCTGTCTCATCTTAGAGCTAGAATCCTGATTCATTTCAGCAGAAACTCCACAGGCAACAGGAAAGACTGTGGCATTAAAATATTCATTTACACTTCTGTGGCAGCTCAACAGTAGTTCTAGGAAAGCTTGCAAACCATACACGGTTGAAAGCATCCTAAGTGGGTGCTAAGACTCAAATGAGAAAAAGGAAAAAGAGCGAAAAAGTAGAAAGAAAAACCTCTGGGGAGAGCCAGGGGTATTTAAATGAACCATAAGAATGACAACAATATTTAAACCCCCTTTTTTAAAAAGGAGATTTTTCTTTTTTGACTTAAAATATTTCACTCTAAACAGATTTATGCCAGCTGTCAATGAAAAAAATGTCACTAATACACTGTGAACATCTTTTGCAATGTATATCCATGCCCTTTTTCTTTTTCACATGGTGAACTTCAACCTAGCAATTATTACAACAAATGTTATAGTCTAAAGCTCAAAAAATTTTTAGCGATTTTGAAACTAAATTGCATACAAACCAAATAAAATTTACATTATAACAAGCATTTCCACCTAGGACTGTGGGGAGCCTTCTTGAGCCTTCTGCATTGATCTCAGGGCCTTTTCACCAGGTGCTTTTCTAAGTCATCAAGGTTATCTTTAACCTCACTTTCAGTCTCCTTTTTAGGCTCTGGCTCTGTCTCTGGTATTTCCTGTGCTGACGTGGTTGTGGGAGCAGCTACGAATGCAGGGGTTGTAACACAGGCAGTAGTGGCAGCTACAGCCTTCTCCGTTCTGCATCTTTATTTGGAAATGACCTAGCTATTCAATAACTTCCATCACAATAGTTTAGCACCTGTGACCAGCAGAAAACCTTTTTGTAAGATAAGTGCTTGATTGCATGAACTCCCCCTTCACCAAAATCATGAACACTGACCTTGCCCCCACCACTTTGGAGCAGTTTCTCAGAGCTATCTGAGCTGCTGTCTGCTGGCCTGTAGTCCTCATTCTGCCCCCAATAAAACTTAACTCACAACTCTTATAGTAAATCTTTTTCAAGTTGACACTGATTCCAATCCCTGTTATATGCTACAGTAAGGTGAATTATTCATAAAACATTGCTGTAAACATCACCTAAAATCTTTAATATACGATGGAGAAAAAAATAGTCTCTTTAGCAAGTGGTGTTGAGAAAGCTGGACAGTTGCATGTAGATCAATCAAGTTAGAAAAGATGCTCACACCATACAGAAAATAAACTTAAAATGGCTTGAAGACCTAAATATGAGACATGATACCATAAAACGCCTAGAAGAAAGCATAGGCAAAACATTCTCTGACATAAATAATAGCAATGTTTTCTAAGGAAATAAATGGGACCTAGTCAAACTTATAAGTGTTTCCTTGATACCTCATTTGGTAAAGAATATCCCTGCAATATAGGAGACCCCAGTTTGATTTCTGGGTCGGGAAGGTCCATTGGAGAAGGGATAGGCTACCCACTCCAGTATTCTTGGGCTTTCCTTGTGGTTCAGCTGGTAAAGATTCTGCCTGCAATGCAAGAAACCTGGGTTTGATCCCTGGGTTGGGAAGATACCCTGGAGAAGGGAACGGCTATCCACTCCAGTATTCTGGTCTGGAGAATTCTATGGACTACACAGTCCGTGGGGTTGCAAAGAGTCGAACACAACTTCTACAGTCAAGCTTTTGCACACCAAAGGAAACCATAAACAAAATGAAAAGACAACTTATAGACTGGGAGAAAATATTTGCAAACAATGCTACTGACAAGGGCCTCACTTCTAAAATATACAAATAGCTTATGCGATTCAGTAACAACAACAAAAACAAAACAACCCAATCCAAAAATAGGCAGAAGTCCTAAACAGACATTTCTTCAAAGACATACAGATGGCCAATAAGCAGATGAAAGGACATTCAACACTGCTAATTATTAAAGAAATGCAAATCAAAACTACAGTGAGGTATCACTTCACATCAGTCAGAATGGTCATCATCTAAAAAGTCTACAAATAGTAAATGTTGGAGAGGGTACGGAGAAAAGGGAACCTTCCAACACTGTTGGTGGGAATGTAAACTGGTGCAACCACTATGGAGGACAGTATGGAGGTTCCTTAAAAAACTGAGAATTATCATAGGATCCAGCAAGCCCAGTTCTGGGGATATATCAGGAGAAAACTATGATTCAAAGAGGTACATGCACCCCAATGTTCACAGCAGCACTATTTACAACAGCCTGGAAGCAACCTACGAGAACTGGAAGCAACCTATAAGTCCATGGACAGATGGATGCATAAAGAAGATGGGTGAAGTACATATTAACAATGGAATACTACTCAGCCATAAAGAAAAATGAAACAATGCCATTTGCAGCAACATGGATGGACCCAGAGATTATGTTCCTAAGTGAAATAAATCAAACAGAGAAAGACAAATATCATATGATATCACTTATATGTGGAGTCTGAAGTATGATACAAATGGACTTAGTTACAAACAGGAACATTTCACACGTCACACAAAGTAAAATGTATACCATTACTGAAGATAAAATTTTTTGTTTAGTGTGTTGAAAAATTTTACCTAGATTCCTTCATTCCTTCCTTATAAAAGCTGAAAAATTATTCTAAGTAGGATATTCATTAAAAATACTGTAATATTTTTATTCTTCACTTTTTTTCCTAAGTTGCCTACACAGCTGAAAAGGATTTAACAAAAAAATCCCTTTTTAGGAATAATGAAATTAAATATTATATAAAAACATTTCCACATGGGTCTTATAGAATTTGTCAGTAATTTATAATTCTACTATATCCTTAGGTTTATGAAAAAGTATTTGTTAGCTACATGAAAAGTGATCCTCAAACATCTTAATCATACCTGTTTCTGGGCTTCCACTTTTTGCTTTCTGGTTGGATCGATTGCATCTACCATCCATTTAATTGTAAAGTATGTTACTGCACCAAATATTGTCAAACGGAAAATTAAACCAACAACTTCATTCCGACTCAAGGGACGAGAAAAGGTTTCAGCATGTACCATCTTGATTGTTGACCTTAAAAAACAAATAGAAATGTCAGTAGATAATAACGAGATTCATTAAAATGGAGACTGATAGGTAGCATAAACTAAACAAGAAAAACTGACTTTTAGTCAAAATCAACATGACCTACCTTGTAAGTGTTTTAGTTAAGGAGAAACGGATTTTTAAATGTTAAGTAAACAAACACATTTTAAGCTCCTCTTGGAAACAAGCTTATTTATTAAATTTTTAAATAAACTTTCCTAAAAGTTCATATAATTTTAAGTACAGAAGAACTCTATTGAAAAATGCAGTAAATGTCTTATTTACTCTTTTAAAGAACTTTTAAATAACTATTTCAGGCAATCTAGATAAATAATGACTATAATACTTACACAACGGAAAAAAGGCAGCCAAACAATGAAATACTTTACTAATGTAATGGTATACGAGAAAATTTGAGTAAAATTCAAACTGTGAACTGACTCACTGTTCCCTCATACTTACTTTTAAAAGTTTCCAAAGCCTGCTAAAATTTATACATGCCATTTTCTTAATTCACAAGTGACATGAAATTGTTGGAGCCATCTTACTATTTCCAACAACCTAGCTATGTATGAAACAAGCAGAATCTTCAAAATATTTGAGCCACAAAAATACAGCTCTCACCCAAGATAAAGAGGAAGAAAGGAGGCAACATGCCTATTTTTACACATATACCTAAGCAGTTACATCAACCACAGCTTGGCCTACAGGAGGCATGCACACTTGTGTCAAAGGCAATGACCATCCAATAAAATAAGCTTTAGGGATGATGTGACTGTCACGTTTTGAGAGAGAATCTCGGCTTCAAATAACACCATTACTCTCTCCACAAGGAGTGTGCTGAGCACCATGTAATTTGGGGGGTGGGGAATGTATATTTTGCATTCGTGTGAAAAGGAATAATCCAAAATCTGTACTCAGAACAGGTGAAAATTAGGTTCTTCATAGGCTAATTTATGGTCATTCCAGCTCTAGAATTATTGTTTCTATTCTCACTAGTACTATTCAGTTAAAGATTTTCTTCAGTCATTCCAACAGAATTGGTGTCAGACTATTGAGCGATTTCCAAAAGAAAAGTCAAGGATTCCAACCTTCTGCATCACTAGGAGACATTCACTTCACAACAATACATTATTTAATTTAAACTTAACAATTGGGTTTAAATTAAATAACTGAAAAACCTTTACTTTGGATAAAGACATTTTGGCCTAGGGATATTAAATGACTCAATTCATACAATAAAGCACTTATCAAGCATGTGTATATATTACCTACTGTATTTTGAGTATACAATAATAGCTAAGACACAATTACTTTACTCCAGGAATGCACAGTCCATTATTATCTTATTAAAAATTAAGCTAGAATAACCAACCCCCTCTCCAACAACAACAAAAAAGAAGCTAGAGAGAAGCCATATAGTTAAAATCTCTTATGAAACAAATCAAAGTGTGCTTTCTATCATCAGCATGGATTTCTAAAATGGGTTAACAATACACTCCTTCTTATAGTAAGTGGAAAAACTGTCTTCTCTAGTCTTTATTCCAACACAGTAAATTTGAAAATTCAGTTGGAACATGGGGTATCATTATGTGGGAGCATTATTCACAAATGAAAATAAAACAACAGGCAAAATTAAGATTTATTAGCTTAAACTGCTGCTGCTGATGCTAAGTTGCTTCAGTAGTGTCTGGCTCTGTACAACCCCATAGACAGCAGCCCCCCAGGCTCCCGAGTCCCTGGGATTCTCCAGGCAAGAATACTGGAGGGGGTTGCCATTTCCTTCTCCAATGCATGAAAGTGAAAAGTGAAAGTGAAGTCGCTCAGTCATGTCCAACTCCTAGCGACCCCATGGACTGTAGCCTACCATGCTCCTCCGTCCATGGGATTTTCCAGGCAAGAGTATTGGAGTGGGCTGCCATTGCCTTCTTCATTAGCTTAAACTAGTGATATTCAAATAAAATGTTTTCCAAAGTTTGAGTTAGTAGTGATAAAACTGCCATCTACTGGATGGTCACTGAAATACATGAACTAGGACTACTATCAGTATACCCCAGTCAACGAGGTAACAATTTTTAAACCTATCAGAAAAACCAAAAAAAAGACTTTGCTAACCATATATTTTCGTATAATTAAACTATTAACTGCAATAGAGTACTCTGGACCTAGTCACTTCTAAAAGGGATCCTTCTTCTAAAGTGACTTCAAAATCCTGAAATGAAAGTGAAACTTCTACTTGTAGGTTTTAACTGTGTATTTGATTATACACTCATCTACCATTCATATGACACTTGATATGCCTACAATGTAAGGCTGTTATGGTAACAATACCATCACAGCAGAATATATAATAAAAGTTGCACACGCATACAACACTATGGGCTGTATTTCAATTTCGTATGAACATTAGGATCAATACACAAATATACACATAAACATGGATGATGCCATGTACAACTAAGATATATGGCAAAACACCATCATTCAGAGTTGTTAGGCAAATATAACAACATATAGCTTCATTATAAAGAGTTCTCCATTTCAGGGTAGTAAACTTTAAAATCGTACCACCTCCTCAATAAGCAGTTTACTGGCAAGTTAAGGTCCAAGAGTATTCATGCTACAGCATTTCTCTAATTCACTGCAGTGTTTTACAAAGTTTTTCTCAACCCCAGAAGTCCCAGTTTCGCAGACATCAAGGCCCTATGAACACTGCCTGTGACAAAGAAAGCCTGCCAACATTCACATACAGGACGGATTATTAACAGCACCATCTTCCGGGAAAGCGTGCCCAGGCCTGAAGAACCACCTCCACTTTTGCACTAGGTGGTAGCAGTGCCTGTACGACAATCAGACCCGGTTCGTTCTGGCCGCCTTTCCCTAGGACCCCAGTTCTGAGGTCTCCCGGAACGATCCTCAAGCCACCGCAGCGACCAGGCTGCCTAGAGATTCCCTGGAAAGGGCCTACGTCTTGGGGGCAGCGCTAACGGAGACTTAAGGGCCTAGGCCGGGCCGGGAGCCAATGCGAAGCCCGGGATGCCCTTGGAGGTTAATCCGGTGGATACGAAGGGCTGCGGGACGCTGAGGGGCGACAATGAGGTGGGGCGTGGAAGGACTGCCAGGCGACCCGAGATTGGCGTCCCGGCCCCGCGCAGGTCCCTGAAGGAGCTCAGCGGGACCCATCGCCCGGCCTACGAAGCCCCGCGGGAACCCGCTACTCACCCCCTGGGTTGAAACAGCGGCCGCAGGAGCCCTTACCAGCCTCACACAGGAAGGAAACGCCGCCTGGGAAAGAACGCTTCCGGCCGGAGTAGCGGCCCGCCCCCTCGGACGGAGCATGCGCCGCCGTGCCCCGTGCTTGAGGGGGCGTTTCCGGCCTGTCGAAGTGGTGGGGGGCTTCGGCGGCTGCGGGGTCACTCACCGGATGTGTAACCTGCTGTCCGCGGAAGCGAACCTCTGCGTTTAGTTGAGTATCAGAGATAGAACTGGGGCAGGCGCTTGTCACGTAAAGTCCCTGCCCTGCTCACAGCTCCTGTCGCAACACTGACAAATCCGGGAGCCTTCTTGAGAGTGCAGAGAAATGCTCAGTATTCTGAGTATTCAGAGAAGTTCTTTCTCGACTCCTACTTGACCCTTACCTCGTCCCTTCACCGTCCCCCTGGCTCCCAAGCCCCGGTGCAAACCCACACGCTGCTGTTCTGTCCTTTAGCCAAAGCTCTAACGCGCATGGCCAACCCCCACCCCTCACCATCTGTCTTTCAGTTTTAGGGTGAGCTCACCCACCTCCCCCTCGTCTGCGCAGACACACACCTGGGGGTGGCGCCTTAAAATCTTGCTGCGAAAGGATTCTGTAGCCTACCCGGCAGGCCTGATACTAAATAGGGCGTCTGTAACAGGTTTTGCATTTCGGTGACTTCCCTTTTTCTTTTCCCCTTTCCAGAATGAGACGTGGTGAAAAAAGGCCCCCAGGGAGCAAATCTGAAAGCCAGCTCCTCCAGAACACAGACTACCAGGGGGCGAGACGACTTTAGACACTGGTCCCCAGGTATACCAGCATCACTTCCTTCAGACTGAGGCGTTGAGACTAAGAAGGAATGGAACAGTTCCTCTTACTAACCTCCTTGGAAGGCAGTTTGTGCCTCTCTACTTTAGACAGCGTCCTTGATGGCTAAAATTCTACAGCCTGATTGTTGAATCTGGTGAATGCAAGCTTGTGATATTGTGAGCATAACAGCTACAGTTTACTGAATGTCTACTTATTGGCAGGCATATTGTCAGGCAATATGTTTCTATGGAAGGCTACAGTCCATGGGGTCGCAAAGAATCCGAAAGAGCTGAAAGAGAGAGAGATTTCTATGCTTCACACCCATAACCTAAATTCCTCAAAATCCCCAATCCTCTAAAATAGCCATTATTTTATTATTTATAGATAAGCATATTTTAAAGCTTAGATAAACTTTCCTAAGTTCATGAACCTAATGACTAACAAAATTTCATTGGGACCTAGATCCGATTCAAATCCTACACTTTACATTCTCTCTTTGAAGTAGTAATTTAATATCAGTTAAATTTTAAAATCAAGATGAACGAGGTAAGACCATGACGTGATGAAATCTTAATTAAGACTTTAGAGTAATGAAGGGATGACAGGAATATAATGAATATTTTAAAATTATGATTGAATTTATTGATAAATCAGTGGGGGCCTTAGAATCTAATACTGTAAGTGGTTCATGCTTTACATTGATGCCTTTTTGCCTGTATTTTTGTTTTCAACCATAAATAAATTCTTAAAAAAAATGATATGAAGCTGAATTTGGCAGTGCTAGACTGATTAT
This sequence comes from Oryx dammah, assembly GCF_014754425.2. Taxonomy (NCBI): domain Eukaryota; kingdom Metazoa; phylum Chordata; class Mammalia; order Artiodactyla; family Bovidae; genus Oryx; species Oryx dammah. The sequence goes on from NW_024070198.1 coordinate 8,923,818, forward strand.
TTAGAGAGGGTAATAAGACTTGGAGAACTACAGAATGGTTATGAGACCAGGATAATATTTACCAAAAAACACAAGCCATGTGTTCAGCAGTCTTGGAAGAGATTCTCCACTGGGTCCCTGGGATTATCCTCAGTGTGAGTCATTGCTTGGGATGCTCATAGGAGAGTTCCTTGACAGAGCTAAAAGGTAGAAGTTATCGAAGGAAAGAACTTTAGGTTTTGTGGCCTGTGAGGATAATCATACCCACTGGTAAGGAAAATGAGCTGAGACATTCAAGGTGATGATAGATATCCATCATCCAGTGAAGGAAACTGGGTCAACTAAGGCCCCCACTTGCCTTGCTTTAAGAACCAGGATAACCAGCCTACCCAGTTTGTCTGACATTAAGGGGGTTTCTAGGACACAGAACTTTAAATGCTGGAAATACAGGGAAAGTCTCAAGCAAACCATGAGGAGCTGGTCACCCTACTAGGGACATCTAAATGAAATCTAGAACCAGGTGGAGCTATCAGTATGGTTGCGATCATCTAGACTCAAATCATCTGCTTAATATCTAGGGTACGGTTGCACAGGAAAGTTAATTGTTGGATAAATTAATTAAGGCTGTAAAGAGTCTAGTTGCTTCAGTCGAGTCCAATTCTTTGCGAACTCCTGGACTATAGCCTGCCAGGCTTCTCTGTCCATGGGTTTCTCCAGGCAAGAATACTGGAGTGGGTTGCCATTCCCTTCTCCAGGGGATCTTTCCAACCCAGGGATCGAACCCGGGTTTCCTGCATCACAGGCGGATTCTTTACCACTGAGCCACCTGGGAAGCGTCAAGAGTCTACATACCCCCAAATAAATATTGCTGCTCATGCCTTTTTCCAGTGGTTTTACTATAAATTGAGTACCTACATCTCTCCTTTTTTGGATCTGATTTTCATTTAGCAAATCCTTAGGAAGCCTTCTATGTCTGGGACCTAAGACATCAAATTACTGCTTTCCCTTATACCATGCACATTCATTTCCAGCAATCACTAAATCAGCTATATTCTTCCAGAATAGAGCTGAGTGAACATATGCTTTTCATCCCAGGATAGCTTTATATAATCCCTGGCAGCACAAAGCACCATATTTGGCCCTCAGTAGGGGCTCAATAAATAATTCACTATGTGTAATATTAATCAGGAAATTATAACAACAGATTTTTGGTAGACCTTCTGAGCCTTCCCTCTGTGATTGTCAGAATCAAGATATTAAAAATAGTTATTAAATTTACTGCAAAAAGTTTTTGTTTATTTTTATCTTTTGTGATTAGTTGTTAATATTTTCTATTTCTTTGTTTTAGGTTTGAAAAGGTATACTTTTCTAAGAATTTCTCCGTTTCTTCCAGGTTGTCCATTTTGTTGGCATATAGTTGCTGGTAGTAGTCTCAAGATCCTTTGTATTTCTGCATCATCTATTGTGACTTTTCCTTTTTAATTTTATTGATTGAGTCGTCTCCATTTGTTCTTGATGAATCTGGCTGATGTTTTGTCAATTTCGTGTATCTTCTCAAAGAAACAGCCTTTAGTTTTATTTATCTTTGCTATTATCTCCTTCATTTCTTTTTCATTTATTTCTTCTGTGATCTCTATGATTTCTTTGCATCTATTGACTTTGGGGGATTTTTGTTCTTTTTCTAGTTGCTTTATGTGTAAGGTTAGGTTGTATATGTGATGTTTCTCTTGTTTGTTGAAGTAGGCTTGTGTTTTTATAAACTTCCCTCTTAGCTCGCATCCCATAGGTTTTGAGCTGTCATATTTTCATTGTCATTTATTTCTAGGTATATTTTGAGGTATATTTTGATTTCCTCTTTGATGTCTTCAGTGGTCTCTTGGTTATTCAGAAACATATTGTTTAGCCTTCATGTATTTGTGGTTTTTCTTTTTTATAGTTTTTTTCCCCTGTAGTGATATCTAATCTTACATTGTTGTGGTCAGAAGATATATGAAATGATTTCAATTTTTTTTAATTTATCAAGGCTTGATCTGTGACCCAGCTGTGATCTGTGCTGGAGAATGTTCCATGTGCACTGATAAAAAAGTAAAATCTACTGTTTTTGTATGAAATGCCCTGTAGATATCAATTAGGTCCAACTTGTCCATTGTATGATTTAATGCTTGTGTTTCCTTATTAATTTTCTATCTGGATGATCTGTCTGTTGGTGTGAGTAGGGTGTTAAAGTCCCCCACTATTATTGTGTTACTGTTGACTTCCCCTTTAGCATTTGCCTTCTGTATTGAGATGCTCCTATGTTGGGTGCATATATATTTATAATTGTTATATTTTCTTCTTAGATTGATCCTTTGATCATTGTGTAGTGTCCTTGTCTCTTGTAATGGTCTTTATTTTAAAGTCTATTTTATCTGACATGATATTGCTACTCTTGCTTTCTTTTGACTTCCATTTGCATGGAATACCTTTTTCCAGCCCCTCACTTTTAGTCTGTATATGTCCCTAGGCCCCGAAGTGTGTCTCTTGTAGGCAGTATATATTAAGGGTATTATTTTTGTATCCATTCAGCAAATCTGTATCTTTTGGTTGGAGCATTTAATCCATTTACATTTAAGGTAATTATTAAGGTAATTATTGATATATATGATCCTATTGTTTTGGATTTGTTTTTATAGACCTTTTCCTTCTCTTGTGTTTCCTGTCTAGAGCAGTTCCTTGATATTTGTTATATAGCTGATTTGGTGGTGCTGAATTCTCTTAACTGTTGCTTTTCTGAAAAGCTTTTGATTTCTCCTTCAAATCTGAGTGAGATCCTTGCTGGACAGAGTAATTTTGGTTGTAACTTTTTCCCTTTCATTGCTTTAAGTAAATCTGCTACTCTCTTCTGGCCTGCAGAGCTAATATTGTTTGTTTTTAAACTGTTGCCTCTTAAGACAGTTAATGGCAGTTCTCTCCTCAGGAAACTGAATTTTCCTTTGTTTTTGTTGGTTGGATGGAGGCTCTGCAGCCAAGGTAAATCAATGCACTAGACCCTTGAAGTGGAGAAGGCAATGGCAACACACTCCAGTACTCTTGCCTGGAAAATCCCATGGACGGAGGAGCCTGGTAGGCTGCAGTCCATGGGGTCGCTAAGAGTCCATGGGGTCGCTAAGAGTCGAACACGACTGAGCAACTTCACTTTCACTTTTCACTTTCATGCATTGGAGAAGGAAATGGCAACCCAGTCCAGTGTTCTTGCCTGGAGAATCCCAAGGACAGAGGAGCCTGTTGGGCTGCCGTCTATGGGGTGGCACAGAATCGGACACAACTGACGTGACTTAGCAGCAGCAGCAGACCCTTGAAGGGGGAAGGGATTCCTTAGATTAGGAGCTGTAGAATTTCACTGTGAGTCTATTCACTTGAACAACTTGGCAAAGTGCAGATTCCCAGGTCCCAGTCTTAAAAGGCTCCTATTTAACTGCTCTAGATTTTGGTCTAAGTCTTTGTATTCTGAATAAGCATTTGAGATGATTTGGATATAGGTAGTTTGGGACCACACCTTGACAAACTCTTAGTATATAAAACTCTTAGTATATAAAAGTCTTATATATAGTATATAAAGTATTAAAAAAACTTTTAGCATACAAAACTCATATATAAAATTATTAGTGATAATTTTGTATATATTTTTGTGCAAATCTCTTTTGTCTCAGACCCCAAAGCATATTTGATTCACTGAACCATTAAGCTAGCTGGGATACATTAAGAAATCAAGGCAGGAAGCCTCATGACAAGATTCAGAATAAAACAGTCTTTGGAAAGAAAAATAAATCTGAAATATTGGATAAATAAACATGGTAAACATGTCTGTATTCACTGCTCATTAGAAATGATTCACTCGACAGTGATTTTTTTTAGAAAGAATAGAACTTCAAGAAATAGATAAAATTATATAGCAGTAGTTCTGCCAGTGTAAGAGTCACTTGGTAACCTTGGTTCTTTTAAAAATATTTCATTGGAAAATAATAATCTTGAGTATTACTTTGACAAGTTAAATAATAGACTGGGTGGAGGAAGAAAAGTAAAGCAAAAATATGAAGCTGTATCTAAAGCCGTGAAAGCGCTGAGAAATACTAATTTTGGGTGCTTGAAACTCTAGGAGAAAGAATAAGAGGGCATAGCAAGGCAAAAATAATGGAAAATTAAAATTTGAACAGATTGTATGAAGTGGAAAGATGAATTGATAGCTTCATTCTATGAAAAGCACAGAGAGCCAAAAGACTCAATAGTAAAGTTCAAAGAATATTGTAAATCTACCTTTCATGCTTTAATGTTTTTAAACTTTGTATATAATTTAAAATGAGTATATACTACATGACTTTGTATATAATTTAAAATGAGAAATTAGTGTATATGTAATTTTCTCATATCATCAGGGTAGCACTAATCCACATTCTTAAACATTGCTTCATAATCCTTTTTGTCAAGGACTACTTCCAATTATGCTTTTTCTTTTTTACAGTTTATGCTACCAGAAAATATTTTCTAGAACTTACTTTTTTTAAATTAATAGTATTTTGTTGTTTATCTTTAATACAGTACTAAAAATAGACTGTCAAAGTGATTGTTGTTCTGTCACTAAGTTGTGTTCAAGTGATACTATCTGTGAAAGGTCAGAATTGATCAAACCAGGGAATTGGTTGGGAAGGTGTCTAACCTTACTGTAGCCTTATTAGCAAGAGTTTTAAGTCATAAATGAAAGGGTAAACTCCCTAGAATTTATTTGGGCCCTTCCTAAATGCCCTTCCATATAATTTTTTTTTGATGGGCAAGGAGAAGGGAGGGCTTGGGTAAGAATAACAAAGATATGAATTCATTAGCCAAAAGAGAAGAAACTGTAGTTGAAACATTAATTCTCAATTCCTGTAACAGCAGATTGATAGATGAAGCATAAAACAAGACCAGATGCTGTGGTTTCCAGGATGCACTTGGCTTCCCATCCTTTATAACCTGGAGCATTTTTTGCTGTAAGTAGGTCATTTGCTTGCTCTCATTTACCTGATTCTAGGAAAATGCCCTTGAAAGTATTTGGAAAATAAGACTTTCATTAAGCTTTTGCTTAACATTTTAAAAGTTAAGATTGCATGAAACCTCTCCCAACCCCATTTCTCTATTAGCCAGAATAACCTGTAACCTTGAAGCATAAGTAAAACTGAAATCGACAGGAAAAATTCAAGATCTTTTATTTTCTAAGGACTTAAATTTATGACCATAGCACCAGCATAGTATTCATCTCACGGAATTATAATTGAGGTTTAAGTTTCTCTATTCTCTTATCAGTTGTGAACTTCTTGAGAAAAGAGGATGCCTAGGACATAGGAGGAAGTTAACGAATGTTTTAATTATCTAATTCACCACCACCACCCCCCAGTCTGACATTTTGAATGGGGCTTTTCAGACACCATTCTAATAGATTTATGGTGACTGGGAAGGGAAAAAGAGGAAAGAAAGACAAATGGTCCAAAGAAAAGAACATGTGCAGGACTTCCGTGGTGGTCCAGTGATTAAGAATCTGCCTGACAGTGTAGGAGACATGAGTTCGATCCCTGGTCTGGGAAGATTCGACATGCCATGGGTTAACAGCCCGTGAGCCACAACTACTGAGCCCCACTCTGGAGCCTGTTCTCAGCAACAAGAGAAGACGCTGCAATGAGAAACACATGCACTGGAATTAAGAGAATAGCCCCCTGCTTCCTGCCATTAGAGAAAGTTCATATGCAGCAACGAAAACCCAGCACAACCAAAAATAAATTGTAACCCCATAGATGGCAGCCCACCAGGCTCCCCCATCCCTGAGATTCTCTAGGCAAGAATACTGGAGTGGGTTGCCATTTCCTTCTCCAATGCATGAAAGTGAAAAGTCAAAGTGAAGTCGCTCAGTTGTGTCGAACTCTTAGGGACCCCATGGACTGCAGCCTACCAGGCTCCTCCGTCCATGGGATTTTCCAGGCAAGAGTACTGGAGTGGGTTGCCATTGCCTTCTCCAAATAAATGAATAAAATCTTGACAAAGTTCAAATTTATAAAACAACACCAACAGCAACAAAGAAAAGCACATGTGCAATCAAACCATTTTACTGGCCATGATTATATTATCGTCCTGTCATGACCAATCTGCTCCTGATATGTCCGCCAGAGACCAGTCTCATCAGGGATACAGAGGTTTAAGAACATGGATGCTGCAGCCCAACAGAGTTGGCTTTGGATGTAAGGTCTGTTCTTTACTAGGCTCTCTAAGCCTCAGGTTCCTCACCTCTCATACAGGGACAAAAGCAGTATGCACACCATGGAGTTGCACTGAGAATGAAAGGAGACAGTGCCCGGAAAGTGCTGCATACTATTCTTGACACTTAGCAAGGGCTCAATAAACATGCCGTTGAACCAGCTCAGATGTTATTTTGATTATACTGTGAAGTGATATTATCTCATTTCCAGAAGTTTATATGAACAAAGATTCTTTCATATCTCTTTAGTATTTGTGTGAGCACTTGTCAACCATGGCATATTGTCTGGGAATGTTTATCTTCTCTGCCTTGTGAAGAGGCCCTGCCTCTGTCCCTTTGCCCCCTTAGTTCTCAGTTTTAATACACCCCTCTGAATGAATCTTACAGATTAGTATTCTGTAAAGTATTAGTGATAGTTATGGAAAACCTGTAAGATTTCATCCTTGTGACTGCCCCATACAACTAAGTTTAAAATATTGATCAATCCATAAAAATGACTATCTGGATATTTCTCAGTTCACTGAAGACCATCATTAATATTGACTGTCATTCCCACCTAATAACAGCCATTTATTGAGCTTACAGTTCATACTCTCATAGAATTCTGAAGACTCAAATGTCCTGTGAAAATGCAAATCTTCATAGAACTGTTGATGTTTTTAAGTTAGAAGTTTAACCTGTCTTTTATTCCCATTCATTATTTGTTTTGCGAAAACATCCTTACCTGGATTGCCTAGTGAGTTTTGTCCTGAAGAAAGAAATTAGTTCAATGGATGAAAGGGAGAAGCTGAACCAGATTTGACATTTTAGAGGTCAATACTTTTCCATCTCTTTATCATTTTGCAAATGGCAACATTTTCATTACCCTTGAGGACTGTCATAACATGAGAGCTGCTATTTTTCATGTAAAATTGAATTAATTTGAGCATAACATGTTTTTTAAAAAATATTTACTATGTGCAACTCTTGGAAATGCTCCTAAAGTTGAGGGAGTTTTACTGAGCAAATACAATGGTATATCCTGTTTAGAGACTGAGTACGTGGCTTTCAAAGGCAAAAGCAAGGGCAAAACTTGCTAATTTTAGATGTTTAGGAGTGAAATATCTACTAGGCCTTCTTTCATCTTAGGTCAAACATGAGTGCACCAGCAAGCTAATGTTAGATTTGCCCTCCCCTCTTATTTATTGCTAGTGTTTCTGGAACCAGAAAAACAAAACAAAGGGGTAAAAAAAGAAAGAAAGCAAAGTCTGTATGTAACTTGAGTTAGAGAAGTACAGAAACAAGTATACCAAGTTGGCAGTGCTCAAAGTCCCATTCAACTTCAAAATAGTATACCTGATAGAGTTTCACAAACCTTTCTCCTTTCTAGCCTGCTCCTTTATTAAGTTTAAATACCAAAACCATTCTGAGAGCTTTGAATGTCCCTATAAGGTCTAGAGCCAGAGGTATGCCCCACTCCCATTTCTTTATATTTTCTGAGTTCCCAAGTTCAGAAGAAGGGACAGTAAAGGAAAGGAGACAAAGAAGTCAACTGCCGAACAGTGTTCTCTTCCGCTTTGGTGTTTTGCAGAAAAGTTAAAGAGATGCTAATGATTCTTAACCAACTGAAAGCAGCGTTAGAATTCTGTCTAGGTATTCTTAAACTCCTGACTGGGCAGGGTTCCACCTTCCACACTCCAGTCCATCTTTCGTTCAATACTGTGTGTGTGGTAAGTTGCCTTAGTTGTGTCTGACTCTTTGCAACCCTATGGACTGTAGCGTGCCAGGCTCTTCTGTCCATGAGATTGTTCAGGCAAGAATACTGGAGTGGATTGCCATGTGATCCTCCAGATGATCTTCCTGACCCGGGGATCGAGCCCATCTCCTGTTTTGGTAGGTGGGTTCTTTACCACTAGTGCCACCTGGAAACCCTACTTACGCTAGATAAACAGGCTTGCCATAGTTTATTACTGTGTTGTCCTCACAAGCTGGTATTCAAGGAGCCTTCCCTGACCACTTCCTTGGGACTCTTGGAAATAAACATAAAAACAGTTTAAATGACTGGTTAAAAACCAATGAAATACAGTGATTATTCTGGGTGGGAGGGATTGGGGACAGGGAAGGGGAGAGTAAATAATAATATATCTTCAGTTGAGAGCATCACAAGGATTTCTAGGACATGAACTCACATTCATAGGTCAAGAACAGAAGACAACTCAAAAAAGCTCTGCAGAGGCGCAACATTTCCTCCTCATTCCCTAGGAAGGTGGGGATCTATGATACTCCTTTTTAATAATCATCCCCAAAGTGTTTCTGTGCCCAACACAATAAAGTGTTTCCAAGTACAGAGTGTCAGATAGATGAAGAACAAACAGCCTCTGCAAAACTGTTTGAAGCATGTAAAAGGTAGATTATTGAGGGCAGTACTTAGGAAATGCTAAGTTATTTGAAATTATTGTGTCCTAAATGACCGCTCTGTGACCTGTCTCATGTGAGGTAGCCTCCTCTGAAACTGAAGTAGCTCTACAAGCTTCATCACTCCATGATTTGTTCATTCTGACCCCTACGAGAGAACTGTCTAAGAAGACCTTGTGTAGTAATCCTTTGCCAGGCACCTTTTTGCCAGTCATAGTTGTGTCACAATGTGGTTTTCTTTGTATGCCTAAATTTTACAGCCTGTGATCTTTGTGTATGTATGTATGCTTGAGTTTAGTTCCTTGAAACCAAAGAACTTAATTACAGTTATCCCTACCCTCATCTCCATTCCTACCACAATCTTAAAGTCAGATGGCAAGGCACAAGAAGTCTGCCGTTCTCATCCCCTCTGTATATGATGAGTGGAGAATAACAGTTGGAGGCCAGGCCTAGAAAAACCATGCCCTTGTTTTCTGGAAAGACCAGATGGTTACTAAGAATGTTGCCAAGCTTGCAAAAATGATACCAGTGGGAAAAGCAAATACAGGAAAGTGTTGAATATCAATAAAGGCTATATCAAGAACTTTAAAAAAAAGAAGTGTGGTTAACATGAACTCTGTCTTCCATAGAAGATCATGGCTTTTAGAATATTAGCTCATGAACAACTAAGGAAATGTTAGGTAAAGATGACCAGGACACCAAAAGACTGTCTAACAGGCTTTTTATGGCGAAGCGCTCCCGGGCAGGGTTCCCAGACCTGAATGAGGCAGGTCGAGGAAGTCCACGCCCAGACCGTGTTGGGGGTGGTTTTTATACGTTTGTTGCGAGGGATGGTCAGGCTAGATGGACGGGGGTTCGGATAGGTCGCCAGGCCAAGGGGCCGCGGGCTGACAGGTCCTTCTATGTGGCTGGGGTGGGGTGGCTTTAGCTGATGAAATGTGCTGTCATTGGTCCCCGGGATCTGGGAGGCTCCTTCCGTTAGGGACTTCTCCCCACAGCGAGAGGGAGAGGAGGGGCGACCCATCATGGCCCCTGGGGTCCAGCCTTACAGGAAAAAGATTCTTTTCTGCTTTTATAACCAATTTTGTTGTTTTATTCTCTTGAAAATTCCCTACCCTTGGACGCACCAATCAAGGTTTTGTCTACATAGCACTTCTCTGGAATGTAATCATCACCACCTCCAGTTGGTGAGAGATTACCATAACAAATACTGAAAACACTCACATAGACCCTCATGAATAATGGTTTTGAGAGCTAGCCAAAAAGGAAGACATCAGTTTACCTTTACTTGTGTGTTTATTTCTAGTTTTATTAAGAAAAAAAAACATTTTCAGTCAGTTCAGTTGCTCAGTCATGTCTGACTCTTTGCGACCCCATGAACTACAGCACACCAGGCCTCCCTGTCCATCACCAACTCCTGGAATTCACCCAAACCCATGTCCATCGAGTCAGTGATGCCATCAACCATCTCATCCTCTGTCATCACCTTCTCCTCCTGCCCTCAATCTTTCCCAGCATCAGAGTCTTTTCAAATGAGTCAGCTCTTCACATGAGGTGGCCAAAGTATTGGAGTTTCAACTTCAACATCAGCCCCACCAGTGAACACCCAGGACTGATCTCCTTTAGGATGGACTAGTTGGATCTCCTTGCAGTCCAAAGGACTCTCAAGAGTCTTCTCCAACACCACAGTTCAAAAGCATCAATTCTTCGGCACTCAGTTTTATTTATAGTCCAACTCTCATATCCATACATGACCACTGGAAAAACCATAGCCTTGACTAGATGGACCTTTGTTGACAATGTCTCTGCTTCTCAGTATTCTCTCTAGGTTAGTCATAACTTTCCTTCCAAGGAGTAAGCGTCTTTTAATTTCATGGCTGCAGGCACCATCTGCAGTGATTTTGGAGCCCCCCAAAATAAAGTCTGACACTGTTTCCACTGTTTCCCCATCTATTTACCATGAAGTGATGGGACCAGATGCCATGATCTTTGTTTTCTGAATGTTGAGCTTTAAGCCAACTTTTCACTCTCCTCTTTCACTTTCATCAAGAGGCTTTTTAGTTCCTCTTCACTTTCTGCCATAAGCGTGGTGTCATCTGCATCGCTGAGGTTATTGATATTTCTCCTGGTAATCTTGATTGCAGCTTGTGCTTCCTCCAGCCCAGCGTTTCTCATGATGTACTCTGAATATAAGTTAAATAAGCAGGGTGATAATATACAGCCTTGATGTACTCCTTTTCCTATTTGGAACCAGTCTGTTGTTCCATGTCCAGTTCTAACTGTTGCTTCCTGACCTGCATACAGGTTTCTCAAGAGGCAGGTCAGGTGGTCTGGTATTCCCATCTCTTTCAGAATTTTCCAGTTTATTGTGATCCACACAGCCAAAAGCTTTAACATAGTCAATAAAGCAGAGATAGATGTTTTTGTGCAGCTCTCTTGCTTTTTCGATGATCCAGCGGATGTTGGCAATTTGATCTCTGGTTCCTCTGCCTTTTCTAAAACCAGCTTGAACATCTGGAAGGTCATGGTTCATGTATTGCTGAAGCCTGGCTTGAATAATTTAGAGCATTACTTTACTAGCGTGTGAGATGAGTGCAATTGTGCAGTAGTTTGAGCATTCTTTGGCATTGCCTTTCCTTGGGACTGGAATGAAAACTGACCTTTTCCAGTCCTGTGGCCACTGCCTGCTGGCATATTGAGTGCAGCACTTTCACAGCATCATCTTTCAGGATTTGAAATAGCTCTACTGGAATTCCATCACCTCCACTGGCTTTGTTTGTAGTGATGCTTCCTAATGCCCACTTGACTTTGCATTCCAGGATGTCTGGCTCTAGGTGAGTAATCATACCCTCTTGATTATCTGGGTCGTGAAGATCTTTTTTGTACAGTTCTTCTGTGTATTCTTGCCACCTCTTCTTAATATCTTCTGCTTCTGTTAGATCCCTACCATTTCTGTCCTTTATTGAGCCCATCTTTGCATGAAATGTTCCCTTGGTATCTTTAATTTTCTTGAAGAGATCTCTAGTCTTTCCCATTCTATTGTTTTCCTCTATTTCTTTGCACTGATTACTGAGGAAGGCTTTCTTATTTCTCCTTTCTATTCTTTGGAACTCTGCATTCAAATGGGTATATCTTTCCTTTTCTCCTTTGCTTTTTGCTTCCGTTCTTTTCACAGCTATTTGTAAGGCCTCCTCAGACAGCCATTTTGCTTTTTTGCATTTCTTTTTCTTGGGGATGGTCTTGATTCCTGTCTCCTTATAGAAGACAATGTCACGAACCTCTGTCCATAGTTCATCAGGCAGTCTATCTATCAGATCTAGTCCCTTAAATCTATTTTTCACTTCCACTGTATAATCATAAGGGATTTGATTTAGGTCATACCTGAATGATCTAGTGGTTTTCCCCATTTTCTTCAATTTAAGTCTGAATTTGGCAATAAGGAGTTCAAAATCTCATTCTCTAGGTAGTGAATTCAGGAGTAAGTAACTCCACACTTGTTCTGCATAGTCCAATTTATCATTAATTTTGTTGTCTGTTGACATACTGGGAGTTATGTTAATCTGGAACACATCTCTCTCACAAATAACAAACCAGCATTCACACAGGTAAGACACATCATTTACCTTGATGAAGACAGTGTTATAGAAATAGTTAGGAAGATGTAGATATATTATCTAGAAAGAATTTCAAGGAATCACACTCTTTCAGGATCAAAAGGAATATTAAAGTCATTGCATCTTCAACCAAAGACAGTGTGGAACTGTAGAAAGACTGTATGCTCTGGAATCAGAGGACCTGGATCAAATCACAGCTTTGCAACTTAACTGTGTGTTTGGGGTGATTTACTTATTAACATCCTTGAGCCTTAGTTTCCTCGTCTATAAAATGGGAATAGTGACTACATTATAGAGTTGGTGAAAGGATTGAAGATAATGTATGTAAAAGACAGACATAATAAACATTTAGTAAATGACTATGGTTGTTGTGAACATAAATGTCCCACCAGCTGGTCAAAAGCTTATTTGAATATTCCCAGTGACAAGGAATTCACTAATTGTCAGGTAGCCCATCTCTTAGTTACTCTTCAGAGTTAGTCCTTCCTTTTGCTGAGCCTAAATCTTTTCCCCTAGAATTTTTATCTATGGTTCTCAGTCTTGCCTGTAAGGCTGAACAGATTAACCCTGTAAATCAATGAAGCATGTGATCTAGAATGGAATATATGCTTTAAGAAAGGTGTGACCAGTGTGGACACTAGAGGTTTGTCAACACAATTTAGGATCAAACTAGCGTCTTTTTTCTTGAAACCCACTCTTTTAATATCTGTTAATTAAAGTATGTTTGTCTATTGCACTAGATAGAGCTGTAGCCATAGCTTGAGTCCTGCATGCTGCACCTGTCAGAGTTTTGAGGGAGAGACTCAAGTCTAGAAACTTACAATTAAATCTTTATTGTATTAATTAACAAATTGACAAAATTCCACTTGAGACATACAAATAAAATTTGAGTATTTAATCATATGTAATCTGGCATACCTGTAAGATCATGTAGCCATAAGTGGAAAAGAACGTAGTGCTGTTTATTGAACAAACACCAAAATGGTATTTGATATGTGTCAAGCACTGTTATAAGTGCTTTTCACAGATTAAATTATTTAATTTTCAACTAATAATAACCCTATGCATTATTATCTTCAGAAAAGGAAAGTGAGGCACAGAAAGATTAAGCAACTTATCCAGGTCGAATAGCTAGTATGTAGCAGAATTTGAATCTGAATTCTAGCTAGTAAGAGTTAGAATTTGAACCAGGTTGTCTAGTTCCAGAGCCTGTGTTCATACAAATGCCCTGTTCCCAAATTTGTCAAAATTTAGAAAAATTCTATTACATAGATTGTTCAGACTCCTTAAAAGCAAGAAAAACACTGCTGGATTTACAATCTGCTTTATAAAAGCACTATTAGAGTATACTTTTTGAGTGATATGGATCTGATTTATGGGAATACAAAACATTGACTGGAAACAATATCTAGCCTCATTCATTCTAATTCAGACTATGCTTCTAATGATTGATTTTATATTTTAGCTATATAATAAAGAGGGAGTTGATGAATGCCTCTGAGTTTTGGTCTTCTGTTATATTCTTATTCTGCTGAATATTGTTTTCAAATATTAAGGCAGCAATACATCATGTATAGTTTTATTTTTAAATTAACGTAAAGTTGATTATGTGCACATACTTGCATGGGTATACAGTTCTTTAATTTAATACAATAGATTCATATAACCACTGCCAAAGTCAAGATTTGTAACAGTTCCATTATCCTAAGAAACTCCATTGTATTATCCCTTTGTAGTTACCTCCTCAACCCTTGGCAGCCATGGATCTAATCTCCATCACTATTAGTTTTTTCTTTTTGAGAATGTTATATGTAAATTCAGTCATACAATATGTAGCTTTTTAAGACTGACTTCTTTACTTAGCATGCCTCTGAGAGTCATCTGAGATGTTGCATATGTCGACGGTTTATTCGTTTTCATTGCTGAGTAGTATTCCATTGTAGAAATGTACTACACCCTGTCTACTCATTTGTTGAAGGATATTTCAGTTGTTTCCAGTTTTTGGTAATTGTGAATAGACCTGCTGTAAACCTTTGTGTGTAGGTTCTTGTGTGAACAGTTTTTATTTCCTTAAAGTAAATGCCCAGTAGTGGGTTTGCTAGGTCATTGTTTTTATGAGAGACTCATGTGTTCAAGAGTATTTTTAACTTTATGAGAGACTGCCAAACTGTTTTCCCCAATCACAATTCCATTTTGCATTTCCATGAGAATGTATGAGCATTCTACTTGTTTTGCATCCTCACCAGAACTTGTTATTATCAATATTTAAAATTTGAGGTATTCTAAAAGGTACCTCTTTATGATAATGTACTGTATAGTACATGGTCTGCACATACTATAGTAGTATTTACCACTGTAAAAAAAAATCTGTGAGTTAGTGAACCTGTGCAGTTCAAACTCGAATTGTTTAAGGGTCAACTGTGTTCAGTTTTATCTGTTGTGGTTTTCTATGCATGCATGCATGCATGCTAAGTTGCTTCAGTTGTATCTGACTCTTTGCAACCCCATGGACTGTAGCCCCCCAGGCTCCTCTGTCTATGGAATTTTTCAGGCAAGAATAGTGGAGTGGGTTGCCATGCCCTCCTCCAAGGGATCTTCCTGACCCAAGGATCCACGACTCTTTATGTTTACCTGCATTGGCAGGCAGGTTCTTTACCATAGTGCTACGTGGGAAGCCTGATTTGACAATATGTCTTTATTAAAATATAAATGCTTATTATTCACCATTTCCTTAGAATCAATATATTTTAGCCCTTTAAGTAGATGTAGAAGTGTTTGTATCATTCAGATACCTTTACACTCCCTTCTTTATGTTATAGTTGTCTTGTAGATTTCATTTGCATATATTGAAAACATACATTGGAACTTGAAAATAGTCTATTTTATTTACCTGGATATTTACTATTTCTCTTCTTGATGTTCCAAATTTCCTTCTGGTATACTTTCCCTTCTATCTAAAGATACTCCTTTACTAATTCTTTAGAGCAGGTCTTCTGGCAATGAATTATCTTTGTTTTCCTTTTCTGAGAATGTATTTATTTGAACTTCATTCATGAAGGAATCTTTGCTGGATTTAGAACTTCCAGGTTGACAGGGTTGTTGTTTTTATTTCCCTAGCACCTCAAGTTGTCCCACTTAATCCTACCCTTCATGATTCCTGATAAGAATTTTGCAGTCATTTGAAATTGTTGTTTCCCTGTAAGTAATGTGTCATTTTTTTCTAGCTGCTTTAAAGATTCTTTTTTTGTCTTCAATTTTCATCAGTTTGATTATGATATATTTGGGCATGAGTTTTGGGGGATTTATCCTGTCTTCTTGAATCTGTAAGTTTATGTTTTTCACCAAACTTGGGAACTTTTCAGTCATTTTTATCAAATAGATTTTACTGCATTGTATTTTTTCTCCTCTTCTTCTGACCTCCAGTGGCAAATACTAGATCTTCTGGCTTTGTCCCACTCATCTCTGAGGTGCTGTTCATTCTTTTTCTCACACTGTGTTTTTCCCTTTGTTCAAATTGAATAATTTTTGTTGTTAATCTTCAAATTCACTGACTCTTTCCTGTGTCATCTCCATTCTGTGATTGAACCCATTCAGTGGCTTCTTTATTTTGCTTATTGTATTTTAAAAGTTTTATTTATTTATGTGGGTGTGTTGGGTCTTAGTTGTGACCCAGGAGATCTTTGCCGTATCATGTGGGGTCTTTCACTGTGGCACATGGACGGTACCATGCAGTTCTGCTCATCTTGCTTGCTGGTGGGTTATGCTCAAAATCCTTCAAGCTAGCCTTTCAGCAATACGTGAACTGAGAACTTCCAGATGTACAAGCTCGGTTTAGAAAAGACAAGAGGAGCCAGAGATCCAATTGCCAGCTGGTACACAGGCTTCATTGCTCTGCAGCATGTGGGATCCTAATTTCCCGACCTGGTATCAAATCCATGCCCCTCACATTGAAAGGCAAATTCCCAACCACTGGACAACCAAGGAAATTCTTATTTATTAAATTAAAATTATTCCATTTTGTTTCCTGTCTTCCCTGGTGGCTCAGACGGTAAAGCATCTGTCTACAATGAGGGAGACCTGGGTTCGATCCCTGGGTCGGGAAGATTCCCTGGAGAAGGCAATGGCAACCCACTCCAGTACTCTTGCCTGGAAAATCCCACGGATGGAGGAGCTTGGTGCAGGCTACTATCCATGGGGTCGCAAAGAGTCGGGCACAACTGAGCGACTTCACTTTCACTTTCACTTTTCCCAAAGGGAACATCAAATTTTCCTAAAGATTTTTCAGTTCTAAAATGTTAGTTTAGTTCTTCATATCTTCTACTTCTTTGTGTTCCTTTCAGGAGTGTTTTCTCTTACTTCTTAGTATGCTTTAATAATAACTGCATTAAAGCCTTCATTAGCTGATTTCAGCATCTGTGTTATCTAAGTGTTGGCCCCCGAATTGTCTTTCCCCATGTGAGTTTAGATTCTCCTGGTTGTTTGTATGCTGAATAATCTTTTTAATCGATCTATTAATTAAGTTATTTTGGGCTGCACTGGGTCATTGCTCTGCACGGGCTTTCTCTAGTTTGCGGTGCATAGGCGTCTCACTGCGGTGATATCTCTTGTTGTGGCCTGCAGGCTCTAGATCATGAGCTTCAGTAGCTGTGGGTACATGGGCTTAGTTGCCCTGTGGCACGTGGAATCCTCCTGGAGCAGTGATCGAACCTGTGTCCCTGCGTTGGCAGGTGGATTCTTAACTGCTGTACCACCAGGGACGTACCATGAATAATTTTTAATTGTATCCTAGACATTTAAAATATTATAAGACTCTCAGTTTTGTTTAAATCCTGTGGAGAATATTGATATATTTTTTTTGTTTTAGCAGGCAGTAGAGCTGGTTGTGTTCAGGCCACAAATTTCAACCAAACTTCTATAGGTTGCAGTTTCAACGTCAATTTTGTTTTCAAAATATTTGCAGTACTATTAGGGTCTATCTCCCGTGTGTGCCACACCCAGTGGTCATTTTGGGCCATGTGCAGTGGTAGATCCCTTTAGTTTAATCTCAAAGTCTTTGGTGTGCTGTTTAAGACTCTGCAGCTTGAAGGTGAGCCTACATGTCTACAGTCACCTTCATTTGCATTCCTGAGCTCCTCCCTCCCCATGATGTCTGGTGCTTTCTGGTTCCCTATAGTTCCTCATTTAGCCTTGCAGCCAGAAAGCTAGTGACTCACTGATCTCGCTCTGCTGCCTACTCTCTGGAACCGTGCCGTGTCCAGGGCCATCAGTAGATGGACGGAGGGGGAAAAACAGCAACTGGCATTCTCCCCATTCTCCTGAGACCAGTTTCTCCATAGAGGAAAGTTCCTCTCTCTCAGATTTTGGTGCCCATTGTACAAGTCATGGCCACTGCTGGGCTGGCAGAATTTCCTGAGCTCTAGGGCACTAGAGAAAGTTGTTGTTGTTCACCTGCTAAGTTGTGTCCAACTCTTTGAGACCCAATGGACTGCAGCACACCAGTCTTCCCTATTCTTCAGTATCTTCCCAGAGTTTCCTGAAACTCATGTCCATTGACTAAGTGATGCCATCCAAGCATCTCATCCTCTGTTGTCCCCTTCTTCTCTTGCCCTCAATCTTTCCCAGCATCAGGGAGTTGGCTCTTCCCCTCAGGTAGCCACAGTATTAGAGCTTCAGCTTCAGCATCAATCCTTCCAATGAATATTCAAGGTTGATTTCCTTTAGGATTGACCGGTTTGATTTCCTTGCTGTCCAAGGGACTCTCAAGAGTCTTCTCCAACACCACAGTTCGAAAGCATCAACAGAGACAAGAACAAAAAATGGCAGATTTCTCATAATCTTTCTGAGCATTAGGAGATGCTTTTCCTGCTCTTTAAGCCAGAACTAGAGGGCTTTTCCCAAAACTAGACTGATAGCTTTAAAGAGCAAATTTTTTATTGTTTAGTTATAACATACTACAAATATATATATTTTGATAACTGATATGTCTGTATTTTGGTTTAATATACTGCTGGATTATTTGGTTCCTAGTCTCCTTGACTAAATTTGCTTAATGTTTCACTGTAAATAACCTCAAGGCTAAGTGACCTAGGTCCTGTTTGAGCCAATTTTTAGGTCTTTGAGAAGCTTACTTCAAAGACATATGATTAGAAGCCTAAAGCTCATTTCTTTCACTTACAGCATAGGAAAATTTGAGAAACCAGAGTAATGCTGAATAAATATATGTAACTGAGTATAAGGAAGATAAAGGAAATTTGCTTATCTTTTACAGATACTAGTTTTAGATAAATTCATGTAAGAAAATAAAATAAATCACTAATAATTCTTACCCATAAAAAAGAAGAACAAGGCCACATAATTGGAGAGGAACTAGGCTAGAACTAGTCTATTGTCTCAAATGGGCTGAAGACTAGATCAGTGAGCTTTGGTACCTGAGGCAATTTAATGTTATGCTCCGTTGCGTCTCACCAGATGGACTTCTTTCTTTTCTTTTAGTCCCCCACTAATCTTTTCCATCTCATCTGTTCCCTTTTCTTTTCCCCTTCTTCATAATTTTGTTCCATCTATGAACTTGGTTAATCAGTAGAACAGGGTTTAAAAAAGCAGCTGATCCTTGAAGGGCGGGCCTTTCCTTTATCCACCTTCATCCCCCAGTTTTTCTTTGTACTCTTATTTCATTCCCATTCCTCACCTACCTTCCCATATTGTCCTTCCCCCCGTGGTTGTGCTTTAGTTCTGCCACTGTTGGCTAGGAGACATGGCTTAACTCTGCTTGGATTACTTGGGATTAAAAAGGTTATTACTTATTCTAGAATAATAATATTGTACTTTTCCTCTTCTACACTACAGTTTTATTAAAGCATTACATTGTTCCAGAGTTAATAAGGTTAATTTGTGAAATCAAATCTCAGTTGTGATTTGGCCACTTCCATTTTAGAGACAAATAAAAGACAAATGTTAAGACTTCCCTGGTGGCCCAGTGGTTAGGAACCTGCGTGCCAGTGCAGGGAACACAGGTTCAGTCTTTGGTCCGGGACGGTTGCCGCGCATGCTGTGGGGCAGCTAAGCCCATGCACCACAACTACTGAGTTCCCATGCACCTGGAGCTAGTGCTCTACAAGGGGAGAAGCCACTACAATGAGAAGGCTGCACCCCACAAATAGAGAGTAAGCCCCACGCACCGAATAGAGAAAAAGCCCATGCGCAGCCAAAAATAAATAAGTAATTTATTTTAAAAGAGAAGTGTTAGAAAATGATAATTTTGTTAGATCTTGGTTGAAAGAAAAGCTAGCCTCTTGAATAAAATTAGGAGTCCACATTCTGGGGAATTTGGTTATTTTTATGCTGTAACTGAGGAAAAGATACATTACTATGTTTGCTTTATGATTAAGAAGGCCTCAGAGACCTTTTTTTCTTCTTTCCTTCAGGGCACAGATTATTAACTAAGTCTGACATCTGCTCTGTTAATGTTCCCTTTGGGAAACAAAATGGAAATAGTGATTAAGGTCTTTGCTGATAATTTTCCACACCAAAGTATAGAAAGAAAGGTTTATATAATGTGACATGATAACAAAATATATGGATGATATTATTATCTGAGGATTATACTATATCCAGCTGATAAGTTATATTTGTATGTTTAAGTATATGTTTGAAACCATGTGCAATCTTTTAGTCACAGAGTTTATAAATACTTAACTGTCTGTCTGATACATAAAAAAAAAACTAGGCTAGGCATTGTGAGAAGTACAGCGATTTACACCTTTGTATAAAGAATTGTTTTTTTAACCTACAAGAAACTCCAGTGGGAAGTGGGACTAGCCATATTGAACCAAAGACTGAGGCGTAGTTAGGAGTTGACAGGGCTTAAACTAGAGAGACTAGAGGTATACTATACCTTCTGACAACTGTCAAATGAGGCTGACTCTTGAGAAGCCTGTGTGACTTTGCTCTTCGTATAGTTCAACTGGGCCTATCTTCATAGAAGACATTTTTCAGGAAGCTATTCTAATCCATGGAGGAGGTGACATCTCCTGAACCTGGTCCCCACAGAGAATTTTGAATGGGAGGAAAAGGAGATTGCATGTATTCTTGCTTATGTCATAATGTTGGACACATGACTTAAGAATGTGGCAGGTCAGTGTGACTGGATCATTTCATTACCACACTTTAGAGGGACTCAGAGGCAAATGCAGCTTATTTAAACTCTTAACTGAAGCATTGGTGTGATGTAAGATTATAGCAATAAAAGATATAAAATGACTACTCATTGGGGATATCCTGAAGGACAGGGGGAATCCTTATTTTCTTATCATCTCTCATCTTGCAGTTGTTGATAGTAATTCATCATTCATTTGGCGTCATTCATTATAAAGTTTACCATATCTCAAATAACAGGCAAGGTGTCAGAGGTAGCAA
Organism: Oryx dammah; assembly: GCF_014754425.2. Lineage (NCBI taxonomy): Eukaryota > Metazoa > Chordata > Mammalia > Artiodactyla > Bovidae > Oryx > Oryx dammah. The sequence goes on from NW_024070198.1 coordinate 8,944,479, forward strand.
CAAGGAGAATACAACCAAGTAACGTATAGGATCTGCACTCACTAATAGTGATCACTTATATAGTGTTGAGGATTCCCTGGTGGCTCAGATGGTAAAGCGTCGGTCTACAATGCGGGAGACCTGGGTTCAATCCCTGGGTCGGGAAGATTCCCTGGAGAAGAAAATGGCAACCCACTCCAGTACTCTTGCCTGGAAAATCCCATGGACGGCGGAGCTTGGTGCAGGCCACTGTCCATGGGGTCTCAAAGAGTCGAGCACCACAGAGCGACTTCACTTTCGCTTTCACTTCATATAGTGTTTACTGTGTGCCAGACTTGTTCTAGGTAATATATGTACATGCTGCTATCCTCACCTAATTCTCCTAACCACCCTGTGAAGTAGGTACTGTTTTTCTTTTAAAAAAGGATTTATTTTTGGCTGTGCTGGGTCCTCATCGCTGCACAGGCGTTTCTCTAGTTGGGATGGGTGAGGACTGCTCTTTGCTGCAGTGCCAGTGCTTCTCTTATTGTGGAGCCCAGGATTTAGGGCATGTGCGCCTCAGTAGCTGTGGCTGTGCTGTGCTTGCCCCATCGTGTCTGACTCTTTGCAACCCCAGACTCTGTAGCCCACCAGGCTCCTCTGTCCATGGGGATTCTCCAGGCAAGAATACTGAAGTGGGTTGCCATGCCCTCCTCCAGGGGATCTTCCTGACCCAAGGATTGAACCCGCATCTCTTAATGTCTCCTGCATTGGCAATCGAGTTCTTTACCATTAGCACCACCTGGGAAGCCCAAGTGTAATTGTGGCACTTGGGCTCAATAGCTGTGGTTCCCAGGCTCTAACGCACAGCCTCAGTAGTTACAGCCCACGGGCTTAGTTGTTCTGCAGCATGTGCGGTCTTCCTGGACCAGCGCTCAAACCCGTGTCTCCTGCATTGGCGGGTGGGTTCTTTACCACTGAGCCACCAGGGAGGCCCTGAGGTAGGTACTATTATTATCCCCATTTTACAGATGAGGACATGGGGATATGAGAGATTATGTAGCTCCTTGAAGATCCCACAACTGTTAAGTGGCAGGGTAATATTTGAGACAGTCTGGCTCCAGAAAGACAGTACTTACAGAAAGACACTCTGGCTCCAGAAACGGTGCTTTTAGCCTCCATGTTAACTAACCTCTCAGGAATTTATAATCTCAGTATATAGAGTTCAGTACCTCCCCTTTCAGGGTAAGACAGTGAGGAAGGGTATATAGGGAAGCAAAATTGACTCAGATTATGTGTTTCCTGTAAACTAACACCAAGGGTGTTTGACTCAAGAAATGTTTTGTAGTTTGTGCTCCAGAGAGAATGGAGTAATAAGAGAGTATTAAATGCAGCAGAATGTTGGATATGTTTACCAGTGGATATCCATTTAGTTTCATTTTATGGCCACAGCTACAATCCTGCATCTTCCTTTCCTATATGCATTATGAGGATTAATGATTACAGTCAACCTGATAACATTTTCTTTTCCCCCTTTCTGTGTCCTTTGGTGGAGGTACTTGTATGAAGGCTGCTTTACCATGGAGGTGTGGTTCTATATGGGCATACCTGGGGAACGATGGGGTGGGTCTGCTGAGAGAGTACTTACACAATACCAGAAACCTTAGGGAGAAAATTCCTGGGCATTGAGAATTGCAGAAATGATAATAAGGCTTCAGTTACTTCAGGAGAGGGATGATTTCAGTACTTGTGATACAGAAACAATATAAGGTCAACTGATAAGAAAACCATGAGATATATTTCAGTAGATCATACCTGTAGACCATTTAATGGTAATATGTAGTCAATAAATATTGCCAGGAGAGATATCAATAGTCTCAGATATGCAGATGACACCACCCTTATGGAAAAAGCAAAGAAGAACTAAAGAACCTCTTGATGAAAGTGAAAGAGGAGAGTGAAAAAGTTGGCTTAAAACTCTACATTCAGAAAACTAAGATCATGGCACCTGGTCGCATCACTTCATGGGAAACAGATGGGGAAACAGTGGAAACAGTGACAGACTTTATTTTGGGGGCTCCAAAATCACTGCAGATGGTGACTGCAGCCATGAAATTAAAAGACGCTTGCTCCTTAGAAGAAAAGTTATGACCAACCTAGACAGCATATTAAGAAGTAGAGACATTACTTTGCCAACAAAGGTCCATTTAGTCAAGGCTATGGTTTTCCCAGCCATGTATGGATGTGAGAGTTGGACTATAAAGAAAGTGAGTGCCGGAGAATTGATGCTTTTGAACTATGGTGTTGGAGAAGACTCTTGAGAGTCCCTTGGACTTCAAGGAGATCCAACAAGTCCATCCTAAAGGAAATCAGTCCTGAATATTCATTGGAAGGACTGATGTTGAAGCTGAAAGTCCAATACTTCGGCTACCTGATATGGAGAACTGACTCATTGGAAAAGACCCTGATGCTGGGAAAGATTGAAGGCGGGAGGAGAAGGGGACAACAGAGGATGAGATAGTTGGATGGCATCACCGACTCAATGGACATCAGTTTGAGTAAACTCCTGGAGTTGGTGATGGACAGGGAGGCCTGGTGTGCTGCATTCCATGGGATCTCAAAGAGTCGGACACAACTGAGTGACTGAGCTGAACTGAACTGAATCAATAAATACTAATTTTTATTTATATCACAGTGCTCACCCCAGGCTGTCTTTATAGAAACGTATTTGCAGAGACCTCGAAGAGAAAATGTAAAGATGCCAGGGAGCTTCTTAAGACCTTTTGTTGTTGTTGCTCAGCCACTCAGCTGTGTCCAACCTTCTACGTCTGTATAGCCCCATGGACCTCCCTGCCCGTGGAATTTTCCAGGCAAGAGTGTTGGAGCGGGTTGCCATTTCCTACTCCAGGGGATCTTCTGGACCCAGGGATTGAACCTGCCTCTCCTGCATCTCGTGCACTGGCCAGCAGATTCCTTACCATTAGTGCCATCTGGGAAGCCCTTTTAAGAGCTTGTGTGTGCTAAGTTGCTTCAGTTGTGTCTGACTCTTTGCAAACCTATGGACCGCCAGGCCCCTTTGTTCATGGGATTCTCCAGTTACATGTACTGTTTATTGACCCTATACATTTCTAATTGATATCAACAAATTGTCAGTAATAGAATATTGGTAGTTATTATTAATACTCTTATTATGTCCCCATTTTATGTTATCAGTAATTTTACCTTGGGGTAGTGAGAAAATAGGATTTAATTTTCAAAATATTCAAATATTTTCATAGATTTCTCTAAAAAGAAAGAGCGGGATGGATACATATATATAGACAAGGAACTTAATTGTCACTCCTGAGTCTTACGGGTTTTGCTCTCCTACAGAAATGAACTCTTGAACTATGGTTTTCTTATCATAGAATTAATGTCCTGCTAAGAGGTGCTTTCTACTTATCTCACCTTTGGATTTTTCCTAGACCACTATTATTTCTTCTTTCCGTCCTTCCTAAATAAATAAATACCTTACTTCCTCTTTCCAGGCAAGTAACAATTTCAAAAAGATGATGAAATTCTTTTCTCTCTGATTGGTTCTTTGGCCATTTTAATCTCCCCTCCACTCCCAACAATGGAGAAGGAAATGGCAACCCACTCGAGTATTCTTGCCTGGAGAATCCCATGGACAGAGAAGCCTGGCAGGTACAGTTCATGGGGTCGCAAGAGTCGGGACACGACTTAGTGACTAGATCACCACCACTCCCAGCAAGGACTAGTCATTAAAATGCCTCAGACAACTGTGGAGCCTTCATGATCATAACTGTGATATGATCATGTCATACACCCATTCACAGTTCTCTGCCTCAGGGCCAAGGTTCGGGTGATATCACATAGCCTGTGGATTTCCTTCTTCCTGGAATGGTTTCACTATTGTGAGGATAGGAAATGAGAGAAGGATGAGCCTACAGTAATTCTGAGGATCAGATTTAACTAGAGTCAGGTAAATCTTGAGATATTTCCATATAGATAAGTTTAGCTAATTTATTCCTTTTAGTGTATAAGATTCTATCATCTGAAAATATCACATTTTATTTATCTATATTGATGGATATTTATTTCGGATCTTCCTTTTTTCTGTTTCAAATAATATTGAAATGAAAATCTCTATATGTTTTCTTATGCACATATATGAAAATTATTCTAGAGTAAGGAATCTTTATTTTGTTAGCTTATCTCATAAACGATTTGGACAAACTTTTCTTTCTTAGAACTGGAATGAAACTTTTCATCTTGAGTTTAAGTAGTTACAAAGGAAGTAATTTGTAATGTAAACATTAACATTTAAAAGTAGAATTCTTACATGTATCCAATGGAATAGAAATGCCATAGGGATTTGATATATTCATCATTATCCATCAAAACATTAACAACATGAACAAGCTCTCCTCTTATACTGGGAAAGGTTACATCACTTCTTTTTCTCTTTGCACATGAATTTTCTTTCCACTTCTGCCACAGATTTTTATCTGAATGTAATATACATTGTGTGTAAATATATTAATTGTCAGTCTGTCGTACTTCTCTGTAGCAAATTTTATACATAAATTTAAATTAAATTATGTTAAATTCCTTTGACCACAATACTCTTAAGTGTTAAAAATTATCCTGAATTATTATTTTTCTTTTTAGTTCATAATTCATCAATTACATATTTTTTAATGTTATAATTGTTAAACATAAAAAAGAAGTCAATGGGGGTTTAAAAATTAGTTTATATATCATAAATGAATTTTACTTTCCAGAAGGATACAGGTTCACACATTGGTTTATTTCTTTTTTTATACTTTTATTTATTTACTTATTTTTGGCTGTGCTGGGTCTTCTTTGCTGTGAGGGTTACTCTCCAGCTTTGGAGAGTACACTATGTTGCCACATAGTAGCAACTATGTGGATTTACTCCCTCTGAATCATGTGGGATCTTCCTGGATCAGGGATTGAACCCATGTCTCCTGCATTGGCAGGTAGATTCTTTACCCCGAGCCAAAGATTGAAGGCAGGAGGAGAAAGGGGACGACAGAGGATGAGATGGTGGGATGGCATCGCCGACTCTATGGACATGAGTTTGAGCAAACTCTGGGAGTTGGTGATGGACAGAGAAGCCTGGTGTGTTGCAGTCCATGGAGTCACAAAGAGTCGGACTCAACTGAGTGGCTGAACTGACTAATCAGGGAAACCCCACATCGGTTTATTTCTAGTGTTTGCTTTTATATAATTAACACTGAGAAATATTGTTCACATAAGTATGTGACTGGAAGGAATTGTTATAGTGATGTCACATTTATCAGAAAGCTTTCCAAGTTATATGCCACTGATCATTTAGTGATCTTATTTTTAGTGATTTATCAGTAGACAGTATAAATAGATCTTCCTTCAATTTACTAGAAAACAAGTAATGTTCAATAATCTAACTTTTAAAAGGGTTTGTTACCCAGTAAAATTGTTTAGCTCTCAATACCAATATCATTATTTTAGAATGTCTTTTTTAGCTCCTTGCAGTTTTTTACACTTGGAGCAAAACACCATTTTAGCATTTTAGTAGACATATGCCTTTTTCTTTTCAAGTGGGAGAAAGGGCTAATGTGAAAAGAGGTCGGGCTAGGAACCACAAGGCTGCTTGACTACACTGGTTCTCGGGTAGATCTGATTTAGGAGGGAGTATATATAAAAGTTAAAGATCTGGAATTGAGCTCCTTAAAACTATCTGGGATTCTCCAGGTGAGAATACTGGAGTGGGTAGCTGTTCCCTTTTCCAGGGGAATCTTCCCAACCCAGGTCTCCCACGTTACAGGCAGATTCTTTACCATCTGAGCCACCAGGGAAGCCCAAGAATATTGGAGTGGGTAGCCTGTCGCTTCTCCAGGGGATCTTTCCAAGCCAGGAAGTGAACCGGGCTCTCCTGCATTGCAGGTGGATTCTTTACCAGCTGAGCTACAAGGGAAGCCCATATATAAAAGTTAAAGATCTGGAATTGATCTCCTTAAAACTATCTGAGTGTCTCAGTTCTCCAGTTTCTCTGGATTATACCCAGAAGTGAAATGACTACTGTTGGAGTCTTCTACACTGTATGACTTTCACCAAACCCAAGCCACTGAGGACATTGCTGTGCCTCTTACAGACTTGGGAGAAGTCCCTCCAAAGTTCCCTACATATGAGTCATACTATTCTAATTTGGGGAAAATCCCATGTTCTGTTTATTTAAATAACTGGTGACCAAAGTATAGTAACCAGGGTTCTGTGAGACACTTTATTTCTATAATTTGCTTTGTAACTACCTCTGGAAGTATTTTTATTCATGATTTTCTTTCTTTAAAGGGCATCCTTGCTGCTGCTGCTGCTAAGTCACTTCAGTCACGTCCAACTCTGCGTGAACCCATAGACGGCAGCCTACCAGGCTCCCCCGTCCCCAGGATTCTCCAGGCAAGAACACTGAAGTGGGATCCTTAGTCTATGTTAATAAGGATGTGTACAAAGACAGCAGTATAGTTAGTATGCATTCTGTGCCCTGAAGCAGAAATATTTTTAAGACTCCTCTTACCCTTTGTTTCCTGCAAAATAGAGAGATCTAGTAGAGAAGGTTATTAGACATGTTTTGTGCAGTTTGGGAGAACAAGAAGTTGGGATTGCTTGATCTAGCTTCCAATAGCAAACCCAGGACAAGTAAACCACCAAGGGAATTGTATTACCAAAGTAGCTTACTCTTTGGGCAACATTTTTCTGGTTTACAAATTCCTAGATGTAGGTGAAAAGGACCGTACATTTCCAAAATAGAAAAATGGCCATTCTCAGGCAGGAACCACTTTAATTCTACTTTAAAGACTGGGAAGATTTAATGTGCTAAATTCTATTCATGAGAAAAAGTTGACCAGTTAATAGGACAAATGTCTCAACATTATAAAATAAACAGAATATGAAATACAGACAGTCTTATTTTACAGTTACAAGTTACTGCAAAAATCATTATAAAGACTGTGATAAAATATAGTCAACAAGTCCACAGGAACACATTAATAATAATACATATCTCAGTTAAGCGTTCCTTTGTACTTGCTTCTCAGGTAATACAGGAAAAAGGTGGTCTCTTGAGCTCTAGCAGCCAATGGCCTGGTCGTGCACCTTGGGAGACATCCAACATAAAGATACTATGTCCAGGAAAATTTCAGATAAGACTTAGGGCTCAGAGCTAGGTAAATGGGAGTTTTGTTTTTCTCAGAACATAGACTGTTTCTATCCGTTAACTTTCTCTCGGTTTCTCAACTTCATGACATTTATGTTAAGGATTTGAAATATTCCCAAATTAACTTATAAGTACCATGACCTTTGCTTACAGACCTCCTTTTCCTGTAGAGTTTCCTGAAATTTAAAACCTGCACATCCTTTAAAAAAATGCCACACATTCAAGTACAGTTAATTAGCAAAAATTCACAAAAAGAGTATTGATCATCTTTGTATTTAGGGAAGAGAATATTTTCCATCTAAGTTAGGTCTGACAACATTAGACTTTTCTGTGGTATTCTTTCTGAAGTTCTGCAAAATAAAAAAAATCTAAATCACATTGAGTATCTTTAGAATTTATTAATCCTAAGAAACTGTTAATTAAAAAAAACTATAACTGGGTAAGATCCAGAACTGCTTTATCATTAAATGAAACAATGGAATTAAACAGTGGCCTACCATTGAACCACTAAGGTTAGGTCTTAAAAAATTAAATATAAACTGAAGATTCTACATTCATGTGGTTGAAAAATAAAAAAGCATGAAATAACAGCATCACATACAGTGTGGATTGGGGGTCTTGGAGCTGTAAATGTCACCTTCCTACTTGGTCTCCTCGCTCTGTCAGTTTTTTGTACATTAATAAAGAGAATCTTGGAAGATGGAGGTTGAGGTGGGGGAAATGGGCTAGGAAGAAAGAGAATGGCAAGAAAGAGGGCAGGAGGAGAGAATAGAAGGGTGGTGGAAAGAGTCTGTTCAGGCTGCTATAGCAAAATGCTATCGAAACAGAAATTCATTTCTCAGTTTTGAAGGCTGAATGTCCAAGATCAGAGTGCCCACATGATCAGGTCTGTGCCTATCAAGGGCCTGCTTCATAAATGCTGTCTTTAGGATGTGACCTCACCTGGCATGGCAGAGGGGAAGGGAGCTCTATCGGACCTCTTTTCTAAGGGCACTAATCTCATTCAAGAGGGCTCTACTTTTGTGATCTCATCACCTCCCAAAGGCCCTGCCTCCTAATACCCTTACCATGGGGAGAAGACACATTAAGACCATAGCAAAGAGAAAGACTGAGTCTTTATACAAAGGATAAGCACCTTTCTCCCAGCCCTCTCTTGCAGTTGTCCTTTGTGTGTATATTTGTATATGAATAGAAAAGGAAGAAAAAAAAAATAGTCTCAGGAAGGGTTGTGTTGAGCCGCTGAGGATTTTTAGCTTTGTACATGTATTATATGAGTAAACTTCTTTGTATTGTTTTTTACTCTCAGATCACTTTTATCTTGTCTCAACCAAGTATATTTATTATCTTTTAAAAATTATTTATTTTTTGGCTGTGCTGGGTCTTCATTGCTTTGCAATTTTTTCTCTAGTTTCCATGAGCGGGAGCTATTCCCATAGTTGCTGTGTGCGGGCTTCTCATTGAGGTGGTTTCTCTTGTTGAAGAGCACAGGCTCTCGGGTGTGCAGGTTTTAGTAGTTGAAGCACATGGGCTCAGTAGTGGTTCCCAGGCTCCAGAGCACAGGCTCAGTAGTTGCGGCGCACGGGCTTAGTTGCTCCATGGCATGTGGGATCTTCCCAGACTGGGAATCAAACCTGTGTCTCCTGCACTGACAGGCAGATTCTTCATTACTGAGCCAACAAGGAATCCCTGTTTAATTATTTTGAGACAGGTTTTTAGGAAAAAATTCAGAGCTAATAGGCATAAATGTTCAATAAAGAAAGGGAAGCAGGAATGCGGTCCTCTACCATCCTCACAGTAGAGACAAACTGACCTTTCTCCACCACAGATTGGCCTGATGAAATCCCAAACTAAACTTTCTCTTGACACTGACCAGCTCAGACCGCAAATAAATTCGTTAATAAAATTTTGACCCCTATAGGAGATGTGGCCTCTAACCATGTCCAGCATCATTTTCATTACCTCCAACTCTTCAGCAGGTGGCAGTATTTCCCTCTGTTACCGGAAGCTTTTGATGTTTCCTTCCTTTCAAAATCATGGTCCCTTTTTTTTTTCTCACTCCACTTATAACAGTTTCCTCATTTCCATCCTTGTTTGGAAGATATTTAGCCAACGATCTTAGGAACTGAGGAGGAAAACAAAGCTGTAACGTGCAGCAGTTCATGTTTTCATGTCTGGTCTTTAAGGTTCTAATTCTCATGGTCAGATTTCAGGACACTTCAGGGCAGAGAGTGAGCATCAGTCACCATCTTTCTTTATTCCAAACTCTATGTACTGTTTCTGATGCGTCTTCTTGCTGCCCTCATTCTCCCCTGTCTAAGCTTGAAAATACCATTCAAAGCCTTCTCCAGTGAAATTTCCAGTAACTTGTTTAAGTCTCTAAAAGTGAGGTTTTCTTCCCATCTTTATTATTCACTAATAGGATATCAAGAAATTTCCCAAACTCCAATCCAGGATCCTTCATTGAGTAGCTATGTAACCTGGGCATGCAGACTCCCTGGGCTTCAGTTGTTCATCTGTAAAATGGGATTGGTGAACTAAGGGATCTTTGAGACTCCTTGGGTCATAGTCTGCTACTGCTTTGAGTGGTGGTATTGCTGTGGTACCAGATGATTATTTCCGGAGCATACCTTCTTTGGGCAGCAAGGCATTAGATAGTACAAAAAGTGAAGAGTAGCTCTGTAGAGATGGTTGATCTAGGGAGAGAGGGTACTCAGAGTGAGACACACCTGTCTATTATATAGCATCTCCCTCCAGACAGCATTTATGGCAGGTATTCTCATGTATTTCTGTTGTGCAGCAGCCATCAAACAGACTCATAGGCTTAAATGCTGGAAATTCCTTTGTGAGCTCATTTATTTAAAAATGAAATTAGAGTTGAGCTCTTTACCTTGGTTTATTTGATATTCTTTGGATGATAGGAATTTATTTTTAGTCTTAATTCGATTTGATGAATTGACTTATTTCAGAATGATAAATGATCACTGTAAAGAACCCTCAAACTACACAAAAAGCAAAAAATGAAAAGAGAAACTCCTTTCCCTCTGAAGCCCTCCCTCCCTATCCTAACCTCAGAAATAACTGTTGTCTTCTCTCTGGTTTATTCTTCCATATATCAATATTTTTGATGTATTTATGTAAACATATATGTATACGTGTATTATCCCTTTTGTTTTATTTTACTGCATATTAATGAATGCTTTTGTGAAATATATTGATCCTAGAGTAGATTTATGCATGTGAAATAGATGAGTGAGCAAATGAAAAGATTACATGGTAAAGGAACAAAATAGATAACAAACTGCAAACATTCAGTTGCTAATCAAATTGTCAGCTGATGGTGGTGATTCTTAAATGATAAGATTCTAGGCAGAATTGACCATGGAAAATTGTCTGTTTTGAAGACTCACTTATAAGGAAGAGAGCAAGGCTCATTGTGGTAGATGACCATCAATAACTCTTCCATCTCTCTGCAAGCTTGCTATGAGGAGGTAGAGTTTTTTTCCCCTCTCTTGAATCTTGATGGGCCTGTTAGTTGCTTTGGTCAATGGAATGAGGCAAAAATGATGCCACTACAGTTCTGGGCCTAGACCTGACAACTTTAGTTTTTACTCTCTTGGAAAATAATCACCATGTAAGATGTATTATCTTAGCAACTTTCAAATCCTGTTTTCCTTTTTAGATTCTACATATAAGTGAGTCATACAGTGTTTGTCTTTCTCTGTCTGACTTTTTTCACTCAACATAATGCCCTCAAGGTCCATTCCTGTTGCTGCCAGTGGTAAAATTTCATTCTTTTTATTGCTGAATAGTATTCCACTCTGTGTGTGTATGTGTATTTAAATACATCTATTACACCTTCTTCATCCATTCATTCACCAACAAACATTTAGATTGTTTCCATATCTTGACTTTGAAGTAATACCTGCTGCTGCTGCTGCTAAGTCACTTCAGTAGTATCTGACACTGTGCGACCCCATAGACAGCAGCCCACCAGGCTCCCCATCCCTGAGATTCTCCAGGCAAGAACACTGGAGTGGGTTGCCATTTCTTTCTCCAATGCATGAAAGTGAAAAGTGAAAGTGAAGTTGCTCAGTCGTGTCCGACTCTTCACGACCCCATGGACTGCAGCCTACCAGGCTCCTCCGTCCATGGGATTTTCCAGGCAAGAGTACTGGAGTGGGTTGCCATTGCCTTCTCCAGAAGTAATACCTAGGGGTGCATATATCCTTTCAAATTAGTGTTTTGGCTTTCTTTGGCTTTGCTCATCATGGTTAATGATACTGAACATCTTTTCATGTGCCTGTTGCCAACTGTATGTCTTCTTTGGAAAAATGTTCTGACCATTTTTTAAAATTGAATATATGTTTTTTGCTATTGAGTTGTATAAATTCTTTATATATAATATTTTTATATTAACCTTTTATCAGATATATGATTCCCAAATATTTTCTTCCATTCAGTAGCTTGACTCTTCATTTTGTTGATGACTTCCTTTGATGTTCTTTCCTTTTTAGTTTGATATAGTCCTGCTTGTTCATTTTTGCTTTTGTTGCCTTTGCTTTTGGAGTCAGATGCAAAAATATTGCCAAGACCAATGTCAAGGAGCTTACCATCTACATTTTCTTCTAGGATTTTTATTGTTTTAGGTTTTACAAGTTTTTAATTCATTTCAAGTTAATTTTTGTATAGGGGAAACTCCAATACTTTGGCCACCTCATGCGAAGAGTTGACTCATTGGAAAAGACCCTGATGCTGGGACGGATTGGGGGCAGGAGGAGAAGGGGACGACAGAGGATGAGATGGCTGGATGGCATCAACAACTCGATGGACATGGGTTTGGGTGAACTCCGGGAGTTGGTGATGGACAGGGAGGCCTGGCATGCTGCGGTTCATGGGGTCGTGGAGAGTCGGACACAACTGAGTGACTGAACTGAACGGAACTGAGGATGGTAGTCTAGTTTCAGTTTTTTGCATGTGACTGTCCGGTTTTCCCAACAACATTTGTTGAAGAGCTTGTCCTTTTCCCATTGTATATTTTTACCTCTTTTGTAGTAAGTTAATTGACCACATATGCATATCTGTGTGTGGGCTCTATACTCTGTTCCATTGGTCTATGTGTATGTTTTTATGCCAAATACCATACTGTTTTGATTACTATAACTTTGTAAGGTATCTTGAAATGATGACTCCAGCTTTGTTCTTCTGTCTCAGATTGCTTCGCTATTTAGGGTATTTTGTGGTTCCATACAATTTTTAGGATTATATATTCTATTTCTGTGAAAAATGCCTTTGGAATTTTGATAGAAATGTCATTGAATGTGTAGATTGTTTTGGGTAGTATGGACATTTAAACAATATTAATTCTTCTAATGCAAGAGCACAGATTATCTTTTCATTTGTTTGTGCCTTCTTTGATTTCTTTCATCAGTGTTTGACAGTTTTCAGTGTCCAGGTCTTTTACCTCTTTATTTATTACATTTTTTTCCCTAATTATTTTATCCTTTTCAATGCAGTTGTAAATGGAGTTGTTTTCTTAATTTCTTTTTCTGATAGTTCATTGTTAGTGTAAGAAATGCCACTGATTTTCATATGTTGATTTTATATCTTGCAACTTTACTGAATTTATTTTTTGGTTGCATCTTTTGGTTTTCTATGTATAATCTTATGTCATTTGCAAATAGTGACAGTTTAATTCTTCCTTTTTAATTTGAATGCCTTTTCATTCTCTTGCTTGCATAAATGCTTTGGCTAGGACTTCCAATACTGTGTTGAATAAAAGAGATGAAAGTGAGCATCCTTTTCTAGTTCCTGCTCTTAGAAGAAAAGCTTTCAGTTTTTTTGCTGTTAAGTATGGTTAGCTGTGGGCTTATCATGCATGGCCTTTATTATGTTGACGTGTGTTCCCATTTTACAAACTTTGTGTGTGTGTGTGTTTTTTAACCATAAGTGGATATTGAATTTTGTCAAATGCTTTTACTGCATTAATTGAGATGATTATATGATTTTTATCCTTCATTGTGTTAATGTGGTATATCATGTTATTTGTAGATGTTTACCATCCTTGCATCCCTGGCATAAATCCTGCTTGATTATAGTGTATGATCCTTTTAATGTATTGTTGAATTTATTTGCTAATGTTTTGTTGAGAGCTCTCAATAGAGGCTATGAGGAAATTGCTATTAGAGGCTGGCTAAGTGGTGTTATGTAGTGGAAGATGTTTGGCAACATTTGCACTTGTGTGCAGTAAAACACAGAAAATGTACCTAATGAACTTATAGACTGGGCAAAGGAGATTTTCAATATGAATGTTTAAAGTGTCAGTTGGCTTCTTTTACTGATATATGATGTATCACAGGAGAGAAACGTGTTTCTTTTAAAAAACAAACAAACAAGAATTATTCAGTTTTTAAGCAGATTGTAGAAGAAATACACAGGGCCTAGGAGAGTCTTTACAGTCAGCAAAAGGTCTCAACTAAGAAATGGCCTCAGGGACTGCCTATAAAATATGACCTTAAGGAAAAGATTTAATCAAAACTCTGTTAAGACCACTAAAAAATGTAATACCTGCTTGAAAGATCCTCACATCTAGACAAAAAAGGCTTCTAAGAATCTTAAGGGTGGTCCAACCACAGCCACCTAGACAAGGCCCAACGTAGAGAGAAGTTTTTTTTTGAAAAAATTGTAGATGTTGCTTTGTGGTCAAGGAGTGAACTCCAATTAGAATCATAGAAAACCTACACAGTTTTAAAGAGAATTTCATTGGTAAAAGCACCAGAAGCTTGGACCAAACAGGCAGGAGACAGTTCAAAATGGAAAAAAAAAAAAAAAGCCTCTTGGTCTCCAACTTTCTATGGGCAAGAAGCAGGCTGAGGGAACTATTCAACTGTAAAGGCAGACAGTTTCTCATGAAAAAGGAAGATTGACTCAGAGGTCAACTAGACCCCAGAGCAGGGAGCCAAGAACAGTGGATTAGGAAACTACTCCAGGGAGAAAAACCAGGTCCTAGTGGAGAACTAGATCCTCAGAGTCAGGATGACAGTACCTGGCTGACTTTCAGAACTGCTACAGGTCGGTCCCTGCTGTGTGCTTTCCATTTCCCCCCTTTGGAACAGAAGTGTCTATTGCACTTATCCTGTCCCTGGTTCAGCACTGTATGTCATATATCTTGTCTTTTTAGTTCATGGGTCTCCTGATGAAGAGCAGCAGCATCTGAAATGCCTCATTTCCATCTGGGTCTGGTGTATTATTACTAGATCCTAGACCTTAGAGCCAGTGCGATACAGAATGATAATCTGGGGGGAGGAAGTAAGTGTCTTTTGCATGTCTGTGTGTGGGCATGTATGTGTGAACTGTTGAGGCCAAAGGATGGATTATGGTAGGGTGTTTCCAAATACGACTGCCCATAACTCCAACCATCCCAGATACTCCTTCTATTAAGAAGTGGAGACTCCTCTCCCTTTGGATTTGGGCTGGCCATATGACTCGCTTTGGCCAAGAAAATACAATGAAAGTGATATTCTGGGTCTTCTGAACCATGGCTTTGAGAGGCCTTGAAGCCTCTGCTTTCTTCTGCCTGAGATTCAGTCGCTGTGCAGAGATGCTTGGGCTGGACCTCAGAATGATGAGCAATCATATGAGGAGAAGAGGGGTGGGACTTGGGCAGACATTTTAGGTGCTCCAGCTGAGGTGCCAGACGTGTGGGGAATGTCAGAGACATTCCAGCTCTAGCCAGACTCATAGCTGGACGTAACCACGTCTGACCCAGCTGATATCAAGGGGGAGCTGAAAAACTGTCTGGCTATGACCTTCCCAAATTGCAAAATTGTGAGGAAACAAATAGTGGTTGTTCTTTTAAGTCACCAAGTTTATGGTGGTTTGTTATGCAGCAATAGATAATTGAAACAGTTATCAAATGTTAGGATATTTTCTACAGCTTTAACTTTACTCCTAGACTGTAAAGAGCTTGCAACAATGTCAGACAAAGAAGCCAAGTTTTCAACGAGACTAAATCCCATAAAGGCTGGACCCTATATACCATAGTCATTGTGGTGTCCACAGAGCTTAGCACGATTAGTACTGGCACAGGAAAAGACTTCCACATATTTGTTGACTGAATCATTAAACGACTGAATGGAGTTAAGACCCTATACTTTAAATAGAGTTTTAACCCTGCATTTTCTCTTTCAAAAAGGTTTTCTGTTACTTTATTATCAGAAAAAGTGATACCTCAGAAGCCAGAAGAATATTCTGAAGGGAAAGATTTGTAGGAGTGAGGTAATAGTTAACCTTGACTCCTTCTCAGTGTCCCTCCTACACCTAGACAAATGAGGGCTACTCTGTGAAGCACTTGGTAAATGCCCAAATATCTCCTGGTAACATAAAAGTTATTATCTTTTTCTATTACTGGAAGAGCTGAAAGACAAAAAATGTGTTCCACAGGGCTAGTGTTAGTATTAAGGGCACCAAAATGGAATGTCCCATAGCCGGTGTCAGATAAAGAGACTAAAACAGTCAAAGCTGTCTTGTGATGTTAGGTCTTTCCTTTCTATCACTCTTTAGTCCAAATCACAATTTCTAAATGTTACTTGTTCACAGTGAGTGCCTAGTCTCCCCTATAGTTCTCCAAGAAGCACCCAGCCCAACCCTTATTTCTCCGAGAGTGATAATTTCATACAGCACATCTCTCTACTGAGATGTGAAAGAGACACAAGTGCCATCTGAAATAGTTCCAGAAGACTGGGGCATGAAGAACTTGTAGAGATAATGGAGAATTTTCTTTTAGGATGTGGTTCATACTGATACCGTCTGGAGAAATGTGGTAAGCAAAATATCTTTTTTAAAACAATAGGAATATTTGTAATTAGGATAAATGAAATAAGGGAAAAGTCTTCAGACTGTTGGAAGAATGGGATGGTTTAAATGAAAATCTATAATTATTGTATATGTTTTAGTCTTGTATTAGTTAGAAAACGGAGAAGGCAATGGCACCCCACCCCAGTACTCTTGCCTGGAAAAATCCCATGGATGGAGGAGCCTGGTAGGCTGCGGTCCATGGGATTGCTAAGAGTCGGACACAACTGAGTGACTTCACTTTCACTTTTCACTTTCATGCATTGGAGAAGGAAATGGCAACTCACTCCAGTGTTCTTGCCTGGAGAATCCCAGGGCCGGGGGAGCCTGGTGGGTTGTACAGAGTTGGACACGACTGAAGTGACTTAGCAGCAGCAGCAGCAACAGTTAGAAAACAGTGGTTAAGCAGATAAAAATAGAGAAGATTGCTTAAAAATTAAAGCCATTGATTTAGATCTCTATTTGAAAGGTCAGTGTGTGGGAGATGAGAAAGGCACTATAGCAATCAGTGTTCTACAAAAGACATTTTAGCAGTAGGACCTACAAAGAGCACATCAACTATTTATATCATCCCCATCAAGTTGCTGGTCATTTCACTTATCAAAGAAAATAAGAAAGGAACTTTCTTTAGATATTCTCTGGATGCAGTAACAATACAGTTTTGGAATCAGCTGTTAGAAACTATAATTAAAGCTAGTTTATCATGTTCACTAATTATTCTATATGGTTACTTTCCCTGAAGCTTTATAGAATTCTCCTTTTGTTATAAGCTTCTATTTCTCCCAGGGCAATCTGAATCCAATCAAGTAGAACTGAAGTGTTTAGAAACCAATGTATTGTAATACCTGTACAGCCCAAGAGATACTTGGCAATTGAACTTGAAATTAAAAAAAAATAATAACACTTTCTGTATATTAGACAGGGTTACCTATTTAGAGGTTTCAGCTCCACCACCTGGGTAAGGAGATCTCTGGGGGTAGCAGGACAGAGTGAAGAAAAACAAACAAACAAAAAAAAGGATTTCCTCCAGGAACACACTTAACACTGGGAAAGGTAAGAAAGTTTTACTCAGCAGCTTCTAATAACCACCTGATATTGCCATCAGGTTGGTCAAATATCTGCCAACGTTGGTGGTCCTTTAACTCACCATGAAGAGTAGAGGGACCTGATATTTAGAGTAGCAGCAAAACTCATCTTCCAGTTTCTTCCTTCAGCAGATAGAAGTACTTGTGGGCCAGTCTTATATTCCAGCACATTAGTGCTGGTGATGTACACCCTCTCTGCTCCAGAATAGCTCTGTGCCACGGCAAGGAAAAGGATTCTCTCCTCATACCTAACACCCAACAGGGCAGGACTGAATCCACTTTCTTCCCAGGGAGTGGACTGCAGGACTTCTCAGATGCTGTGAGACTCATCTTCACATAGGGAGTGGGTAAGGAAGAGCAGTGCTAATAACTGGAACTCTGGAGGCAAGATCAGAAACTGGAAAAATAAACATGGGACACTGTACCCCTCTGTAATCACTTGCCTTCATTTAACTTTATCTTCATTTTCCGTTTCCTCACCAAGCAGTAGTTGATAATCAATTGAATGCCACTCTCAGGATCTTGCCATGCAATCTAGTGGAACATCTAAAAATCACGGACTTCTTGTTTTTATTTATAAAATAGAGAAATCTCTGGTTTACATTAGGCTGTGTGGACAGGGCTTTCATCTTTGGAAACCAAATGGAGGCCTTTCTCCTGTTCTTCCTAGGTTGCTCTCCATTTCTTTTTTCACTTGTGGCCCCTCCTTCCCCCAAGCTGACCAGGACCATGCACAAAACCAGGCTTCAAAAAATATCAACACTGAAGATTCAGCAGGTGGCTATCACAGGGACAGTGGAGCCTGGTGGGCTGTCGTCTATGGAGCTGCACAGAGTCGGACACGACTGAAGTGACTTAGCAGCAGTAGCAGCAACTCCTGTAGGGCTATCTTAGAAGGATGTTGCATATAAATTCAAAGTTTCATGAAGCCTCAGAGATCTCTTAAGAGCAGTGTAAATATCCCTGGTTTAATTAGTAGTGCTGGAGTTAGGTAATGGTCTGTGGCGTCTAAGCAAGCTCTCTTGAGGTTTCTGGTCTTCAGGGGCTGCCTGCAACTATGATGTGTTCATGTATCACTTTCTTTGTCATACCCTGAGTAAATTCTCTTTAGACCTTCCCTAGCCACATATTCACAATTACTGCAATACACATGCAAACTGATCCCATTCTCAAGATCTAAAAAAACGACCAGTGCCTCAACCTGGGTATCAGCTTAAATTCTTTTGGACTCAAATTCTCCTTGAGTTTTGCTTCCCAGGGGAAAGAAAGAATTCCTAGGTTGGTATTGATGCCCTCTTTCTCTCCAAGCAGACGGTGGACAACTCACTTTACAGGCCGATCAATGTTGGGGTAAATGCACTCTAGTTCTCAGCGTTTCTGAACCAGCTCTTTTCGCGGTTTAGGTCAACCAATCCAAACTGTAAGCAGACTTGACAAGGTTGTTCTGGGCTGAAGGCCACGGACTAGGTTCTCCGACCAGATAAGTCACTTGGCTGAGTCTACAGTAGGTGGGGCGCGCTCATCAGCCCGAAAGTATTGACTGAAAGTTTGTCGCAACGTCGTTGAATTCACGCAGCGGGCTGCTGCAGGAGATACCCTTTTGCCCCGCGAGTACAGCACCAGAAAAGTTACGCCCTAAGGGGCAGGGCGCTAGCGAGAAAGATGCGACAGACCCCTGAAATCTAGTCCCTTCTCCCACGGTTGGGAAGGCAGAGCTAGTGATTCCAGAGCTCGGAGTCTCAGGTTTCGGTCCTCTAGCTTGCTCTGTGGGTAGCGGGCAAAGGGTGCGACCAGCTTGGGAACCCTCGCTCCGAGATCTGTAAGAATCAGCGGCAGCAGCCAAGGTGAGGGAAGGCGGGGGCACGTGCTTGGATGTGGGTGCTTGTGTAACCAGCTCCACTGGCGCCAGCCCCGACAGCGCTCCAGTAGGAGGCTCGTCTGAGCCTGTTCTTCCACCGAGACCCGGGAGGCTCTGGGGTCCCGCTGCCGGTGCAAGGCGGGAGCACTCTGGGCAAAGGAAGCGAAGCATTTGCCTCTACAGCTATCATATGGGAGTGGGAATTTGGAAAGTTCCCCAACTAGAAGTACACGTGACCTCCTCCTGAAAGTAGTTCCGACTGTGGCCCGCGTATCCCTCCACCTCCTTTTGAACCCTCCTCGGCTCCGCCCACTCACAGGGGCTGCAGCTTCCTACAATCACGTACTTCGCCCTCCCGCGCTGCAACAGGGGTCTGCGGCGCGCACTCCCCAGCTAGGGGGAGCGCAGAGCCTGGCTCCGGGGCGATTCACCCAGCGAGGTTTTCACAGCGGTCCAAAAGGGGCGGGTCGAGGAGCCCTTAAGGATCGAGCTTGAATTGGAAGTGGTGAACCCAGCTGGAAACCCCAGGGGAGAGATTCTCGGCTCTCCAGGGGGAATGCAGGGCGCATTCGATCTTTGGGGATCCGCTTTCAGCCCACCTGGACAGTTGCCTTTGGGGATCTAGAAATTCAGGGGCGATGTGCTCACACTCAGCGCGCTCTGCTAGGAGCTTTCATTTTTAGGGCAAATGAATCGAGTAGCCGGGGGAGCGGGAGGTGGGGCGGTGAAAGGGAGCCGGGTGAGGTGATACACACTGGAGACACAATAGGGGGTTGTTCTTTGTACCAAGACTGACACCTTGAGGACACGGGCGGGGATGGGTGGAGAGGTGGGACTTCTCGGCGAAGGCTCCTGCAGTCAAATCCCCGCGAACGCTTATGATCCGACATCGGTACAAAAGCAGAGGAAGGCTGCAGGCCGTGCCGGGGAAGTCTGGGCGTGGGGGGAGGGGTGTCCTCGCTGCACGGGCCGTCCCTGCGTTTCCCTGAACACTGACCAGCGCGGTCACCTGGTCTTTTCCACCTGTGCGCAGGTAGTCTCACCCTCAAGTCAGTGACACAGATGAACAAGCCTGCTTCAGCCTTCACCGCGCCCCTTCCCTCCCCCCGCGGCCCGCCCCCGCCTGCCCACCTTCGCAATAGTTTACCCTGCCTCCGGCTGGGCACCGGCCGTGGCTCAGCTCGTTCCCCCCACCCTGCGTTGCTGCAGAAGAAGCCGCGGCAAGTGCAGTTACAGGCGGGCGCCTCGCAACAAGCCCGATCTAGCACTAGGCAGTCATACTGGGCATGCTCAGTGCGCCTGCAGGTTGGGGACCCGGAGCTGCACCTTCTGCCGCCTCCCTACAGTCTCGGCCCTGCCCTTCCCTCCCCTCCCTTGGCGCGGTCGGGTACGCCTCCCTCCTCCCCTCGGGCTCCCGAGGCGCCCGGACTCCCGGCGCGGCGGCGGCGGCGGAGGGGGCGGGCAGGCCGGCGGGCGGTGATGTGGCGGGACTCTTTGTGCACTGCGGCAGGATACGCGCTCGGGCGCCGGGACGCGGCTGCGCTCAGATCTCTCCTCTCGGAAGCTGCAGCCATGATGGAAGTTTGAGAGTTGAGCCGCTGCGAGGCGAGGCCGGGCTCAGGCGAGGGAGATGAGAGACGGCGGCGGCCGCAGCCCAGAGCCCCTCTCAGCGCCTGTGAGCAGCCGCGGGGGCAGCGCCCTCGGGGAGCCGGCCGGCCGGCGGCGGCGGCAGCGGCGGCGTTTCTCGCCCCCTCTTCGTCTTTTCTAACCGTGCAGCCTCTTTCTCGGCTTCTCCTGAAAGGGAAGGTGGAAGCCGTGGGCTCGGGCGGGAGCCGGCTGAGGCGCGGCGGCGGCACCTCCCGCTCCTGGAGCGGGGGGGAGAAGCGGCGGCGGCGGCGGCCGCAGCTCCGGGGAGGGGGTCGGAGTCGCCTGTCACCATTTCCAGGGCTGGGAACGCCGGAGAGTTGGTCTCTCCCCTTCTACTGCCTCCAACACGGCGGCGGCGGCGGCGGCACATCCAGGGACCCGGGCCGGTTTTAAACCTCCCCTCCGCCGCCGCCGCACCCCCCCTGGCCCGGGCTCCGGAGGCCGCCGGAGGAGGCAGCCGTTCCGAGGATTCTTCTTCTCCCCATTCCGCTGCCGCCGCTGCCAGACCCCTGGCTGCTGAGGAGAAGCAGGCCCAGTCGCTGCAACCATCCAGCAGCCGCCGCAGCAGCCATTACCCGGCTGCGGTCCAGAGCCAAGCGGCAGCAGAGCGAGGGGCATCAGCCACCGCCAAGTCCAGAGCCATTTCCATCCTGCAGAAGAAGCCCCGCCACCAGCAGCTTCTGCCATCTCTCTCCTCCTTTTTCTTCAGCCACAGGCTCCCAGACATGACAGCCATCATCAAAGAGATCGTTAGCAGAAACAAAAGGAGATATCAAGAGGATGGATTCGACTTAGACTTGACCTGTATCCATTTCTGTGGCTGCTGCTCCTCTTTGCCTTTCTGTCACTCTCTCTGATAACGTGGGAATAGACGGATGCGAAAAAATGTCCATAGTGTGGGTGACATTTAACCCCGGTCGGATTTCTAGATGTATATTTTGTGTCTCTTTTGAATGCATTCAGCCTAGGGTGTGTTCGGCTAGACGGAACTCTTGCCTGGTTGCAAGTGTCAAGGCACCGATGGGTCTCTTTCTAAGGGCTATTGTCCGCAGAATCCAGTACACTGTTAGTGGATTAGTGAGCTCGGTAATCCGGTCTACTAAATGAACAGAAAAGTAGATGCTTTGAGCTTGAGCATATTTCGATTAAATCTTGGCTTTAGGCCCTAGATCAAGGGTATAGATCAGATTAAAAGGAAAATTAGTGTTGCACGTACGGCTTATTGCATCAGAATCATGCAGTGATTGTTTTTAGTTTCCTGGGTTGCATTGATAGATTCTTTTAAAATGTGAGTTGTGAACTGATTTGCATAACTTTAGAGAGAATCATTTTAGCATATATGGTGCTCATTTGAAGGCAAAAGTAGGTTTATGTGTTAAAACTAAGTTAATTACAACTTTGAACCGCGTTTAGAAGTTTTGCAGTTTGAAATCAATAGTACCATGATACTTCTCAAAGACGCTCTTACTAGATTTTGTTAAATTTGCCTTTTTTTTTTTTTTGGTCTCTGAGATGATGGAGGATAGGACGTGAAATGTACAGTTCAGTAGCATTGTGGATTCAGTGCTCTTCTGACACGTAATAGAATGGAGATTGAGTGGTTTTTGATCTCAGATAATGTTATGTAGGTTCAAGGGTATTGTGTGTAGCAAATGGTGATTGCAGAGATTAAACCAGTTTCACTTAAAATTTAAGTATTGATTGTGATACTTGAATTGATACTCAACTTTACTTAGGTTTCAGGTCCTGTGACACCTTTGGGTATCCGTTAATTTTACTCTGACTTGTGTAGAACATCAAATATAATTTACCAGCTGATAACCAGAAATGCTGGCAAGAGTGGATTACTCCATCTTTAGATTGTAGGTGTGTTCGCTTTTTTCATATGGTGTATTAAATTTACTGAGTCAGCTTGTTGAATAAGACAGAAACCCAGGAATTTCATTGGGGTACAGCTGGCTGTCTGAAAGTTAGGCTTTTGTATTTCAAAAGATAGTGGTTATTGAAAGGCATGAATCTTGGCAGTTTCAGGTATAATGAACAAATTTTAATCAAGGATGGGGGTAGAGCCCTCCTTTTTTGCAGAATGGGAAATATGTTAGGAATTGAGAGTCACTGGTAGGCCAGTGTATAAGGCATGAAAAATAGGATTAAGTTATTGGTCTGAGGTGACTGAAGCATTTTATTAAGGTTTCTATTAAGACAAAAAAATTTGGTGACATGAATTGTAGCAGTGGACAATACTTAGTTAAAACTAAGCAGTTGTGTAGGTGTTAATAGAGTATACTCAAAAAAAATGGTTTCTTAGCAAATATCACTAAACATTTTGCCTAATAGTAGAGTGACACTGAAGTGTCTGTATCTCTAGCTAAAAACTATGGGGAAGATATTTTTGAAGAAAAATGTTACATACATGAAGAGGTTTTATTCCTTTGGATTATATATCTGCACATACATGTATACATACATAGTATTTGCAGCTGATTTTGCCCAAGTTTCTGATATGAAGTGAAGGTAAAAGTTACTGAAGAAGTAGCTTTACCACGCACATAACTTAAGTTTTCTGTTAAGTTTAAAAACAGTATTTTAAAAGAATATTTGGACATTTTGGAGTTGCGTTAATTGAAAAAGTACTAAAGCTGAGCTTGACCTTTGCCCAGAAGATAATCATGAAAAATACTTAAACTTGGTTCTTATTTGTAACCTATTTCAGTAGTCTGTTGGTGTGACTTGACAGTCATCTAGATGTATAGGGCCAAATTAATTAAATGTTTAACTTTTTAAAGTAAACCCCCATTCAAAAAATTTTCTACAATGCTGTTTGTTTGGCAGATTGCTTTTAGTATTCAGAGTATGTTTATGCTATTTTTGCATAAAAATGGTATTTTTGCTATTTTTGATTTAAAATTATCAGAGTTATAAGACTGTCATTATTCTACCAGGTTTTTATATGTGAGCAGTGCGGCGATTAGCCATTTCTCCTTTGATTTCAGGGTGCGTGCCTCTGTGTGTGAAATTTATGTGACTTACAACTTTCTCTAAAACTGTCCTTTTAGTTATGGTATGCATAGAAAGCATTATCATATATTGCATCAAATGACTAATAACACTTAATTTCTAGAGTTGTGGTTTTATTGAGCCAAATGTTGATATGAAAAAACATCATGTTAGGAAAGTCAGTAAAGGGTTTGCCTTTTTGATAGTTGCGCTTCCAATAATTTTGATACACTAAGGCACTGGTTTGCTTGGTTTCACTTTAGCGTTTTGTGTTTATTGTGGTGGGGGAAAAATTAAAATGGCCATTGAAGGCTTTTTCTCTGACAAGTTGTAGTATTTCAACAGTTAGCCTTCTCAAAGTTCAGTTCTTTAATGACAGTAGTGATTCGAGTATTTTTATAAAAGTCAGTAATGAAGTGACTTCCTTAAAGGAAAATTGAGGACTATGGTTGTTTTTTTTTTTTTTTTCAAAATTGAATTATTCTAAAAATAATTTGTTGGTGGGGGTTTATCCTTAATATTAGTCTGGAAAGTAGTACTGAACATGAGACTATAAAAAATTCATTGTTTTTAGATTTCATGGACACTTTAGGCTTCTATTGAATTTTAATTGTTTGATAAGTTTGCATCTTTTCAAATAATTAATGTTCATGGGGAAACTTTAATTCATAGAGAGTATAGTGACTGTTGAAGTTAGCTGTTATCTTTTAAGATTAGTGATTACTGAAATGACTGTATAGTGAAGATTTTTTTAAAAAAAGATTCAACTCAAAAGTTTTTATTTTACACTTTTTATATCAGTTAAGTTGTATTTCTTTCCTGTGCAAAATGATTGGGCCACCTAATTGTTACAGGATAATCTACAAACTTCATTTTCATAAAGCGTATTAAAGAATAAAGCACATCTGAGAAATTTACGGTTTATGTAATTCTTAATATAAGGAAAAAGGAATTTATTGCTGTTCATTGTAAAAGTTTTCACTATAGTATAGTAGTCATCAGTGCAGATTTAACATTGTTTATGATACACTAAAGAAATAGTAAATATAAAATTGGTGAGACATAACCACGTTAAGTTAAAACATAGTTTTAGAGAGATAGTAAAGAAAGATGCATTTATATATATTACCTTTTAGAATTTTAACAACATTGAAGGTAGCTGGTGATATTTTAATTCTTGTGTGGTACAGTATAGTATCTCCTTTTTTTCCATAAACCACGAAAAAAACAATACAGACCTCTTAACGTCATAAAATACTTTTTGGAAGTCTGATTTTCAGATGTCCTCATTTTGAGATTTGCCCCATTTGCTATTTGTTCATGTGGTGATAGCTTAATACTTTTTAATTTTTAAGCCACTTAAGTAATCACTTCAGTGACTTTTAATGTAAGAGTATTTATTATGGGAAAATCAGTTCACAAAATTTCTACATTAAATCACTCTCAGACATTCTATTTTTAAATTTTTACCTCAACCTTTCTAGTAAGACAGCAGCATAAGAAATGTTTTTATATTAATATTGTATGTGAAATTGGAGTTTGTAAAAAGAAATTTAGAAGTTTGCACGTTTATGACAGTTTTTCACTTAACTTGAAATGTTAGGCCTTGGCTGTACTATAAGAAGTTAGCTTTCAGAAAAATGTTATTAATGATAATGAAGGAAATGTATTTGGTATACTTTTTTTCTGTGGACACTCTTTGTTCCGAAGTTCTATTTGTATTTCATAGAACTGTCCCTCTTTTCTCCTCTCTTTTTCTGTTAGATAAACATGATTTTAAGTAAAGTCAATATTCTTATGTAGTCTGATTTCTGTTAGGATTTATTCTAAGGATAGTGGCTTAAGATGTATCAGACTGTGAGACTGGGGTCAGAAATTATTTCAGTAAATATTCAGTTTTACTTAAAATACTTATTTGTCAGGAAAGGTGAAATTAGTATATTGGATTTGACTATTCATCTACTATTCCCTACTTTTTGGAATTTTTTCATTGGCTATAGAAAAGCTATTAGCAGTTTGGTACTTTTAAAATAATTTGCATTGGAATTAAAAAGACTGTTGGAAAAATACTGATTTAAGAAGAATAAACATAACTTAGGGGTGAATTAAATTCGTATGGAAAGTTTCAATTTAGTTCAGTATAGTTAAGGCAGATTCACTTCATTTGCAACAGCTTGCATTCAGAGATGAGTGGACATCTTCAGGGTATTAGGTGTGTACTTATTGGTCCTTTTGGCAGATTTGGATACTATGGCAATACCTTCCAGCAGAAAATTATTCTTAACCTGTATGTAGTATGGGAAAAAAGACTATGTATCATATTTTCAGTTGTTACACACTTAGTTATTATAGTAGTCATCACTTCAGCTATGGACAGTGAATCTAACTTAAAAGTGTTTGAATACTTTTATGTATGTGAATACAACGTTAGGCAATCATAGTAATATTTCTAAAAATTGAATTTCTCCTTAAAGAAGAGTTCACCTAGTGGGTATGGTTTTATAAGTTTTAAATAAGGTTAAATCTGTTTTAAATTACATTAAAATATTGAGTATGAGTTATTTCCACACATTGTTTGTACATTGTTTCATTTTAGATTTTAAGGTGGCAGTGTAGGCTCTGGAACCAACACTGCCTGTGTTGGAATCCTGACTCTGACACTTAGTAGCTGAATGACTTTGTGTAGGTTGCTTAACTTTTCTCAATCTGTATTATCTGTGAAATGGGGATAATGGTACCCACCCATATGTTTATTTTGAAGAATAAATGAGATAAGTAATGGCATAGCACTTGCCACCTTGTAAATATTTAAATGGGCACTGCTGCTGTTAAAAATTATAATTCCAGGTTACCCATGTATGAGAAATTATTTGTCTTTTCCTGTATGAGAGGAGCAGTGATTTTAACTGAATTTCCTCAGTTTTGGATATGTTGCCATATAAATTGGTTCATGCTATGAGTATTTTTTAAAATAGGAGTATTCCTTTAGGAGCTCTGAGTATAAAATGTCTGATTTTGCTGTTTCATCACAAGTAATTTGACCCTCTGCTCTCTCATACTATGGAAGCATTAATCATACTAATCAAAGACTATTTGCTTTAAATACTAAGGTATGATGAAAACTTCCTCTATATGAAGTAGAAAAATAAAATTTTGTTATAACATTAAAAATTTGTTAAAATATTAAATTTTCTTTAGAGTTAAAGACAGGTCAACTAAAATATCATATATTTTATTCACAGAATAATCTCTGTCTCAAAACATTTATTATGTGATACAACAGTTACATAAACTATCAGTGAAGGTACTGTAGCATTTCTTTTAAGTTCAGATTTTTGGAGGAGTCATGCAGCTTTGAACGCCAAGTTACATTTATTACATTATTATTTGCACTTAAAATAATCTGGCAGTGCATTAATATGGGAGTTTTATTTAGGTTAAACCTTTGTATTATTTCCCGTTTTCACTTTTGATCCAGTTTTAGGCCCTAGAAATGGGAAGAACTAAAAGATTTTTTCCTTAATTTAGTCTTACCAGGTGTGGGGAAAATAGAATAAGCTTGAGACCTGCCTATTAGAGGCCGTTTCTTGTGTATAGGGATCAGTCTTTTTTTTTCTTTCCCTGGTCTGGACTCCTTGCTGTGTCACAGTGCCCTCAGTAGTGAAGCACTTGATTTCCAGGGAGGTTTTTGTTTTTTCCTTATTTGTTTTGTATTACAAAATGAATTGTGCTGTCTAATTATGTATGCAACTATCTGATTACATGATTTCTACATGTTTTGTTATATGTTAGATAAACTAGCTGTATTTTTGGTCCCAAGTCTAGGTTGCAGAATTGAACTGTGCATTTTGACAACTTCTAGGAAAACTTAATTGTCAAAAATTCCCTCACTTCTCTATTTTGTGTTACATGCACCTAAATTTTGTTTTATATCACTACCCCAAATATACAGTTGATTTAGTGTTATTAAAGCCCTTCAGAATAGCTTTCAGTTTTATTTCTTTTGCTTTTTGGTTTTTAGGCTGAATATAATAAGGTTCTCACTTCTTTAGTATTAATTACTAATTAATTGACTAACTTATTGAATCATTAATAATTTAATAACCAAATAAACTAAATATTAACTAGTGTTAATTGCATTCTGATAATTTTATATATTTAGTATTTTTGATCTTTTAAGGAAGATGTAATTATTTAAGGTGTTATAAATGGGTTGTGATTTGAAGCAGGTAGTCCTTACATCGGATACATATGGTTTTTTCCCTAAATTAAAAAAAAAAAAATCTTGGCTGTTGTGGGTCTTTGTTGCAGTGATTGGGCTTTCTCTGGTTGTGGCCCACAGGCTTCATTGTTGTGGAGCCCAGGCTCTAAAGCACATGGGCTTAGGAATTGTGGTGCATGGGTTCTCTAGTTGTGCACACGGGCTCTCGTTGTGGCACGCAGGCTTAGTTGCCCTGCGGCACGTATGACCTTAATTTCCTGGCCAGGAATTGAGCCTTTGTCTCCTGCATTGGAAGATGAGTTCTTAACTATTGGACCACCAGGGAAGTCCCGAATCAGATATATTCTTAAAAGTGATTTATAAGTACAGCATACATGTTGAATTGCAAACAAGTCCTTGTTTTAAATATATAGTTTGTTTTTTTTTTTCATTTAAAATTTGAATTTAGTGAGACTCTTCTGTTTGAGTGTTCTATTTATTTGGAAGATTCTATTTATTGGAGATTAAATAAATAGAATGGAAATCTTTATTCTACTTTTAAAATGAAGTTTGGGGAATGTTACCACGCTTGATATTTTTTAGGTATTATTTTTAAAATATGTATTTATCAGTGACTTTGAATCTATCAGAGTTAAAGTGAAATGTGTAGACTGTTTTTCTTTTATTATGTGAAAATAATACTTTGTCAGGCTTAGCTTTGTTGTAAAATTTATTTAACATTTTCACTTTTTCATTTATGAAATTTGAAAGATGAAGACTTAAGCCATAAGGGATGTTTTTTGAAAAATGAAATAGAATTAGCTAGCATATACCCTGTGTCTTATATTTGTTTTAACATTTTTCATTAACAAAGCCTTTAATAATTGTTAATGCATTTGATTTTGCAAGAAAAAAGGAGCAGCCTAAAAGATGGTACAAGCATTACTTTCCTCATTTTTTTTATACGGGAATTGTAACTCCAAAAAAAAAAAAAAATCAGTAACTTGTTAAAGGCTACCAGAAGATTGAATCCAAAGAGGGTGCTGGGTTTTTAGGCACCTGATGCAGTATTTTTCCCGTTACGTACATCAGTGGTTCTCAAGCTTTAGATGGGCATGTAAAAAACTTGCAAGACTTAAGTCATAGATTACTTGCCCCACCTCCAGAGTTTCAGATTCGTTAACATCTGAGTTGGGGCCTGGGAATTTGTATTTCATGAAGTTCCCAGACGGTACTGATGATGGTAGTCTGGGGATCACACTTTGTGAACCACTGTTACATTATCTCCTGTCAGTTCAGTTCAGTTGAGTTGCTCAGTCGTGTCCGACTGCGACCCCGTGGACTGCAGCTCGCCAGGACTCCCTGCGCTCCTGGAGCTTGCTCAAGCTCATGTCCATCGAGTAGGTGATGCCATCCAACCATCTCATCCTCTGTTGTCCCCTTCTCCTCCCGCCTTCCGTCTTTCCCAGCATCAGGGGAATCTCCTGTCATGCAAGTACTTAATATGTTATCTCCTTTAATAGAATTTACACATACATATCATTTTATTTGTAAATACGAAATAGCTCAGATGGCAATTGTTACTGTAATTTTTGCAGATGAGGACAATGAGTTTTACGAAAGCATAGTGGAATGGAAGGTGTATAGATTTGGGAGTTAGCTAGATTTAAAGTCTAGCTTAAGTCCTTGCTTGGCTATTTATCAGTTATGTAATAAAAGACAAAATACTGAACCTTGGTTTTCACATCTCTAACGTGGTAAAAACCCTTGTGTGTACTTTTTTTAGGTTGGTTGGAAGAATATATTTTCAGAATATTGGTTGCCACCTGGGGGTGATCCCCTCCTGCCTTGTCTGGGTATTTGGCAATGTCAGAGACATTTTTGGTGGTCACAGCTTGGGGAGGAGGGGCAAAGGGCGGAAGCTACTGTCATCTGTCTCGGCGTAGAGGCAAGGAATGCGGTTAAACATCCTACAATGCACAGAACAGCCTCATCCACAACAAGTAATTGTCTAGCTCAAATTGCTAACACTGGTGAGGTTGAGAAACTCTGATTTAGAGGTTTAAGTGTTCGGTATATAATAAGTATGATATTTTATACAAGTCAGTACCTTTGCCCTTAGGTTGTCATATTTAAGAAGGTCAAATTGCTAATAAATGATAGAGCCAGGCTTTTAACATCTGTATTTTTTGACTGCTGCTAGGCTAGTATTCTTTATAAGAAATTTTTCCACAAAAGTTCCCTGGTAACAAAAAAAGGTTTATTTGAAGAAGGCTCATGTGTTACTTGGCTGATTGTGAAAGTGTTGCTTTGAACTTCTGTCAGAAAAGGCTGAAGATATTTTCAAGTTAAGTATGGATATGCTTTATTAAAGCATTTTTTTTTTCATTTTTATATTGCCACTAGTTTTAAAAGTAGTTACGTAATTAGGAGATACTTTACTTATAGGATACTTGTTTTGTGGTGTTTAATGCATTCTTTAATCTTACACTTTTTAAATTCTAAAGCTACTTTTGTTATAATCAGACGTGGTTACATATGCTGATGTAAAATGGCAAATTTCTGACAAGTTCTAAAAATGTCTTGTTTCTTTCCAGATGAAGAAAGTAGGGCCAGCTAAGGTTCTCTGATGGATGTGTTACATTCTTTCTGAGACCCTAAATTTGCTGTCAGCCCATTGAATAAGTGCTTTACTTATCTACATTTAAAAATTTGCATTAATGTGTGAAGTTTTTAGGAAAAATTGGGACAGAGGTTTAGTTTAGTCCGGAGACGGGAAGATGCCAAGGGAGTAGCTTAGTGGATTCTGAGTTTTGTTTTGTTTTTAGGACAAACATAATTACGAAAGTGTTCTAGGAAGAGATTGTTTGCTATGATTTTTTTTCTGTTTGCTTGATATTACAATTTGCTTTGCTTGTCAACTTTGCACAGGGAGATGTCAAGGCCTATTTTAAAAATCCTTATGAAATTTAAGTTTTGACTCTTTTGATTCTTTATGAAATTATAGGAGCTAGTCAGAGATACTGATAAATATTTTAAAACCAAGGCTGCTAATCATGTGATAACTTCACATTTTAAGAAAAATAAATAGCACTTGTTGCTATAATTTAATTCAATAAATATGGTGTTTATTTCAGTATATGAATAAAAAACTCCATTTTCTTAAGAAAATTTTATAAAAACTACTTAAAGAATTTTGCTTCTCTGGAACTTCATGTTTCCATGTTAGCTTTTAGTTTTTGTTGATATCAATCTATTTTTAAATATTATTCATCATAGTGAGCTTAAAGGTGTGTATGTTTGAACTTAAAGGTGTGTGTGTGTGTGTTTGAACTGCAAGGTGTGTGTGTATGTTTGAACTTGAAGGTGTGTGTGTGTTTTAACAATTTCCAAAGCACCTCATAATTTCGTTAATTATTTTAAATGGCAGAATCACCAGAAATATTTGTTTCTCTGTAGTTACACATTAAACATTTTTCTAATATTTGGCAAATATTTTTTCCTGTTCTTTTCTGATTTTCCTTACTGTGAATTTAAGATAACCTAAATATTCGAAAAGGCTGTCATTATTTTGATTCACAAGATTATAACCTGGTACACAAAAGTAGCTGAAGTTTAATGTCTAGCAGCTTTTTTTCCCTTACTGTATGATAGCTATTGCATATTCAAAATTTAAGCATATTTTAATAATATTGAAGTGAGGCAAAATAGAATTTAGCTACTTTTGATCTGTCAAATATTCTTTTGCTATGGTAGGAGTAGTACTTCTGTTGTGTTGAAAGTGGATACAGAAGTCATTTGATTAAACTATCGCATCATTTTGTGTTAAAGTTATTATAACCCTGTTGCTTTCCTCTGTTTAATTAGAAGGGGTTTGACTTGTCGAGATGTTACTGTTCCCTAGAGTGGTGGTCCCCAACCTTTTTGGCACCAGGGACTGATTCCATGGAAGACAGTTTTTGTATTTGCCAGAATAGGGGAGATGGTTTGGGGATGATTGAAGCACATTACATTATTATGCAGTTTATTTCTGTTATTTATTACATCAATTCCACCTCAGATCATCAGGCATTGTATCCCTGAGCTTAGGGACCCCTGCCCTAGAGCATATTTTGAATGATAGCAATTTATATTTACTTGGTTGCCTTGGTCATAGTAATTGGTGATAGTAATTGATGCAGGTTTGCTGTGTATTTGCATTAATAATCTTAATTTTTGTGATAGTCTATATCAAATTTTATTTTTAACTATCAGTTACAAAAACATGGAAATGAGTTTAACCTTATTAGGTAAATAATTATTCTCAGTGAATTTATTAATTCATGTAGTTAGAGCAAAAATACTGCAAAAGAAACAGACTTTCTCTTTTTTAAACAAAATTACTTTTTAGTGTAACATTTTCCAAATGAGATATAATTGTTTCAATTCCTTTTTGGAGGAGTGTGTATAGTTGCTGAACAGTGTTGTGTTTCTGCTCTAGAGCAAAGTGAATCAGCTACACATAGCCATATATCCCTGCTTCCTTGGACTTCCTTCCTGCTTAGGTCACCATGGCGCACTGAGTAGAATCCTCTGTGCTATGGTACAGTCAGTTCTCATTAGTTATGGATGTTACACGTAGTAGTGTATATATGCCGATCCCAGGGTCCCAGTCTATCCCACCTCCACCTCCCCTTCGGTATTCTTAGGTTTGTCCCCTTTCTCTACCTGTGTCTATTTGTGCTTTGCAAATAAGTTCATCTATACCATTTTTCTAAATTCCACATATATGCATTAATGTATAGTATGTGTTTTTCTGACTTACTTCACTCTGTATGACAATCTCTAGGTCCATTCAGTCAGTCAGTTCGGTCACTCAGTCGTGTCCGACTCTTTGCAACCCCATGAATTGCAGCACGCCAGGCCTCCCTGTCTATCACCATCTCCCGGAGTTCACCCAAACTCATGTCCGTCAAGTTGGTGATGCCATCCAGCCATCTCATCCTCTGTCGGTCCCCTTTTCCTCCTGCCCCCAATCCCTCCCAGCATCAGAGTCTTTTCCAATGAGTCAACTCTTCGCATGAGGTGGCCAAAGTACTGGAGTTTCAGCTTCAGCATCATTCCGTCCAAAGAAATCCCAGGGCTGATCTCCTTCAGAATGGACTGGTTGAATCTCGTTGCAGTCCAAGGGATTCTCAAGAGTCTTCTCCAACACCACAGTTGAAAAGCATCAATTCTTCGGCACTCAGCCTTCTTCACAGTCCAACTCTCACATCCATACATGACCACAGGAAAAACCATAGCCTTGACTAGACGGACCTTAGTTGGCAAAGTAATGTCTCTGCTTTTGAATATGCTATCTAGGTTTGTCATAACTTTTCTTCAAGGAGTAAGTGTCTTTTAATTTCATGGCTGCAGTTACCATCTGCAGTGATTTTAGGTCCATTCACTTATCTGCAAATGGCATAATTTCATTCCTTTTTATGACTGAGTAATATTCCCTTGTTTATATGCATCGTGTCTTCTTTATCCATTCATCTGTTGATGGACATATAGGTTGCTTCCATGTCCTGGTTATTGTGAATAGTGCTGCAGTGAACATTGGGGTATGTGTATCTTTTTGAATTACTATTTTCTTAGGTTATATGCCCAGTAGTAGGATTGCTGTGTAATATGGTGGTTTTATTTTCAGTTTTTGAAGGAACTTGCATACAGTTCTCTATAGTGGCTATACCAATTTACACTCCCACCAACAGTGTAGGAGGATTCCCTTTTCTCCACACCCTCTCCAGCATTTATTGTTTGTAGAATTTTTGATCATGGCTGTTCTGACCAGTGTGAGGTGATACGTCACTGTAGTTTTGATTTGCATTAGCAGTGTTGCGGAGAAGGCAATGGCACCCCACTCCAGTACTCTTGCCTGGAAAATCCCATGGACAGAGGAGCCTGGAAGGCTGCAGTCCATGGGGTCACTGAGGGTTGGACACGACTGAGCGACTTCACTTTCACTTTTCACTTTCATGCATTGGAGAAGGAAATGGCAGCCCACTCCAGTGTTCTTGCCTGGAGAATCCTAGGGACGGGGGAGCCTGGTGAGCTGCCGTCTATGGGGTCGCACAGAGTTGGACACGACTGAAGTGACTTAGCAGCAGCAGTGTTGAGCATCTTTTCATGTGTTTATTGGCCGTCTGTATGTCGTCTTTGGAGAAATTCCTGTTTAGGTCTTCTTCCCATTTTTCTGTTGGGTTGTTTATCTTTTTGATACTGAGCTGCATGAGCTGTTTGTATATTTTGGAGACTAATCTGTTGCCAGTTGCTTTGTTTGCAAATATTTTCTCCCATTCTGAGGACTGTCCTTTCATCTTATTTATGATTTCCTGTGCTCTGCAAAAGCTTTTAAGTTTCATTAGGTCCCATTTGTTTATTTTTGTTTTATTTTCATTACTCTAGGGGTTGGT
The DNA here is from genome assembly GCF_014754425.2 of Oryx dammah. Classification (NCBI taxonomy): domain Eukaryota; kingdom Metazoa; phylum Chordata; class Mammalia; order Artiodactyla; family Bovidae; genus Oryx; species Oryx dammah. Next base: position 8,978,728 of record NW_024070198.1, read on the forward strand.
CAAAAAAGATCTTGCTGTGATTTATGTTAAAGAGTGTTCTGCCTATGTTTTCCTTTAAGAGCTCTGTAGTGTCAGGCTTTACATTTTGATCTTTAATCCATTTTGAGTTTACTTTTGTGTATGGTGTTTGAGAGTGTTCTAATTTCATTGTTTCGCATGTAGCCATCCAGTTTTCCCAGCATCACCTATTGAGACTGTCTTTTCTTAGTTGTATATTCTTGTTGTTTTTTGTCATAGATTAATTAACCATAGGTGTATGGGTTTATTTCTGGGCTTTCTGTCCTGTTCCATTAATCTATATTTCTGTTTTTGTGCCAGTGCCATACTGTCTTGATTTCTGTAGCTTTGTAGTATAGTCTGAAGTTAGGGAGCCTGATTCCTTCAGGTCTGTTTTTCTTTCTCAAGATTGCTTTGTCTCTTCAGAGTCTTTTGTGTTTCCATACAAATTGTAAGATTTCCTGTTCTAGTTCTGTGGAAAATGCCATTGGTAATTTGATAGGGATTTCATTGAATATGTAAATTGCTTGGAGTTGTATAGTCACCTTCACAATATTGATTCTTCCAGTCCAAGAACATGGTTTATCTCTCCATGTGTTTGTGTTCTCTTTGATTTCTTTAATCAGTATCTTACAGTTTTCTGTACAGTCTTTTGCCTCCTTAGGATTGTATTTTATTTTTTCGTTGCAGTGGTAAATGGAATTGTTTCCTTAATTTCTCTTTCTGATCTTTCATTGTTACTGTATAGGAATGCAAGAGATTTCTCTTTGTTTTGTATCTTGCAACTTTACTAAATTTATTGATTAGCTCTAATAGTTTTCTGATAGAAGCTTTAGGATTTTGTAAGTATAATATCATATCATCTGTAAACAGTGACAGTATTACTTCTTTTCCAATTTGAATTCCTTTAATTTCTTCTTCTTCTCTGATTGCTGTGGCTTGTACTTCCAAGACTATGTTGAGTAATAGTGATGAGAATGGGCACCTTTGTCTTGTTCCTTATCTTAGAGGAAATGCTTTCAGTTTTTCACCATTGAAAATAATGTTTGCTGTGGGTTTGCCATATGTGACCTTTAATATGTTAAGATAGGTTCCATCTATGCCTACTTTCTGGAGAGCCTTTTTTTTTAAAAATCATAAATGGGTGTTGAATTTTGTCAAAAGTTTTTCTGCATCTATAAGATGACTTTTTAAAAAATATATTTTTAAAATATTCTGCTGTGATGGGTCTTCACTGCTGCACATAAGCTTACTCTAGTTGTAGCAAGCGGGGCTACTCTTCATTGCTGTGTGGGGGCTTCTCATTGCAATGCCTTTGCTGATTGTGGAGCACAGGCTCTAGGTGTGTAGTCTTCAAAATTGCAGTGCGTGGGCTTAGTAATTGCAGCTCATGGGCTCTAGAGCATGGGCTCAGTAGTTGGGTGCACAGGCTTGGATGCTCCATGGCATATGGTATTAAATGTGTCCCTTGCATTGCAAGGTGGATTCTTAAGCACTGGACTGCCAGCAACTGCCTCATGTGGTTTTTATTATTAAATTTGTTAATGTGGAATGTCACATTGATTGATTTGCATATATTGAAGAATCCTTGCATCCTTGAGATAAATTCCACTTGATCATGGTATATGATCCTGTTAAAGTGGATTTGAATTCAGTTTGCTAGTTTGGGGTTGGCCAAAGTGGTCAGATTTTTCTGTATCGTTTTATGGAGAAACACAAAGGAACCTTTTGGCCAATCCAGTGTTATGTTGAGGATTTTTGCATCTATGTTCATCAGTGATGTTGGGCTGTAATCTTCTTTTTGTTATCTTTGGTTTTAGTATCAGGGTGATGGTGGCCTCATAGAAAGAGTTTGACAGTGTTTTCCCCTCTGCAATATTTTGGAAGAGTTTGAGAAGGATAGGTGTTAGTTCTTCTCTAAATGTTTGATAGAATTTTTTGTGTAGCCATGTGGTCCTGGACTTTGGAAGATTTTTAATCACAGTTTCAATTTCATTACTTCTGGTTGGTCTGTTAATATTTTCTGTTTCTTCCTGGTTCTTGGAAAGTTGTGCGTTTCTAAGAATTTGTTCATTTCTTCCAGGTTGTTCATTTTATTGGCGTATGGGCTGGAAGGAGTCTCTTTCACATCCATTGTATTTCTGCAGTGTCAGTTGTTACTTCTCCTTTTTCATTTCTAGCTTTTTGATTTGAGTCCTCGCCCTCTTTTTTTCTTTTGAAATTTTAAAAGTTGTTATTTTACATTGGAATTTAGCTAGTTAACAATATTGTGATAGTTGGCAGAAATATTCAGGTGACAGCAGAGGGACTCAATACATATATATGTATCCATTTCCCCCCAAACTCCCCTCCCCTCCAGGCTGCCACATAACATTGAACAGAGTTCCCTGTGCTATAGAATATGTTCATGCTGATTATCCATTTTGAACATAGTGATGTGTACATGGTGATCTGAAACTCCCTAACTGCTATCCCTTTTCCTTGCTTTTCCACCCCACCTGAGCCATAAGTTTGTTCTCTTTAGTCTGTGAGGCAGATTCTGGTTTATAAATAGGTTCATTTGTATCCTTTCTTTTTAGACACTGAGTATAAGGGATGGCATATGAGATTTCTCTTTCTCTGGCTTTCCTCGGTGTGACAGTTTCTCAGTATGTTCATGTTGCTGCACATGGCAGCATTTCATTCTTTTTAACGGCCGAGTAATATTCCATTGTGTATATGTGTCACATCTCCTTTATCCAGTCCTGTGTTGATGGACATTTAGGTTCCTTCCATGCCTCGGCTGCTGTCAACAGTGCTGCAGTGAACTTTGAGGTGCATGTATCCTTTTCGATCCTGTTTTTCTCCAGATATGTGACCAGGAATGGGATTGAATAATCATATGCTAACTCTGTTTTTAGTTTTTTAAGAAACCTCCATACTGTTAGTGGTTATTAAGGCTATTTGGATTCCTTTTGGTGCTGAAAAGGTCACACAGATTGTGATTATTGTATAATGTCCAAGAAGTAAGGCTTGCCATCTGTTACACAAATATAGGAAAAAGTTAAGATAATCTAGTGATATAAGTGGCTTTGAGACTTCTCCTTTTGGAATCATCTAGTAATTATAATTTTTTAAAATAAATATCAAATTTTAATCTTTTGCAAAAATAAAACAATGGTTATGCCAGTGTTGATACTTTTCTACTAAAATTTGAAGATAGTGGTTGGGAACTAAATATTATGTAATGAAAGTCTGACTTTTATCATTTTTTTTAAAAGATTGTTTGGATATGTAAGTGGAAACGTAATGTTTTAACTTGAGATGTTGTGTTATACAAAATTTTGGTACTGTGGTTGTATAAGGTTTTTAAGCTTTAGGTTTCCTAAGAGTTGATTTATAGAATTTCATTATTCTAGAACTCAACCAGGAATTGGATAGAATAACTCTTCCTTAAAAATTTGCTTAAATATTTTTCAAGTGCTTTGCTTTTTCCTGTAGCTCAGTTCTTGTCTTTATGCTAGTAAATGAGTTTCCTCTAAAATCTTGGTGTTACATTTTCAACCACAGCAGTAGTTGTTAATTTCTTATCATCCCTAAGAATTTAGTCGTTGTTTCTTAGCTGTCTTTAAAATTGCATATTGGGCTTAATAGGATCTGATTAATTTTAATCTACTTTATTATGTTGACATTGTTTTTTGCTGAGAGGTTTGTTACCATGCCAAGTGTGATTAATATGATCAGATGTAATATTTAGATATGATTTTGAATTTATGTTCTTAAATGCAGCTTTGCATCTGGGGTTTCTAGTTTGTGTAAGAAATGTCTTCCCAATTTAAAATTAATGTCTGATTAAAGCAAATTGTTTTACTAGTATCAGTTTATAGAATTTGTTCATTCTTGAATTGTAGGCCATGAAAAGAATGATGCCCTTTTTGGTAGGGCGGTGGGCAGGCTGTGGATAGATAGTACATACCTAAATTATAGCTCTTACATGGAATGTGGTGCAAATGTAGGTGAGATTTTCTGTCTAAATACTTGAGGTTTAAAAGTCTTCACCTGTTCTGTTTACTTAATAGTATTTAAAGGGTGTGAGGTATTAATAAGAGCTTTTCCCCCTCTTCATTTCTCTCCTTTCCATCTAACTGTTGGTATTTTTGTCTTTCTCTGTGTTAAGTGTTGTGTTTTTAAAAGTTTATTTATTTATTTTTATTTAAAAAGTTACTCAGTTTTTTTAATGTTTCAGCTTAATTATTTTCCAAGACTTTTTTACTGTGTTGTCCTTTGGATATGAAGATTCCATAACTAATCATGGTCAGTAATTGTGTCTCTTGCCCTAATTGCAATAATTGGGTTCATACTAAGATGGAACACACTGTCTAGAATTAAGACTGATAACAGTTCAAAGCCATCTATGTAGACTTACTGTTGTAGCTGTTAGTATATTCTAAAACTATCTTATTAAATCTTAAGATGAATTTTTGCTAGTATTTTAGCAAATATGTAATTTAAGTTCTTTTGGATAATACACTTTTTCAAGCAATTTTAAATTGGTATGGTTAAAATACCATCAGTGGGAATATGAATCATACAGTATTAGAACAAGGCACTTATCATAAGATCAGTAACATGATTCTTACCAGTAGAGGAACAAATGCCAATATGTTTGCCTTCATATTTTAAAATCTACCTGAATTTCTAGTTCATATTGTTCTTACCCAGATTAAAATACTACACTGAGGCAACACTATTTTTGCTGGTTGAGGAAAAAAGTAGGTAATTTCTAAATGATTTTCTGACTTAAGCTCTGAAATAAAGAGATTAGATTTTATAATATTAAAGCCAAATATGAAACAGTAAGTACATACTTGTTTGGAGCTTTTTTTCCTTTAAAATGGATCAAATTAATGACTTTCTTTAAAAGGTAGATTTGATTGTTAGAAGTTAATTTAAAAAGTTTGCAGTTTTGGCTGAATTAATAGGAGAAGGAAAATGCACTTGTTGAAGACACATTTGTATTAGAACTGTTTTTTCTTAGCTAGTGTGTGGTAGTTTTGAATGTTAGAAAATTTGTTCATGATTGTATCTAAAAGGTCAGTTCAGTTACAACTCTTGGAAATCTTTTTTTCTTTCAGAATGCAATTTGCTAATACTGAGTGAATTGGCACTGAACGTTACTAGGCTTTTGTTGTCATACTACTGACAAATCCCTTGTCATCTTCTGTACCTTAACTCTTTGAATGTCTTTTTTTCTGTAGAAGTTAATGACCTTTTATCTTTTTGCATAGCTATAAAGTAGCCAAAACTAATGTTTTAGGTAATTACTTCTATTAAATGATAAAAGAATGACTTTTATCATAGAATGATATTCAGAAGTAATGCATAAATCTTAACATTGAGTATGAATTTTAGAGCATAAAGGACGCCCTCTTATGTACTTTAGTGTAATAATGGATTGAAGTAATTTCAGGTTTTACAGTCTTAATATGCTTATTAAGATTTTGTGGTAGGATGTTAGTATTTGGCTTAGTTCAAGTTGATAATGTTGTTAAGTGTCTAATGAATGTTGTTGAACTGATAATCTTTTTGAACGTTATTATTTGTTATTAGTAGTCAATCTTAGATGTTTTTTAGTGGGAGCAGCGCTTTAGGGAGGGGTATGTGTGTGTGTGCGTGTGTGTATGTGTATTTTAACAGCAGCAGAGTTCTGAAACAGGAAATCAGTCTTATCGTATTCATCCAGAGACCTAGGAAGAAGGTAATTGTTCGGTGTACTCGTTAAAACCAGTTAGTTGAGCAACTTAAATTTTTAGAGGTTCACAGATGCAGGCTTGAACAGTTGGATATATTATTTCATAATTAACAACTACTCTGGAGAAAAACTGATTCAGTTAGTTGAGGGTACTAATACACTAAACACCTCAGCTCAATGCACTAATAAATAATGCTTTGGATTTTAAGAGTATTGCTCATACTATCAGTGACTTGATAAGATATTTTTCTGTTATTAGTTCATGGGGTTGCAAAGACTTGGACACGATTGAGCGACTAAGCATACACACATCAGTGACTTGATAACATATTTTTCTGTGGTTTTAATTTGCTTAAATTTAAATAGTTAAAAGTTCACAGTGCCTTGATTATTCCTTTAAAAATATATATTTTTTAACTCAGTGGAATTTTAATGTATCTGGCTTGAAATATTTTCAGAATTATTCTTAAATTTGAATGGTTTAATAGAAAAAAGTTACTTCTGTTTTATATCTGTCAACTGGAATTTATCTTTCCCTGTTAATGTACATATGAACATAATTAGATTTTATGAATCAGTGTTTCCATACTGTTCTATGATCTCTTTTATAAACATTTTTTATGTCAATGGGTACTTATTTTAAAAGCTATACAGGTGATATTTCATCAGGCTAAATATCATGATTTGCTAAACAGCGCTACTGTAAGTATCTTTGTATAGTTTACCTTTTCCTTTGGTTTGTGTTCGTAGAGTGTAGTGTTAGAGTAGGATTGCCAGAGTGAAAAGGTACAGCAGCTTCACAGCTCCGTATTACAGCTTGCAAATTTCTTGCCAAGTGAACCAATTTATAGGGTTGCTTCTAAGTGGAAGATTTACTGGCAGTTCTTAATATTACCTTTGAAGAATGTGATGTTTTCATTTACAAAGTGAGGTATAAATTTATGTAGACTTTTCTGTTAAGAAGAGTTGGTATAGTATAAAAACATCAAAGAAAGTTGAGAGGTTTAAATTGCTTGGAGAAATAGAAAACTTTAGTAGTTCCTCAGTTATTTGGCTTTCTGGTTTCACAGTACTAGCAGAAAATTTAAAAGTGTTCAGTGGAACCTAAAATTTATGCTAAAGTGAATTTAAGTTAATATATTGAAATTCCTTTTATAATTTGTTTATGAAGACACTGTATTGAGTTGCCTTGTAATGAAACATTTAAACTAAAAAAAACAGGACATTTCTAACTTATGCAGATTCAAATAGTTACAACCCCTTATTTACAACTGTAGACCCCTTTGCAGTTTTATAATTTAAAGATACTTCCTCATATCTCATTTGATCTTTGAAACAACCAGTGAAGAAATTGCAAGTCTTACTATTTTATAGAAAAACAAAAGTATTTGAGATTCAGAGATTCAGTAATTTAACCTGAAGTGTAGGCTTCAGTTGCAAAGCTAAGGATAGGATTCTGGTATTTTATATTAAAAAACAGTATATACATTAAGGGCTTAGAACAGGGCTTTTCACCTAGAAAATATTTCCAGTGTTCCTGTTCATTTCTCCTTTATTCTTAAAATTCCCATCTTTTTGAGCATTCTTTCTCAGTTCTGTAGTTCATGCTTTTGTACCTCTGTGCCCTTTTCACTTTAGAAAATAAAATTTTAGGCTGCATTAATTTGGTTTGTAGAGGGATAATTATATGACATGTATTAGGGCAGATGTTCTTAAGTAATAAATAATTAACACTTTATCAACTGGGAAATTCAAGCACCTTCGAATTCTGCTTTCCTCCCAATGTGAATCATCAGTTTAGAAACGAGATCCAAACATTTAACACACTTTTTAAGGAAAAAAAAAAAAATCTAGTAAGAAATATAAAATCTTTTATTAAATGAGAAAGTCATAGAAGTCTATGAGCATGGCTGGTATTTAAAGCATAGTTGATTATAAAAGTTGATAATGTGGATATAACTGACATATTTGTAAAGTATTTGTTAAATTTAAACCAGTTAAAATTTGTTGAAAGGAATGTAAAGCTGATGTAACTACTGAATCAGTGGCTGAATTTTTCTTCTCACCTGAGCCTTAAGTGCCTGTGAGTTGAAAGCACTCCCAGATAGCCGAGAAAAGCTCCAGATATTCCTAGAAAATGAAATTAAATGGTAAAGTTCTGGTATTTGCTAACTTGTTTTTGATTGTTGTCTTGTTAGTCTGACTTGATTCCTTTACTCCTGCTGCCAGTTTAGCTCAATGTTCCTTTTGTGATCTGGGCAACTTCAGATTTGCTCCAGATACTCTTTGATACTCTCTAAATCTATATGTCACTTTTATTTGACCTGTCGTGTTCCATGTATGGGATAGTTTCTAGCTTCATATTGCACACCTTTCAGTTAACTAGATTCTAAAAACAACTTTTATGTGACTTATGGAAATAATTTTCCTAGAAATAATTACAGCAGGAAAAATAGTTAGTGATTTATAATTTAAGACTGCATTTCAGTTTGTAAGTTGTAAAGGGACAAGCATCTATTAATATATACTATACCTATTGTATATATTAAATCCAAATATCTATTAATATATACTATATGGAGTACTACAGAGAAACTTTTCAGAACTGCTTTACTGTTAGTAATTGTGCTTCAAATAAGATACAGCTTTTGTGTCAGGAAAACATTGTTGTAAAATAAGGCTCAGGGGGCCTGTTTTTCCCCCCCTTACCATTTTAATAAAATATGCAATAGAATGGAAAGTAGTAAAACAAAATATCTTAGGGAGCTATATTTGGTTGTTATCCTCTATTTGAAAATTCAAGGTAAACTTACCATATGAACCCCATTAATTTAGGCTCAAATAAACTTCTGAGGTAAGGTAGACTCATGAGATCTCAACCCACATTTTTTTTAAGCTTTTTGTAATTATTCATTTATTATCTGTTTTTGGCAGTGCTGGGTCTTCATCGCCGTGGGAGCTTCTCATGGCGGTGGCTTCTCTTGTTGTGGAGCGCGGCCTCTAGGGCGTGCAGGCTTCAGTAGCTGCAGTTCCTGGGCTCCGAGCACAGGCTCAGTAGTTGCGGCACACGGGCTTAGTTGCTCTACAGCCTGTGGGGTCTTCCTGGACTGGGGATCGAACCTGTGTCTCCTGCATTGGCAAGTGGATTCTTTACCACTGAGCCACCAGAAGCCCCCACAAGTTTTCTTTTAAAAGACCTTTTGTTAATTAGAGGTAACTTGGAACATATTTTTAGTTTTTTCAGTTATGCTTGGATGCTTAGAACAGCCAATAAAAAATTGTTTAGCTTTTATCATAGCCACATTGTAAGAATAATAGGTCAGTTATGGGTTGAATCAACTTCTGTGGACATTATTTTTAAAATTATTATATTTTAAAACTTAAGATTTTCTCTTTGGGACAGTATTCTGTGATGTGAGAAGGATTGTTGTAGCACTTGACTCAAATATGATATACTGTGTATAATTATCAGAACTCATAAACCAGCCACTTAAGATTTGTGTATTTAATTGTATTAAGTTATACCGCTATTATGGAGAAGGAAATGGCAACCCACTCCAGTATTCTTGCCTGGAGAACCCCATGGACAGAGGAGCTTGGTGGGCTACAGTCCATGGGTCACAAGGAGTCGGACACGACTGAGCGACTTCACATACCTCTATTAAGGCGAAACAAAACAAATTTAACGTGTTTGTTTGAGGGAGGGGGAGTGGAGGGGAGACTACCAGTGTATATCAGACCTCCTGTAGCTATGGTGGCGTTCATCCTGGGCAAGAGAGGACCATGCGTGCGTTTCTTACCTGTCTCCTCATTTCATGTGCAGTAGCCACTGATGCGGGGAATAAAGGCTTTTCCCCCCTTTTGGAGTTACATTTTGCACGTGTTCTTAAGTTAAATAAAAAAGCAATATACTGAAGATTATAAAGAGTTAAAGTTTCTGTTAGGCTTTAATGTTCTTTAGAAGAGTTAGGTTATTCAGCAAGTCAGTGTCATTGGAAAACAACTGAACAGTTACCGTGGGCTCCTAAGATCTAGTATTATACCCTTTGTTCAATTGATAGACAAACATCATTATGTTCTAGGCATTGTTCATATATTAAATCATTTAATCCTTAAAACAACCCTGTATGATGGGTACTTTTATTAGCCCCTTCTACTTATTATTATATCCAGTAAGTGCAAGTTAAGTCTATTCTAATATTTCCTCCTTGGTTATTCCTGTTTGGTTGAAATTATCTAAAAATGTATGTCATAAAAATTTTAATGGGAAGCAAAAAAGTTGTATGTAAGAAAGATTTTATTTTATACAATTCTTGGCTTGAGAAATGTTTGCCTCAAAATTGAGTACTCATTAGTTGCTGACATCAATTTTGGAAATAGCAGTAGATTTTTCTGTTGTCTTTTAGAAGTTTTTTAATGTTTGATTAGTAAATTACTTCCATTTGAAGTTACATACATAATGGGTTTGAATTGTAGCTTTTGATCCACAGTTTCATCATCTGTGGACTTTCCTTGTGGCTCAGCTGGTAAAGAATCTGCCTGCAATATGGGAGATCTGGGTTCGATTCCTGGATTGGGAAGATCCCCTGGAGAAGGGAGAGTTCTGGCCTGGAGAATTCCATGGACTGTATGGTCCTTGGACTTGCAAAGAGTCAGACACGACTGAGTAACTTTCACTTTCATCATCTGTGAAGTGGTAATGTTGCTTCAAAGGATTGTTAGGATTAAATGAGAATGTATTTGGCATACTGTCTGGGACATGGTCTCTGTTTTTCTGATTTATGATGGATGCCAAAGTATTGGGTAAAATTTCAAACTGTATGAATAAGGAAGGTGTAAGTGAGGAAAATGAAACTTTAAGAATGCTAGATTCCTCAGTTCTGTTTAAAGGAAGAGTTGGATTGTTGCTCAGTAAGAGATTGCAGAGCCATGGGTTGTTGCTCTGCTAGAAACTCCCATGTTGATCCTGGCCTCTGACTCCTTATCTGTCTGATTGACTTGAACTTCCTGTCACAGCATCCTTAAACCTAGACCTAATCTTAGTCAGTCCTGCCACCTTCTGCATAAAGCTTTGTGTGTGAGCTGTACTGGGCTGCTTGCTTTTTCTGAATATTTTGTGTGTTGGGTTGGCCAAAAAGTTCTTTTGAGTTTTTCCATAGATGGTATGGAAAAACCTGAATGAACTTTTTGACCAACCCAGTATTTCTATGTATCTGTTCTACCCTCTTTTTAGAATGTTGTAATTGCTTTTGTTTCTTTTTTTTTCTGATGTATGACTTATTTCTTAAGGATTTCTAACATATTACCTATCTACTTTGTGATTTCTAACATATTACCTACTTTATCTCTACCTCTGCAGAATTAATCCTTCTTTGTCTTGCTCTTAAAACATCTTGATCTTATGTATATATAATGGGCCCTTTGGCGTAGTTGTAGGTTTGTGTGTCTGTCTTCCTTGATAGAATAGGAACTCCTAGAGTGTGGTGGAGAAGGCAATGGCACCCCACTCCAGTACTCTTGCCTGGAAAACCCCATGGACTGAGGAGCCTGGTGGGTTGCCGTCTATGGGGTTGCGCAGAGTCGGACACTACTGAAGTGACTTAGCAGCAGCAGCAGAATGTGGTAGTCTTTGCTTACTTAGACTTATGTTCTCAATGTCCCGTGCACAGTGTTCAGTATGTGAATGTTCAGTGTGTGTTTGGATAATTGAGTAAAGGAGGGAGCCGATGAGTATCCCCATTCATGTGTAGTTACTGACAAGTATTTTTCTTAAGTAAGTTTAACCAAGCCCTTTGCAACCTTATTTACTTTATTTGTTAATATTCATAGTACAAGGATAAATTTAAATTTAGTCTTTGTTAAAATGACTGCATTTCAAGGGGCTTTACATTTCTGTGCTTTTTAAAAAATTTACTGATGTGCAGTTAGTTTACAGTGTTTCAGGAGTACAGCAGAGTAATTGAATTATGTATGTATGTACATATATATATATATATATATTCTTTTTCAGGTTCTTTTCCATTATAGGATATTCAAGATGAATATGATTCCCTGTGCTGTACAGTAGGTCCTTGTTGATTATCTATTTTGTATATAGTAGTGTGTATGTATAAACCCTAAATTCCTAATTTATCCCTTCCCTCACTTATATGCTTACCTGTAAGGCTGGAAGCTTACTAGCATTCCCACTGAAATTAATGGTTAGGTCAGGTAAGTTTGTTAGTAGTAATAAAATTTTTTTACATAAAAAATTTCTGTTGCATTGCTCAGAAAACCGTGGCATAATTTCAGTTTATATTTTACAGTAAAATATGTTTATAATTATTTAGTTAGAAATTCCAGATTTGTGGTAGTTGCCACTGCTTGGGGTTCCCTACTGCTGCCTCATTTTTTTTTTTTTCCTGTTAATTTCCATTTTCTTATGTTTGTATTCTATAAGACAGTTAAAAAGTAAAGGTTATTCATATTCAGGAATCGTAGTGCTTCAGGCTTGATTTGAGCCTCTTGTCTCTTCATTTTTTTTTTGGTGAGTGGACACCTAAAACATTTTGGTAATTAGGAATTACATTTTTAGGTGGGGCTGCTTTCTTATGTGAGAATGATAGATGATGGCTAATATTTGTGATGTTAAAAATGATGATCCTAATGGAACCCTTTGAGGTTGAGGGTGAATTTATGTATTCTTAAAGTGACAAAAATTATCCCTGGCCTATATACTTTCATTATTTTTTTTTTTTTTAAAGAAATTCAGCTTTTAAAAAAATTACAAAGCTGATTGTAAGTCATACAGGGCAAGACTATTTTGTTAAGACATTTAGGAAATAGATTTGGAGATAATTATAAAACAGTTTTTCAAATCTGTTATAGAAACTGTATAGGTGATCATATTAAAACAAGCAAAAATGAGAAAAACTATATATTGCTACTGCTGCTGCTAAGTCACTTCAGTTGCGTCCAGCTCTGTGCGACCCCATAGACGGCAGCCCACCAGGCTCCCCCGTCCCTGGGATTCTCCAGGCAAGAACACTGGAGTGGGTTGCCATTTCCTTCTCCAATGCATGAAAGTGAAAAGTGAAAGTGAAGTTGCTCAGTCGTGTCTGACTCTTTGTGACCCCATGGACTGCGGCCCACCAGGCTCCTCCATCCATGGGATTTTCCAGGCAAGAGTGCTGGAGTGGGGTGCCATTGCCTTCTCCAATATTGCTACTCCCTAGATATTACTACCTTTAGTACTTTAGTTTGTAATCTTTCTGTCTACATATTTTAGTTATACTGTATGCTGTATATGTTTTCTTTTATTAAAATAGTATCACATTGTACCTTCTCTTTTGAAACCTTTTTTTGTTTTCCAGTCAGTAATGTCTACTTTTCCATTTCTGTAAATTTTTATCTCAGCCAGTACTTAGATCATATTTAAAATTTCTCTAGTTGGTTCAAAAATATCCTTAATGGCTGGTTGCTCTGAAACAGTAACCAGAACAGGACTGTACCAGTGAGCTTAACTTTCAGAACCCTAAGTCTGTCTAAACCAAGGGCAGCTACCCATTTCTGCTCTCTTCAGCTGTGAAATGATACTTGACTTTTTTTTTAAAAAGATAATTTGAAAGATACTGAGTCATGTCCTACAGACTTTTTGAATTGTCCAGTTCATACACATAATGTCGTTTGGCTTGTTCTATCTCATATCTGTAAGTTAAAATGTATATGTAAGTGCTTCGTGGATTCTCAGATTGAAGATACCTCGGCTCTCACAGATGATGCTGTGTCCTTCATATTGCATCACATCAGAAGTCATGTGATCTCTACTTAGCTTGCTTGGTAATGCTGAGATTCACCACTGAAACTGGGTGATGACAGTCTTTTCTGTGCATCATTCAATTATGTTTGTCTTCTCACGTTAGAAGATCTATTATGTGGTGTTTTCTTACATTAGAAGACATTGTGTGGTATTACTTCGCCGCTGTTAGAAAGTTCAGTTCCTTATTATCCATTCACCTGTTGATTTAGTACCATTTGTTGATCCTTGCCTAAGTCAGTAATTTTATTAGGGCTTTCAAAGTTTGATTTTTCTGATTCTAATTGATTTTTCTAAAATTTTTATTTTTATTAACTGGTGTTTTCTGTTGTGTCTGCTTTATGAAATGGAGCTATTGAGTTGCCCTGAAATAGAGTTCCTACAGGGAAAGCAGGATAAACCCTTTATCTCCCCCTTTACCAATTTCAAAGTAGAGAAAATAACTATTCCAGAGACACTCAGCAAAGCTCAAAAGTGAAAATAAGTTTTTGTTTTGTTATAACTTTTTCTGTATTGAGTATCTTTATAGACTCGGGGATTTATTTCCGTTTTATTCAGGATTCTTTTGATTTACTACCATTTACATTTTTCCTCTGATGCTCAGTTTGTCACAGATTTAGCCATGCTTCATGCTAGCTCCTATGTCTGTTTGATATAGGCCACTAATGTATGTATGCTTTCCCCGCCCCCAGATCTGACGTCAACTGTTTTTTTCAAGGAGTTGATACCTTTTAGTGTAGTATGATATTAAAGATGAAATCAGGGTTCTAGAAGTGTTTACTGCTGCTCAGGTGACATACTTTTAGGCTGTTTCTTTGGAAAGACCTAAACAATGTAAATGTCTGCAAGCATGAGTTCATATTAATATTTTCAGTTATTACTTGATTTGATTTTATAATGTTCTCTCTTTTCTCTTACAGTAATAACACAAACCTTCAAGTCGTTAACATAACTTCATTGATTTTTTCCTATGATATAAAGAAAAAGTTTGAAGATATTAATACTGATGTCATTAGAAATTATTGGAAAGGTTTAAAATTTCTTTGTAGCTCTTTTTTCTTAGAAAACTTCCTGCCCAGAAGTATAGTAAAATTACAGTGTCTAGATAACCCTTGAAATAAATCCTTTCTCCTGGTTACCAATTTGATATTTAATCAGATTTGTTTCAGTGTGTGCTTGCCTCCTTCCCCTCCTCTCGATGAAGCAACCATTTTTATTAGTCTCTCAGTTATCTGTATGTGTGTTGGAGCATTCCAATTCAGGCAAATATATGTGTAAGAAATTAGTTTATAAAGTATTTCTTTTATACAAAGGTGGCATACTATATACTCTGTTATGCACATTTTTTTCCTTAAAATATTTTGTAGATCTGTCCAAGCAGTACTAATAATTATATAGAACATATAATAAATAGGTAATCTTTTCTTAAATTACAATATCAAAATGAAAGGTTTTAGTAATTTAAGTAGTTATATTGGATTGAAAATAATATTGAAATAAGCTCACTAATGTGAATGCAGCAGAAATTAAAAAGATCTCTAAAAAGGCACTGAATATGATGAATTTTGTATTGTATTTGGAAGATAAATGGGTCCAATAGGTGAGCATAGAGCTTTGGAGATGGTCTTGAGTGGTTTAAAGCAGTTAAGATTGGCTGGTTTGAAACATCTTTGTCAGAAAATCATGAGATTAGAGAGAATTGATGGAGCTCAAGAAATGAGAGCCAGTCTGATGGACAAAATCCTCAGATATGTGGATAATCTCTGCTGCTTTATAGTTTTATATAAATTTTTCTTGAGTGTAGAAGTTTGTTTTTATGCAGCTGTTGTATATAAGTTAATAGAATGGGCACGCTAAGTATTGATTACGTTGTTTGGATATGAGATTAAGTTTCTACCTCAGTTCAGTATTATCATCATAAATACCA
The DNA here is from genome assembly GCF_014754425.2 of Oryx dammah. Taxonomy (NCBI): domain Eukaryota; kingdom Metazoa; phylum Chordata; class Mammalia; order Artiodactyla; family Bovidae; genus Oryx; species Oryx dammah. Next base: position 8,994,178 of record NW_024070198.1, read on the forward strand.
AGGGTTAAGATAGATCATTGTGGTTTTCTCAACCTCCTCCCCATGTAGAATAGGAAATTGAAGTCTAAAAAGGGTCAGTTGTCCAGTTTATGCATCTGATTAGAGGAATAACTTGTTCTTAAATCTAATTTTCTAACTCTTAACTGTATCTACTTTTCTCTGAAAAAGGAGAAATTGTGCAGCTGGTTCTTGTTTCGCTTTTATTTTGATTTTTGGATTTTGTCTGGATATTTTAGTATTGTAAACATGAAAGTTACCTTTTACCTTAGATGCATTCTAAACATACTGAGTAAGATTTAATAATCACTGTTGTATGATTCTTTGTGTGTTAGTTGCTCAGTCGTGTCCGACTCTTAGGGACCCCATGGACCATAGCCCACCAGCCTCCTCCATCGATGGTATTTTCCAGGCCAGAATACTGGAGTGGGTTGCCATAGATATTTTTGGGGGTCAGTGTATTTACCTGTATTTCTTAATTACACATGAGGGCTTATAAACAAATACATTTCACAGCCTTATTATTAACATGGTTTGTAGTGGGGAAAGCTTTTTATAATCAGCTAATGTTTTAAAACATTTACATGAAGCTTGCATTGTATATTTCAGTAAGCTAATGTTTTAAAATGTGTACATGTGGTTTGCATTGTTGCATGTTTCCTTAACTCAAGCACTCAGATATTTATCCAAACATTATTGCTATGGGGTTTCCTGCAGAAAGACTTGAAGGCGTGTACAGGAACAATATAGACGATGTAGTCAGGTAAGAACTTTTAATTTTCCGTTTCAAATATTGATGTATGTTCATGTTGTATTTTCATTTAGGAAAATTTCTAAACCACAGTAAAAGATGTACTTTTTGATGTTGAGTTTATTTTTATTACGTTGATGATCTATAACTGCTTTGTTTATTTTGCTTCATGTACCTACTCGGCGTCAGTGGGATAAAACTCATTAGATAAGAACTGACCTTTTACATAATCAGGTATATGTGTTATGATTTCCTGGACTCCATAAAATGCCCCTCACCAGTTTAACATCTGGGTTCCATTGCACTATTTTTGTCTTTTATTTCACAGTTGGATGTTAGCCTTAAAATCCTTGAGTGGATTTATTCACTTAAATTTATTTATGCTAAGGCATACATAAATGATGTAGTTTTACGTAGAACAGTTTATAAAGGGGCATAAAGTATTTAGTGCAGGGGATCTGGAAAGGGATCTGTTAGACACCAAAGCCTGGGTGTCTGCTTTTCAGTTTTGCATCGTTTTTAAGAGGAATTATCATTAACATCTGAGCAATAGTTCTCAAGGCTCATTTAAATGACCTTAAATACATTTATGACCTAAGAGTACATAATATATTTTATGAAAGAAGGAATTTGTGTCTGCTTTGTGAACAGTCAATATGTTTTCTAATTTCAGAACAAAAAATTTGTGTATAAATAAACTGTAAAATGTCAGTAGGAAGTGTAATTGGCTTTTAAAAGTTTAAATTTTCTATCATCCTTTGTACTCTCTTTCAGAAGTATCCTTTTTGGAGACTTGCAGTTTAAATATGTGGTGGTTATGAGAAGTAAATGTTACAGTGGGCAGGAAAGCACTTTTTAAAGCATTATGCAGATATAGGATTCTTTTAAAATAGTTGTCTTAATATTTAAAACTATCTATATACTCTTATATGAGCCAACCATAGTTGTTTTTTCCAGTGGTTAATTTTTAGCAATTTGCTTTGAACCAAAGTCTGTTTACATTTTTGCAGTATTGAGTTGTACCCAGTTGGGTTTTTGTAATGCTTATATTGTGTTCAGAATTAAACTTCAGTATCGACAGAAAAACTCCCAGACTATTTTGTGGTTGGTACATGAGGCTGTCAGAGGAATGATTTAAGAGCCCGCGATTAAGAAATGAGTTTGCCTTCTAGTAGTTGGGCAGGACACAGTGGAAGAATGGGAGCAACAGCTTGATATGGCTTAGTCAATGTTAATACCAATCTACAGAAATACAGTGAATGATAGAAAAAAGATTAAGAGAAGTAAATTTTGACTCAAGAGAGATGGAGAATCTTGGAAACGAGCAATGCTGTCGTGAAACATGTTTGCTGTTACGGTGAAGGAGTGTTTCTCAGGCCTCTTTGTGGCCTAGAAGAAACATTTCTAAAGTCGATCTACTTAACATTACTGTAATTCTGCATTCAACCAACTACTAATTCAAACAAGTCAGATTGATATCCACACATAAAAAGAGTATGAATACTCAAGTAGAGGATACATTTTCCAGTCACTGTAAGAATATCCTTTTGGTAAATTAATTTGATGTGCTAATTTCTACATTGTTCTCTTCTGAATGTGAGTTTGTCTCTTCTGACTGTGCATTAATGCTGAGGCTGATTGGTCATCTTTCCGGTTACTGATAAGTCCAGTTTCTGGTTCTGTGTGTATGATTTACATATCATCATCAGATCTTTGGTGGTGGTGGTGTATCGTTTTGTCACCACGACATGTTCGACCCATGGACTGCAGCATACCAGGCTTCCCTGTCCACCATCTCCCAGAGTTTGTTCAAATTCATGTCCATTGAGTCAGTGATACTACTTAACCATCTCATCCTCTGCCCACTTCTCCTCCTGCCTTCAGTCTTCCCCAGTAACAGGGTTTTTCCCAGTGAGCCAACTCTTCACGTCCGGTAGCCAAGTACTGGAGCTTCAGCTTCAGCATCAGTACTTCCAGCGAATATTTAGGGTTGATTTCCTTTAGTATTGACTGGTTTGATCTCCTTGAAGTCCAAGGGAGTCTCAAGAGTCTTCTCCAACACCACAGTTCAAAAGCATCAGTTCTTTGGCATTCAACCTTCTTTATGGTCCAACTCTCACATCCATACATGACTACTGGAAAAACCATAGCTTTGACTATACAGACCTTTCTCGGCAAAATCATGTCTTTGCTTTTGAATACACTGTTCAGGTTTCTCATAGCTTTCCTTCCAAAGAGCAAGCATCTTTTAATTTCATGGCTGCAGTCACCGTCCATAGTGATTTTGGAGCCCAAGACAGTAAAATCTGTCACTGCTTCCACAGTTTTCCTTTCTATTTGCCATGAAGTGATGGGACTAGATGCCATGATCTTAGTTCCCCCCCCACCCCAGTTTCTTTATTATTTCTAAAACAAAAAATAGAAAAGTCATAAATCTTCAAATAATCTCTTAGTTTTTTGAATGTTGAGTTTTAAGCCAGCTCTTTCACTGTCATCAAGAGTCTCTTTAGTTCCTCTTTGCTTTCACCCATTAGGGTGGTACCATCTGCATATCTGAGGTTGTTAATATTTCTCCCCACAATCTTGATTTTAGTTTGTGATTGATCCAGTCCAGCGTTTTGCATGATATACTCTGCATATAAGTTAAATTAACAATATACAGCCTTGTCATACTCCTTTCCCAATTTTGAACCAGCCTGTTGTTGCATACAAGGTTCTAATGGTTGCTCCTTGACAACAGGTTTACCTTCTTTACAACAGGTAAACCTGTCAGGAGACAGGTAAGGTGTTCTGGTATTCCCATCTCTTTAAGAACTTTCTGCAGTTTGTTGTGATCCACACAAAGGCTTTAATGTAGTCAATGAATCAGAAGTATATGTTTTTTTGGAATTCTCTTGATTTTTCTATGATCCAGTGAATGTTGGCAATTTGATCTCTGGTTCCTCTGCCTTTTCTAAACCCAGCTTATACATCTGGAAGTTCTTGGCTCACATACCACTGAAGCCTAGCTTGAATGATTTTGACCATAACCTCACTAGCATGTGAAATGGGTAAAATTGTATGATGGTTTGAACATTCTTTGGCATTGCTTTTTATTGGAATTGGAACGAAAACTGTTCTTTTCCAGTCCTGTGGCCACTGCTGAGTTTTCCAAATTTGCTGTCAGATTTAGTGCAGCACTTTAACAGCATCATCTTTTAGGATTTGAAATAGTTCTGCTGGAATTTGTTTGTAGTAATGCTTCCTAGGCCCACTTAACTTCACATTCCAGGATATCTGGTTCTGGGTGAGTGTCCATACCATCATGGTTATCCAGATCAGTAAGACATTTTTGATATAGTTCTTCCGTGTATTCTTTCCACCTCTTCTTAATCTCTTCTGCTTCTGTTGTCCTTGCCATTTCTGTCCTTTACTGTACTCATCTTTGTTTGAAATGTTCCCTTGATCTCTCCATTTTCTTGAAGAGATCTCTAGTCTTTCCCATTCTATTGTTTTTCGCTACTTCTTTGCAGTGTTCATTTAAGAAACCCTCCTTTTCTCTCTTTGGTAGTCTATGAAACTCTGTGTTCAGTTGGATGTAACTTTCCCTTTCTACCTTGCTTTCACTTCTCCTCTTTCCTTAGCTATTTGTAAAACCTCCTCAGACAACCTTCTTGCATTTCTTTTCATTTGGGATGGTTTTAGTCACTGACTCCTATACAATGGTAAGTTATAATAACGCCATCAAGAAAATACTGTGCTGGGAAGTATTTTGATCTGTCATCTTCTGACTTCAGAAACCTCTGCCTTTATGCTTCTGAATTAAGATTCATATACATTTGGCTTGTAATCAGAAACAGCGGTTGAGGTTTATTCTGTCTCCTTTAATGGATCTAATTTATTTTATCTAGCTTTTAACTTTTTCAGATGTCACTCTTAGAAAAAGGTTGCTGCTAAGTCACTTCAGTCGTGTCCGACTCTGTGCGACCCCATAGACGGCAGCCCACCAGGCTCCCCTGTCCCTGGGATTCTCCAGGCAAGAACACTGGACTGGGTTGCCATTTCCTTCTCCAATTCATGAAAGTGAAAATTGAAAGGGAAGTCGATCAGTCGTGTCTGACTCTTAGCGACCCCACGGTCTGCAGCCTACCAGGCTCCGCCCATGGGATTTTCCAGGCAAAGGTACTTGGAGTGGGGTACCATTGCCTTCTCCATAGAAAAAGGTTAGCCAGTGATTACTTTAGCCAACTGATGTTGTCACCAGCTGGTCTTGTCACCCTAGTGAATAATGGTTGTAGCACATGAAAATGAAGAATCATCAACCGAAGATAATAACTACGCTGTACTTGTTTTGTTTTTTCATTTTTTTTCCTTTTTTTTTTTTGATCGATGGATAAATGGCCATAACGCTTTGCTGTTATCAGTTTACCCCTCCCCACTTAGTTTATGAGAAAGGTGCACAGAGTGACCATGAAGGAAGATGTGTCTTTTCCTATGAGCTAAAATGAAAGTGAATAATTTGTAAATAGTTTGTGTGTTAGGATTAACCTCTCCGTGGACATGACCGTCTCCAGTACCTAGAGAACTGATTTCCTTGAATGGCTTGCACAGTATTGGAGTTCAGTTCAGTCGCTCAGTCGTGCCCCACTCTTTGCGACCCCATGAACCGCAGCACACCAGGCCTCCCTGTCCATCACCAACTCCCAGAGTTCACTTAAACACATGTCCATTCAGTCGGTGATGCCATTCAACCATCTCGTCCTCTGTTGTCCCCTTCTTCTGCCCTCAATCTTTCCCAGCATCAGGGTCTTTTCCAAGGAGTCAGCTCTTCGCATCAGGTGGCCAAAGTATTGGAGTTTCACCTTCAACATCAGTCTTTCCAATGAACACCCAGGACTGATCTCCTTTAGGATGGACTGGTTAGATCTCCTTGCAGATCAAGGGACTCTCAAGAGTCTTCTCCAGCACCACAGTTCAAAAGCATCAATTCTGCGCTCAGCTTTCTTTATAGTCCAACTCTCACATCCATACATGACCACTGGAAAAACCACAGCTTTGACTGGGTGGAACTTTGTTGGCAAAGTAATATCTCTGCTTTTTAATATGCTGTCTAGGTTGTTTTCTTCCAAGGAGCAAGCATCTTTTAATTTCACGGCTGCAGTCACCATCTGCAGTGATTTTGAAGCCCCCCAAAATAGTATGTCACTGTTTCCATTGTTTTCCCATCTGTTTGCCATGAAGTGATTGGACCAGATGCCATGATCTTAGTTTTCTGAAAGTTGAGTTTTAAGCCAACTTTTTCACTCTCCTCTTTCATTTTCATCAAGAGGCTCTTTAGTTCTTCTTTGCTTTCTGCCATAAGGGTGGTGTCATTCTGCATATCTGAGGTTATTGATATTTTTCCTGGCAATCTTGACTCCAGCTTGTGCTTTATCCAGTCCAGCATTTCTCATGATGTTGGAGACACTAGTACTAATTGGTAGTGATTTTTATTTTTTATTCAAAGATGGTAACGCCTCAGTGAAAAAATGTCTTTATTTTCTTATATCTTTTCTGTTAACAGTAAACTTTGGGATTCAGAAACTGGGAAATCTAAAGAGTATTTACAATTACCTTTTCTTCTTTAATCCCATGTGTTTCCTATGATTCCTATGATTTTTCCCCCCAAACAAGAAATATTGTTCAGAATTCAGACTTTGTTGTTGCTGTACATCATTGCTTTGAATAAAACTCATATTCCAGATACCTTCATGCTTAAAGTATTAGCTGTTTATGGATATAATTTGTTATAGCAATGTAAGATTTTATACTTGAGGTATTCAAATATTTAACTTCTCCTTTTGAGGTTACCTCCTGGGATCAGGAATTAATGTAAAGAATAAGAGTGGAGGAAAAGTGAACCAAGTTGAAATTTTTTTTACTATCTTTACTGCAGGTGTTTTCTTTAATAAGCAGTTAGAATTGACAGGGCAAGACAGGGTCATTTCACAGAACGGAAATGCAAAAACTAACTCTTCCCAGATCATTTTTTCTTCTCTTCACCTTAATGCTGCCTTCTCTCTCCTTTCTTTCTTGCCTCTAAAATTCTTGCTCTGACCAGCTGGTAATATGAAGCAATGTTTTATTTGGGTGATTTATTGTTCTTTGATATGTATATTAATCTTATTTTTCAGGTTAATATTGAAGTTATCTGTTAATAATTTATATGTTACCTGTATAAATCTAGGCAATCTTTAACAAATTGATGATGCTTCATATGTTTAGCAGACATAGTTTAAGAATTGTTCTGTATGTAATAAATCATAGAAGTGTAAATTTAATAGAGATGAACTGGCTTTCTTACTGCAGAACCTTTAATGTGCTATTATGCATTGTAATTCTCCCAAGAATGAAACTCTAATATGTTCCTTTCCTTTTTTTTTCTTTCCCTTTCTCTTCTCCTCTTTCCTTTCCCCTTTATCTCTTTATTTTGTTTTGTAGTATAGTAAATAACATTTCTCTCAACAGTGTTCCATGGAGCACAATTTTGGAAATGTTGAAATGAAAAAGTTGTATATAACAATATTTTCCTCTTGTCTGTCATTAGGAAATAAATTACTTCCTCCTCTTTTATTGGAAAGATCAGCTTTTTCACCCGTGTATAAGCAGCCATATTGCCGATTCAAAAGTCCATCTTCCCTTTTCTTGTTTTATACATTTTCTTTCTGAAGAAACTTTTCAAATATTTTTCTCTTAATTATATAATGATCTCTCAATCAACGTTATGTTGATTTTCAATAAAAAAGGACATGTTTGTTTTCTCAACATTACCATTATTGGTTATTCAGTTTAAAAAGGTTGAAAAGAGATTATTTATAGGAAAGCTTCAAAAATAATTTAGGAGGATATCAATTCCCTTCTCCCTTTCCAACAACTTTTGACTTCTTCCCTCATTGCCTGTCTGTTTCTTGCTTCCTTTTTTTCTTTATTCAGATGTAAATCACATAACATGAAACTGCCCACTTCAGAGTGTACAGTTCAGGGACATTTAGTGTCTTCACAGTGTTTTATAACCACCACCTCTGTCACGTTCCAAAACATTTTATTGCCCCAGAAGAAAACCCTGTCCCCAGAGATGACTCCTGCTTCTTTTGTTAGTCTTTATTATTTACAAATCGCAGAGCCATGATGGATTTGACAATGATTAAATTATCTGTACCAATCTAATTTTTGATATTTTAATAATAGGTGACATTTATTTGTATTTATATATATGTATTACTGTTGTATAAGCAGTTTGCATGTGTTCTCTTACTAAATTGCTACAGTAAACCTATCCCCATTTCATAGATGGTTTGAAAGAAGCTAACTTCCCCAAGTGCCACAGCTGGTAAGAACAGGCTGAGGATTGAGTCCAGGTCTGTCAGATTCCAAAGCTGATTCCCTCAATAACCGTAAAATCGTGTATATCAGAGGACAGAAGCTAGAAACTCCTGCTCATTCAGCCTGTTGATCTCCTTGTTTGGCTGAGCACAGTGGTGTTCCCCACCCAGTGTGGGAAACCATCTAGGAGAGTCTTTTCCAGTGTCATACTAGAACACTTCTCAGAGCTCTGCGTCTAGATTGAAAAGACCTACTAGTGCCAAGCACAGTAAGTGAAAACAGGTCAATACCAGGCAAATTATAAGAAGTTAAAAAAAAGATATGAAGAAGAATGAGAATTTCTCAAAAGCTTTCAGGATCATTTAGAAAAGTTTAGGAATGTGGCTTTTCCAGTGGTCATGTATGGATGTGAGAGTTGGACTATAAAGAAAGGTGAGCACAGAAGAATTGATCCTTTTGAACTGTGGTGTTAGAAAAGACTCTTGAGAGTCCCTTGGTCTACAAGGAGATCCAATCAGTCCATCCTAAAGGAGATCAGTCCTGGGTGTTCATTGGAAGGACTGATGTTGAAGCTGAAACTCCAATACTTTGGCCACCTGATCTATGAAGAGCTGACTCCTTGGAAAAGACCCTGATGCTGGGAAAGATTGAGAGCAGGAGAAGGGGACAACAGAGGACGAGATGGTTGGATGGCATCACCGACTCAATGGACGTGTTTGGGTGGACTCCGGGAGTTGATGATGGACAGGGAGGCCTGGTGTGCTGCGGTTCATGGGGTCGCAAAGAGTCAGACACGACTGAGCGACTGAACTGAACTGAGACATGTCAGTAGCATCTAACTTCTCAGCAGTAGAATTAAAGATAGAAGATTGAGGAACAGCACTTCAGATGTTCTGCAGTCAACCTGGAATTCTACATCCAGCCAAACCATCAATCAAGTGCAAGAGTAGGAAAAAAAGACACTCAATGGACTGAACAAAAAAATTTTGTCCTTGTAACATTTCTTAGGTGATTTCTAGATGTGCCCTAGGAAAACAGGGAGAGAAACCATGAAAGAAAAGAAAAGGGCTTTGACAAACTGAGAATCCAACGGAGAATCCAACTCAGAAACCACAGTCAAGTCCCAGGGTGACAACTGTGCCACAAAGCTAAGGAGCAACCAGTTCTGATTAGAGCAGTAGGACGGAAGGCTTTCAGGGAAGAACGTTGTAGGTGGATAATGAAATAATATTATCTGGGAGAAAATATAATAATATTCTTAGGAAATTTGATGAATTAGAATCAGGAAGCAATTTTAACATCTGTTGATTTAACCCAAAGTTGTGATGTTACCATTTAAAGGAGATTAAGAGAAATGAAGCATGTGTTGGGGATGCTACTGGTTTTGTTAGCCTTCGCTACAAAGGCAGAAAATATGTGGGTAATTGATAAATCTACAAGAAGCACTGTTATTTATCTTATATAGAAATGCTGACTTAAATACCAGGAGAAAGAATTCTAATACTTGAGGGTGGTTACTTTTGGGGAAAAAACATGGGTTTGAAGATGAAGAGTGATGGGAGATGAGTGTATTTTTTTTATTATGGTATAATATATACATAGGGTAATTTAATCATTTCAACTTTTAATTGTCCAGTTCAGTAGCATTAAGTATATTCACATTCTTCTTTAATTATGACCACTGTCCATCTCTAAAACTGTGTTATCCATACTGAAATGTTGTACTGTTTAAATAGTAACTTCCCATTCCCCCTACTTCCAGCCCCTGAACCACTGTTACATTTTCTGTTTCTATGTATTTGACCATTCTAGGTACCTTATATAAGTTTCCACTTATGTATTTATATAAGTTTCCATATCATTTATCGTATATCATATATGAGTTTCCATATCATATTTATCTTTTGGGGACTTATTTTACTTCATTTTACCCCTGTTGTGGCATGTGTCCTTCTATTATGTGTATATACCACATTCTGTTTATCTGTCCATCTGTCGATTGACACTTGGGTTATTTCCACCTATTGACTATTGTAGATAACGTTACTATGAGCATGGGTGTGCCAGTATCTGTTTGAGTCTCTGCTTCTAATTTAAGGCACACTCTGAAGTGGGATTGCTTGGTCACATGATCATCCTCTGCTTGCTTTTTTGAGGAGCTGTCAGACCGTTTTCTACAGTGGCTATATCATTTTACATTCCTACCAGCGACGCACAAGTGTTGCAACTTCTCCAAACCCTCACTACCAACATTTTTTTCCCGGTTTTTTTTATTTTGTTTGTTTGGGGTTTTTTGGATAACAGCTGTCCTAATGGGTATAAAGTGATATGCCATTGTGGTTTTGATTTGCATTTCTCTAATGATAAACGATGCTGAGCATCTTTTCATGTGCTTAACCACCATTTGTATATCTTCTTTGGAGATATGTCTATTTGAGCCCTTGGCTAGTTTATGAATTGGATTTTTTGTTTTTGAGTTCTGTATATGATGAATGTTAATCATTTACTAGATAATGTGATTTGCAAATATTTTTTTCTGTCCTATTGATTGCCTTCTTACTATGTTGATATTGTTCTTTGATACATAAAAGTTTTAAATTTTGATGCAGTTCAGTATTATCTTTTTTTGTTGCCTGTGTCTTTGGTGTTGAATCCAAGAAATCATTGCTAAATTCAGTGTCATGAATTTTTCCTGTCTTTCCCTTTAAGGGTTTTATAGTTTTAGGTCTTTGGTGTAGTCTTTGATCCATTTTGAGTTAATTTTTGTATATGATAAAAGATAAAGGTCCAACTTAGTGCTTTGACAAGTGGATATCCAGCTTTCCTTTCCCATCACCATTTGTTGAAAAGACTCTCCTTTCCCTGTTGAATGGTTTTAGCACGCTAGTCAAAACCGTTTGACCATATATGCAGTTTTATTTTTGATCTCTCTAGTCTATTCCATTGGTATATGTCTGTCTTTATGCCAGTACCATACATTGTTGCGTGCGTGCTCAGTTGTGTCCGACTCTTTTGCAGCCCCATGGACTGTAGCTCACCAGGCTCCTCTGTCCACGGACTTCTCCGAATACTGGAGTGGATTGCCAGTTGTAGCATTGTACAAAGTACATTTTGAAATCGGGAATTGAGTCCTACAACATTGCTCTTCTATTTCAAGGTTAATTTGGCTACTTAGGGTCCTGTGAGGGTCCCTGAGTTTTAGGATGGAAGTTTTTATTCATGTAAAAAGTTGTTGCAATTTTGATAGGAATTGCATAATATAGTATTGAAACCTTAATAATATAAAGTCTTCTAATCCAGGAATATGGGATGTCTTTCTTTTGATTTAGGTCTTTGATTTTCTTCAGCAGTATTTTTTAGCTTTCTATGTACAAGTATTTCACCTCCTTGATTAAGGTAATTCCTAGATATTTTATCCTTTTTGATGCTATCATAAATAGCATTGTTTTCTTAATTTCCCTTTTTGGATTGTTTATTATATAAAAATGCATCTGATTTTTGCATGTTAATTTTGTATGCTGCTACTTTGCTGAATTTATTTATTCTAACAGGTATTTTTGGTATGTGTGTGTGTGGCATCTTAAGAATTTTCTTTGTATAAGATCATGTCATCTAGAAACAGGTAATTGTACTTCTTTCTGACTTGAATGCGTTTTTCCTTCTTGCTTAATTACTCTGGCTTGCACATTCAGTACTTTGTTAGAATAGAAGTGGCAGAAGTAGGCCTGCTGCCTTGTCATTTACTTCCGAAGAAAACACTTTGTCTTTTATCTTGGCATATCATTAGCTGTGGAGTGATTGTTTTAAGAGCCATGTTATGTTCACAGCTGTATTAAGCAGCAAGTACAGAGATTTCTTGTGTACCCCTGCTCTGTGTGCCTAGCTTCCTCATTATCAGTGTCCTCAACCAGAGTGGTACATTGGTTAAGCGGATGAACCAACATTGGCTCATCATTATGCAGAGAAGATATATAGTTTATGTTACAGCTCACTCTTGGTATTGTGCAGCCTGTGGATTTGTGCAAATTATGTAAGTATACATTCACTACTATAGTATCATACAGAGTAGTTTCACTGCCCTAAAAGTGGTCTGTGTTTTGCCTGTTCATCCATCTCTGTCCCCAGCCTCTGGCAACCACTGATGTTTTTATGGTCTCCACAATTTCAGCTTTTCCAGAATGTTACATGGGTAGAATTATCCAGCATGTAGCACACAGAAACTCTGTTTCTATTCAGTATGGCAGTATATGAAAAGTCCACAGGACACAGTATGATATAGCTACTTTGGGAAGATTGTGGTTTCTTAGAAAGCTACACATAATTGCTATAATCAAGCAGTACACCCCTTTGGCTATTTACGCAAAGGAGTTGAAGACTAATGTTCACACAGAAAGACTTAACATTCATCCTATGCATGGATGTCATACTTCTTAAATGCCCAGCTCCTGGAAGAAGAAAAGGGCAAAGAAAATAGGCTGTGGATTTTTAAATGCCCTGGAAGCTATTTCTGTTGCTGGGGATTGCAGCAGTGGCAGCCTGCTCGTGTGTGCACATCCATAATCACAATCAGAAGCAGCCGTCAAGGATCCAGACACAGATCTCTAATATCTGGAGGATGGAGTCCCACAAGCTGCATCAGACTGCTCTAGGAATGCATGTGTGGCTGCCTGCTGGGAGGGGATGATGGGTGGCTAACTACTAGCACACCAGGAGTTGAAATGGAAATTAATTGTGATTTACTGTCCAGGCCTTCTCTCCTGAAAACTGCAAACTTTTGAATAGACTCCAGAGTTCTAAAATAGTTACACCAGATAGATTATGCCAGTAAAATAAAAAAAAATTTGCATGTCGGAAGCTTATTTAGGACTATTCCATGGAATGAGGAAAGTAAAGACTTACTTAATAAGACAGTGTTTATTCTCACAACTAATTCAGATTTTTATATATATGAAATTATTTGAAATAAGGTAAAAAATTAGAAGATTTGAATTCTAGTATTTTTAAGTTTTGAGAGTATCAGTCTCTGCTCTCGTTCAAGTTCTCAGTCTCAACTTTCCAAGTATCCACAGTTAAATTTTCCCATTTCCCTTTGGAAAGTGCTGTTTTCTTGCCTTTTTCCGCCTTTCCATTGTATCAAACTTAGAAGGCAGTGAGCCAATTGTGGGCATGAAATCCTTGGGAGGAGAGAGGAGGAAGTGGGAGGGGCAGTCATGCTGAATGTTTCCCTAACTAATATTCAAGTTCTTTGAGAGAACTTACCCCTGCTCCTTGAAAAAATGCTGTGATATTTTCTTTTAAATAGATTGTTTATTCTCCTGCCTGTCTCACTGTTGCCCACAGTGCTAGATAAGAAATTACAGTAAAGTTCACATATTAAAGGGAACACTCAAAAAAAGTATGATTTCACCAACCCTCACTTATAAAAAAAACTATAGGAAAATAAAAGAAGTCAGAATTCTTGATTGCACGTGACAAAAAGTAACTCTTAACTTAATTAGAAGAGAATTCTTAAAAAAAAAAAAAAAATTAGCTCACAGAGAACCAGGCTTTGAAGACTGTCAGAAGCTAAGAGAAGCAGATCAAGTCAAGAGGTTATAAAGAAGAGCACCCCCAGCTGAGGACATTGCTGCTTAGATATTTGCTGTCCTAGGTACTACCACCATGACTAAATATTGATGACTGGGTTCATAAACTTTAAGCTCCGCTGGAGATCTTTCTGAATAATTCCTTGACTCATCTGTACCTTGTTCTTACTACCTGGGATTCAGTGTCCAGAACATGAGGACCTAATTGATCTTAGACCTTGCACATGTAATGTGAGAAAGATGGGGAAGGGAGTATTTGTTTATTTATTGAAATTCTCTCCAGATTGGAATAGTTTTGGATGCTAAACAGCCTAGAGATGGCAAATATCCCTTACACATTTCTCCTGTTTTACACGTCACACACATCCTCAGACTCTCTTACCTACAATTAAAAATTTCATAGATTCTTTAAAAAATTGTTTTCATGTTATACTCACCCTTTAAGAAATACAAATGAGAACATACTTCATATTATTATTTTTTCATTTAACATACTTTGGAATTTTCCATATTGGTGTGGAGATGAAATTGATTCTCTTATTGGTTGTCTTCCATTTTATGATCATACCATAGTAAACAGCCCACTCAGATACATGTTTTAGGGTGCTTCCAGTTATTGCTGTTGAAAACAGTGCTCTAAACAGAAATTTCACACATTTGCTTGGTGTCCTTTTGCAAGTACTTATATCCTTAAGGTAAATTTCTTTGCAGTGAGTCCATGGTTTAAACTTAAAAATGGTATCATTTTATATTCTCACCAACATGTATGCATCTTCCCCCCAAGATGTCTTCACAGTCTTGGTGAAATAAATATTACCAAGCTTAAAACGTTTTGCAGTTTGTTGTAATGTGATTTTTGATTGTATTTCTGTGTGAGTTTAAGCAATTTGGTGATCTTTATTGGTTTACATGTTTTTCCTTGGTTTGTTTGTGTGTGCTGACCTTGCTATGATTATTGATTTTTACAAACTCTTTGGAAACTAGTGGTACTATTTTTTCAGACAATTTTTATAATGCTATGCTACTCTTACATTTGAATTTTATAAGATTCAGATAAAGCAGTGATAAGCTTGGTGGTTTATCTCTGTTTTGAATCATTGATTGCTCTCTGCTTTACTAATATGTATAATCATGGAATATGAAAAGATTTTTGTTTGTAGCCGTTTGTTCAGAAATGTTCTTTAAGAAATAGCTTTGTTTAAATTGCAAATAAAACTTTTAATCCAGAAAATATCATGCATCCATCACTCTTGAGTTATTCATTCAGAGCAATATTTTCTTGGACAGAGAAAATAGAAGTGAAAAGGAAATTTAGGAGTTCCTGCTTTTTTTCTGCCTCTAGCATTATATAGCTAGCTAACTTGTGGAATTCTGTCTTATTTATTGTTCTTTTTGGTTTAAACATTGCTTTGCACTCCAAGCCTTTTCTTTTGTCTTTACCATTTTTATTTTCCTTTATATATGCTACTGTTTTATATTCATCTGTAAATATTTCCCCCCCTTTTTTTCTGGAGATATATATATATATATATATATATATATATATATATTTAATCTAATCTGGGTAAATTCTCTGTGGCTGTATTTATTGCTCTTAAATAATTTTTGTTTTTCCTCTTTTGTCTTTTTTAAACTAGGGTCATTTGTAATTGTTTATACAGAAGTTTAGTTTTTAAAACCTCTCTGTGGTCTTTCCTTTTAGATATTGAGTTATGAATTCATAGCCTGTTATTTAAATGAAGCTTTTGAAATCCGTTTTACTGATCTGTATCATATCTAACTATGCCAGTATTTCCTTCCTTGTCTGACGTGAATTCTAAAATTATATGAATACTTTCTCCCTGTTTCCTGGCATTTCCACTCAAACTTGTTCCTCATTCTTGGTTAGAAATACATCCAAAATTGTAGTTCCCTTCTTTCTTAGTCTACTGATAAAAGAAAATCAAGCATATCAAAAATTTGTTAGAAAATTGCATGTGCTTGAAAATATTGTTTTCAGTAAGTATTTTGACAGTTGTGAACTCCCTAGTTATTAATGTATCGTTCTTCTGTTTCAATTTTATGCTCTATCCCAAGAATATACTTTCTAAGAAGCACACATAGCATGTTCCATTGGATTTTTTTCGCTGATCTTTTAGACTTGTGCTAACCAATATGGTAGCCACTAGCTACATGTAGCTATTTATTAAGTTTACAGTAATTAAAAATAACTTTACTTACTTTCTTTTGCAATAGTCACATTTCAAGCGTTCAGTAGCCACATGTGGCTAGCGTCTTCTGTGTTGGATAGCCCAGATATAGAACATTCCCATTATTGTGGAAAGTTCTGTTGGACAGTACTATTGTAGATGGTGCCATTTTGCATTTCTTTCTAAAAAGTTCTAATTCCTGAATATGATGTGCTCCTTCTGTTGCTGTTTCTGCTGTTAATCAAAGTAAATTTGAGACTTTTTTGAGGTGAGTTGTATTTTACAAGTTGATAATTATATTCATATACTCTTAAAAACCAACTTTTTAAAGGTATAATTTGCATGCAACAACATTTACCTATTTTAAGTGTACAGTTGACTGAGTTTTGACATATATACACCCATGTAAAAACATTACCACAATCAAGATTGAGAACATTTCTATTACCATAAAAAGTTTCTTAATGCCCCTTTGCAATCAGTCCCCAGCTCTGCTTCTGGGGCTGCCCTGCAGGCAGTCTGCAAGTTTATCACTCTGTAGATAAGTTTTGCCTGTTCTAGAATTTTACATAAATGCAGTTATATAATATGTACTCTTTTGGGTCTGGCTTCTTTCTTATAGCATAGTATTTTTGAAATTCATCCCTGTTGCTTTTATTAGTAATTTGGTTCTTTTTCTTGCTGAACAATATCCCATTTTATAGATACGATATAATTTATCCATTTACCTGTGGTGGACATTTGTTTTCAGTTTGGGTCTATTAAAAACAAAGCTGCTGTGAGTATTCACGTACAAGATTTTCGTGAATGTATGTTTTCGTTTCTATTGGCTATCTGTGAATGGAATGGCTGGCTCGTGTATTTATAGGTCAGTAGAGCAGAATAGAGATTTCAGAAAAACACACATATTGTTTATTGACAAAGGTACAGAGGTAATTCACTGGGGAAGGGATACTCTTGTTAACAGAATGATACAGAA
The DNA here is from genome assembly GCF_014754425.2 of Oryx dammah. Lineage (NCBI taxonomy): Eukaryota > Metazoa > Chordata > Mammalia > Artiodactyla > Bovidae > Oryx > Oryx dammah. Next base: position 9,011,020 of record NW_024070198.1, read on the forward strand.
GCAATTGTAACTCAGTATAAAAGTAAAATGAACCTTTCTTATACCACTGGCATACCTCATTTTATTGTGCTTCACTTTACTGCACTTCACAGATACTGCATTTTTTTTTTAAACAAACTGAAAGTTTATGGAAGCTATTCATTGTCAAGTGATGGTTAGCATTTTTTGGCAATAAGGTATTTTTCAGTTAAGGTATGCACATTATTTCTTTAGACATATAATGCCTTTGCACACTTAATGCACTATCGTGTAGTGTAAACTTAACTTTCATATGCACTGGGAAGCCAGAATGCTAGAGCCACTTTATTGCCATAGTCTAGTGTGTGTGTGTTAGTTGCTCAGTTGTGTCCGACTTCTTGTGACCCCATAGATTGTAGCCCACTAGCTCCTCTGTACATGGAATTCTCCAGGCAAGAACACTGGAGTGGGTTGCCATTCCCTTCTTCTCGGGAATCTTCTTGAGCCAGGGATCGAACCCGGGTCCCCTGCATTCCAGGCAGATTCTTTACCGTCTGAGCCACCAGGGAGCCGAACTCAAAACACCTCTGAGGTATGCCTGTGCACAAAAATTAACTGAACATGGATTATAGATAGAACCCTAAAGTGTTGTCACACAGTCCTGTACAACTCTTTGTGGACGGTAGCCCACTAGGCTCTTCTGTCCATGGGATTCTCTAGGCAAGAACACTGGAGTGGGTTACCATTCCCTTCTCCAGGGGATCTTCCCAACCCAGGGATTGAACCTGGATCTGCTGCATCACAGGCAGATTCTTTACTGTCTGAACCACCCAGTAAGCCCCAGAAACCTCTTTTCCTTTGACTCTTACACCTCTTTAGATAAAATAGATTTCCTTTAGTTGTGGAGATTACTATTTTTCACCTGAATTTAATATAAAGCTCTTATTTTTGCCTTTCTGTTTAACTTGAAATAATGTAGGAGAAAGTACTACTGTGCAGGCAAGAGTACATTTTCAACAAGATACTTTTCTTTTATCAGATATATAATTAATTTTGATTGTGACAACCTGAAAATGACTAGGAGAAAATAGTTAAGGACTATTAGGTTGGTGTAAAAGTATTTGTGGTTTTACATTGTTGATCTTGGCCGTTGATAATAGAAATACATTCTTAAATAAATGTAGTTATGTTATACATCATTTTAATGCACATTTCTTGCTTTGTGTTTTTTTGCTAATGACTTACATGTTGTAGTTTAGTCATTAAGTCTGAAGAAGCTGAACAGTTCTATGAAGACCTACAAGACCTTTTGGAACTAACACCCCCAAAAGATGTCTTTTTCATTATAGGAGACTGGAATACAAAAGTAGGAAGTCAAGAAACACCTGGAGTAACAGGCAAATTTGGCCTTGGAGTACAGAATGAAGCAGGGCAAAGGCTAATAGAGTTCTGCCAAGAGAACGCATTGGTCATAGCAAACACCCGTTTCCAGCAACACAAGAGAAGACTCTACACATCGACATCACCAGACGGTCAACACCGAAATCGGATTGATTATATTCTTTGCAGCCAACGACGGAGAAGCTCTATACAGTAGCAAAAACAAGACCAGGAGCTGACTGTGGCTCAGATCATGAACTCCTTATTGCCAAATTCAGACTGAAATTGAAGAAAGTGGAGAAAACCACTAGACCATTCAGGTATGACCTAAATCAAATCCCTTATGTCTATACAGTGGAAGTGAGAAATAGATTTAAGAGACTAGATCTGATAGAGTGCCTGATGAACTATGGACGGAGGTTCGTGACATTTTACAGGAGACAGGAATCAAGACCATCCCCAAGAAAAAGAAATGCAAAAAGCAAAATGGCTGTCTGAGGAGGACTTACAAATAGCTGTGAAAAGAAGGGAAGCGAAAAGCAAAGGAGAAAAGGAAAAATATAAGCATCTGAATGCAAAGTTCCAAAGAATAGATAAGAAAGCCTTCCTCAGCGATCAGTGCAAAGAAATAGAGGAAAACAATAGAATGGGAAAGACTAGAGATCTCTTCAAGAAAATTAGAGATACTAAGGGAACATTTCATGCTGAGATGGGCACAGTAAAGGACAGAAATGGTATGGACCTAACAGAAGCAGAAGATATTAAGAAGAGATGGCAAGAATACACAGAAGAACTGTACAAAAAAAGATCTTCACGACCCAGATAATCACAATGGTGTGATGTCTTCACTTACCTAGAGGCAGACATCCTGGAATGTGAAGCCAAGTGGGCCTTATGAAGTATCACTACGAACAAAGCTAGTGGAGTTGATAGAATTCCAGTTGAGCTATTTCAAATCCTGAGAGGTGATGCTATGAAAGTGCTGCACTCAATATGCCAGCAAATTTGGAAAACTCAGCAGTGGCCATGGGACTGGAAAAGGTCAGTTTTCATTCCAATCCCAAGGAAAGGCAATGCCAAAGAAAGCTCAAACTACTGCACAATTGCCCTCATCTCACATGCTAGTAAAGTAATGCTCAAAATTCTCCAAGCCAGGCTTCAGCAATATGTGAACTTCCAGATGTTCGTGGGTTTTAGAAAAGGCAGAGGAACCAGAGACCAAATTGCCAACATCTGCTGGATCATCGAAAGAGTTCCAGAAAAACATCTATTACTGCTTTATTGACTATGCCAAAGTCTTTGACTGTGTGGATCACAATAAACTGTGGAAAATTCTTAAAGAGATGGGAATACCAGACCATCTGACCTGCCTCTTGAGAAACCTATTTGCAGACCAGGAAGCAACAGTTAGAACTGGACATGGAACAACAGACTGGTTCCAAGTAGGAAAAGGAGTACATCAGGGCTGTATATTGTCACCCTGCTTATTTAACTTATATTCAGAGTACGTCATGAGAAACGCTGGGCTGGATGAAGCACAAGCTGGAATCAAGAATGCCGGGAGAAGTATCAATAACCTCAGATATGCAGATGACACCACCCTTATGGCAGAAAGAGAAGAAGAACTAAAGAGGCTCTTGATGAAGATGAAAGAGGAGAGTGAAAAAGTTGGCTTAAAGCTCAACATTCAGAAAACGAAGATCATGGCATCTGGTCCCATCCTTTCATAGCAAATAGATGGGGAAACAGTGGAAATGGTGGCTGACTTTATTTTTCTGGGCTCCAGAATCACTGCAGATGATGATTGCAGCCATGAAATTAAAAGATGCTTACTCCTTGGAAGAAAAGTTATGACCAACCTAGACAGCGTATTAAAAAGCAGGGATGTGACTTTGTCAAGAAAGGTCTGTCTAGTCAAGGCTGTGGTTTTTCCAGTGGTCATGTATGGATGTCAGAGTTGGACTATAAAGAAAGCTGAGCTCCGAAGAATTGATGCTTTTGAACTGTGGTGTTGGAGAAGACTCTTGAGAGTCCCTTGGACTTCAAGGAGATCCAACCAGTCCCCCCTAAAGGAAATCAGTTCTGGGTTTTCACTGGAAGGACTGATGTTGAAGCTGAAACTCCAATACTTTGGCCACCTGATACGAAGAGCTGACTCCTTGAAAAGACCCTGATGCTCGTAAAGATTGAGGGCAGGAGGAGAAGGGGATGACAGAGGACGAGATGGTTGGATGGTGTCACTGACTCAGTTGGTATGGGTTATGGGTGGACTCCAGGAGTTGATGATAGACAGGGAGGCCTGAGGTTCATGGGGTCGCAAAGAGTCAGACACGACTGAGCTACTGAACTGAACTGAGTCATTAAGTCATGTCTGACTCTCTGTAACCCCATGTACTATAGCATGCCAGGCTTCCCTATTTTTCACTATCTCCCAGAGTTTGCTCAAACTCATGTCCATTGACTCAATGATACCATCCAAATAGCTCATCCTCTGTTGCCCCCTTGTCCTCCTGCCTTCCATCTTTCCAAGCAATTGGATCTTTTCCAGTGAATCGGCTCTTCGCATCTGGTGGCCAAAGTATTGGAGCTTCAGCTGCAGCATCAGGCCTTCCAATGAATATTCAGGGTTGATTTCCTTTAGATTTGACTGGTTCGGTCTCCTTGCTGTCTGAGAGACTCTCAAGAGTCTTCTCCAGTGCCACAATTTGAAAGCATCAGTTCTTTGTTGCTCAGCCTTTTCCATGGTCCAGCTCTCACATCTGTAAATGATTGCTGGAAAAACCATAGCTTTGACTAGATGGACCTTTGTTAGTAAAGTGATGTCTCTGCTTTTTAATTTGCTGTCTAGGTTTGTTACAGCTTTTCTATAACAGGTGATTTTATATGACAGGCGACAACAGCTAGCTCAGTGGTTGAACTGAAAAGAAGCTCCAAAGCCCTTCCACAAAGACCGATTTCCACCAAGTAAAGGTCATGGCCACTGCTGGTGGTCTGTTTCCAGTCTGATCCACTATAGCTTCCTGAAGCCTGGCGAAACCATTTCATCTGACAAGTATGCTCAGCAAATTAATGAGATGCACTGAATACTGCATTGCCTGCAGCTGCCATTGGTCAACAGAAAGGGTCCGATTTTCCTCCACAGCAGCACCCAACCACACATCAGACAGCCAGCACTTCAAAAGTTGAATAAACTGTACCACAAAGTTTTGCCTCATCTGCCATATTCACCCGACGTCTCACCAGCCTACTACCATTTCTTCAAGTATCTCAACTTTTTGCAGGCAAAACACTTCTACAACCAGCAGGAGGCAAAAAATGTTCTCCGAGAGTTCGTCAAATCCTGAAGCTCGGATTTTTATGCTACAGGAGTAAACAAACTTACTTCTCATTGGCACAAATGTTATTTATTATAATGGTTCCCATTTTGATTAATAAAGATGTGTTTGAGCCTAGTTATAACGATAAAATTCACAGTCTGAAACAGCAATGACATTTGCACCAACCTAATAGAGTATTTGAAGTTTACCTTTGTTTAATGGGATGAAGCATGATATGATTTATGTGTTAAAGAGAAAAACAGCAATCCAATTTCACGTTTCAGTAGTAGCAGTAGCAGCTGTAGGTTTGTTAGCGTTGTAAGGGCAAATATTGATTGAACGTGGATACAGCAGATGACTTAAATGTGGTTTCCAAATAGTTGCTTTGCTTCAGGAACATGCAGCACGTAAAGTAATTGGTTTCTTCTTAGCCTCTGCTGGATTGGCAGGAACTGTCCAGTGTCCTTAGGCTGATTTCTGGATGGGAACCTTTGTAAAGCCAGGTTTGCTGGGTTTCTGTCAAGCTGCTGGAAGCAGTTTTTATTAATGATTGTGGTTGGTCATACTTGGAGTTTTTTTACCAGTATATCTGCAGTAGTGTTTGTCACTTTGCAAGTTTTCAAGAAATATTTTTTGGATGATATTTTATCAGTTGTCCAAGCACTTGCAAATGATAGAATGCTCTAACCTATAAATACTGGCACAGAGCAGAAATATACTAGTTCACCTTTAAGAAACAGAAGGACTCTTAGAACTTAAAGTAAGACTTCAGATTAGTCCAGTGGAATATGTTTACTTCATCTACGTAAAGCCTTTCAGTGTAAAGAAAGATTGGTTGGCTATTGAAATATAGGAAAAACACTGCCAAGAGAAAGGAAGTCTTAGCCAATGAACTTCAGATAGTTTTGGCAAAGCTATTCCTTTTGTGGAGATGGAAGCATCAGAATATCTTAGTCTATTAAAAATTGCTTCATTTAACTAACTTCTCTTGTTTGAGTTCACACTTATTCAGCAACATTCTGATTACACTTCTCAGATCTCCTGTGGTGAGATACAATCTTCAATGAACAATTCAGTTCTTATGGCAATTGGATTTTTCAATAGATTAACATGTTGCCATTATGATCATTATAATAATTATACATCAGTCATATGATACAGTTTCTAATTTCCTGGGGGGAAAAACACTGCTCAATATGTTGACATGATCAAGTTTAATTCTGAAAGATAGAAGATCAGACTCTGGACCACCAGTAACTTCACCAAAATAATAACTGAATTTCTGATACCTTCTAAGAGTCAGTAAAAGCTTATCTTGCTACCTAGATTCTTTCTCCTCTGTTGGAATGAATTCAGCAGCATGGTGTTAACGTATAGAGCCTCCAGAGTTGGTTGCATCTAGATTTGGTTTTGCATTTGATTTACGTAATATGGCTTCTTTCACTTTTTAGCGTTGCATAGTGTATTCATTGCTTGCAGAGTGTGCCAGCTTGTATAGCAAGTATTTGTAATTTTGAGCTTGCCTTATAATCACTGACTTTCTTAATTGGAGTGTTTAGTTCATTTATATTTAATATGATTAATATGTTTTCTTTTAGTCTTAACACCTTCCTTAGTTGCTCATTCATTCCTATTTTATTCCATTCATTCCTGTTTCCTCATTCTCCCTCATTCCTTTTTTTCTTTCCTCTTTGGGGTTAATAGAATATTTTAAAGTATTCCATTTAAATTCTTCTATTTTTTAGCTCTGTGTGTGTGTATCTGTATATATTTAGAGTTTGTTCTAGGAATTATAGAACACAGCTTGTTACAGTTCTCTTAGAGTTGTTATTGTAAGTATTAAAATATAAGAGCCCTACAACAGTAAAATCCTGTTTTCCTCCATTTCTTTTGTATGATTTTTTCATGTATTTTATGTCTACGTATGTAGTAAACCGTAGAATACAATGTTATTTTATTTGCTTTAACCAGTTATCTTTCAGTGAAATCAAGAAAAAAAGATGTCCTTTTATACTTACTCCTGTATTTACTATTTTTGATGCTTTTTGTTTATTTCTTTAGAGTCAAAGTTTTCATCTGGAATTAGTTCCCTTCAGCCTAGGAACAAGTTTGCTGGTGACAAATCCTCTATATTTGTTTATTGTTTTTGAAAGGCGTTTTGCTGGATATAGACTTCTGTGATGACTTTGTTTTTGTTTTTGAATGCTTCATTAGATCTGATGAGAAGTCAGCCATTATTCATACTTGTATTCTCCTAGATATATAATGTATCTTTTTCTTGACTCCTTTTGTTTTTTCCCTTTTGTTTTCAGTGGTTTTGATTATGATAGGCATAGTTTGGTTCTTTTTATATTTGTCTTATTTGGAGTTTATTGAGCTTGTAGTGTCTCTAAGTTGATGTTTTATATACCATGGGTGGGAAATTTTTAGCCATGATGTCTTTAAATTTTTTTTCAATTTCTTTTTTCTGTTCTCTAGGTTAAATAATTAACTACTATGTGTTATCAAATTCATATCTTTATTTTCCAGCTGATAATCTATGTGTAACAAACCACGTCTAAACATAAATAGCATAGAACATTTATTTATTTTGTACTCACAGATTAAGTGAGTCAGAAATCTGGACACGGTATGGTGGAAATGACTTGTTTCTGCTCCAGAATATTTGGGGCCTTAGTTGGGAAAACTCAGTGATAGGAGATGAGTTTTGGCAGATTGAGGGCTGAATCATCTATTTGTGTTTTCACTCATGTCTCTGGTATAGGCTGTCTCTTATCTAGGTCTTTAATTGGGCTGTTGGCCAGAACCCCTACACCTGGCCTTTTCATGTAGGCTATTTTGAGCTTCTTCATAGCATGGTACCTTCTTGACTGTGAAGATCCAGAGTCCATGGTAGAAGTATACGGCATTTTTTATGACCTGGTGTTAGAAACAGCTTTATCTCACTTCTGCCAGTACTTAGTTGGTTGAGGTGATCACAGAAGTGTGCCCAAGTTCAAGGGGGATGGGCCGTAGACTCCACCACTTAAAAGAGACCATTGTTAAGGTTATATTTAAGAGGAGCGTGTGGAATGGGGAATACGTCATTAGAAAACTCAATCTCCCACATCTTCTGCAGTCCTCAGTCTTGCGAGTAGATTTTTCTTTTCAGATACTGTACTTTTGAGACCTAGAATTTCTGTCTTTTATAGTCTCTATACCTTTGCTAAGATTTTTCATCTTTCCACTTAAGCTGTAATCATTTTCTTTTACATTCTTGTATATTTTTATAATAGCTGCTTCAGAATCCAGGTCTGCTAATTCCAACATCTGGTTCGTCTTGGATTTGGTTTCTGTTGACTGCTTTTTTTTTTTCCTTTTTGGTCATAGATCATATTTTCCTGTTTTGCATGCCTAATAAGTTTTAATTGTATGATGAATGTTTTGGGTGATATGTTGTAGAAAGTCTGAATTGTTACTTTAAGTGTGCTGAGTTTCATTTTGGCAGGCATTTAAATTAATGGCTAATCTCCTTATATCATCAGGCTTGGTTTTCTTTGTTAAGGTAGGCCTGTTTCAGTTTTGTCTTTTGCTTCGTGTCATGGTCCTTATTCTTCAGGTGTGGCTTTCTAGGGCCTCAGCTGAATACCTAAAGTCTCTCCATTCTGGCTGGACAGAGCTCTTTCTCCCAGTACTGTCCTTTCTCTGATATTATCTCCATTATGCTTCCAGAACCTGCAGATATGCAGCCTAACCCATGCCAAGGCCCTGAGGTTAATTTCCACACAGACTTCGAAGTCCCTCCATCTGTCCATCCTTCTTTTTCTGCTATTCTGTTCCACAAACTCTAGCTGCTTTACCATCCAGAACTCCAATTTCTGTCTGTTTACCTCAGTGAAACCTTTGTTCCATTTCCTTCTGCTCTGTCAAAATAGAGTCTTCAAGCTGAAAACAAGGCAGGCTTGGGGTTGTTGTTCAGTCGCTTAGTTGGTCTGTTTGCGACCCCATGTACTGCAAGACACCAGGCTTCCGTGTCCTTCACCGTCTCCTGGTGCTTGCTCAAATTCATGTGCATTGAGTCAGTGATGCGATCCTGACCATCTCATCCTCTGTCGTCCCCTTTTCCTCCTGCCTTCCATCTTTCCCAGCATCTGGGTCTTTTCCAATGAGTTGGCTCTTTGCATCAGGTAGCCAAAGTATTGGAGCTTCAGTTTCAGCATCAGTCCTTCCAATGAATAATCAGGGTTGATTTCCTTTAGGATTGACTGATATGATCTTGCAGTCTGAGGGACTCTCAAGAGTCTTCTCCAACACTGCAGTTCAAAAGCATCAATTCTTCGGCACTCAGCCTTCTTTACAGTCCAACTCTCACATCCATACATGACTACTGGAAAAACAATGGCTTTGACTATACAGACCTTTGTTGGCAAAGTAATGTCTCTGATTTCTAATATGCTATCTAGGTTTGTCATAGTTTTTCTTCCAAGGAGCAAGCATCTTTTAATTTAATGGCTGCAGTCACCATCCTCAGTGATTTTGGAACCCAAGAAAATAGTCTGTCAGTGTTTCCATTTTTTCCCCATCTATTTGCCATGAAGTGATGGGACCAGATGCCATGATCTTAGTTTTTTGAATGTTGAGTTTTAAGCCAGCTTTTTCACTCTTTTTCAACTTCATCAAGAGCTCTTTAGTTTCTCTTCATTTTCTGCCATTGATGGTGTCATCTGCATAACTGAAGTTATTGATATTTCTCCTGGCAATCTTGATTCCAGCTTGTGCCTGCATCTACCCTGGCATTTCGCCTGGTGTACTCTGCATAGAAGTTAAACAAGCAGTGTGACAAAATACAGCCTTGATGTACTCCTTTCCCAGTTTTGAACCAGTCCATTGTTCCATGTCTGAGTCTAACTGTTGCTTCTTGACTACTTTGTTTATAATGTATATTCAAAGATAATTGTTTTCCTTTTTTGTTTTGTTTTGTTTTCCTTTTTTAATGTTTAAAGATTATTTATTATTCCATTCAGGAATGACAAAAGCTTACTACATAAATAATCTCATTTGATTTCTTATAACACACACTTAAAAATAAAATCACTTCAGTTCTAAAAAAGAAAAGTATCTATAAGGGTAAACTTAGAGAAAAACCTGCATACAGATTTTGCACGAGGCAGGGAAGGTTTCTTTTTCTTTGAAGATCATAGGCCTCTGCTGCCTTTTGTTTAGTTCCTCATGTATTTTTCCCCAATTTTGCAGTTATTTACAAAGGAAAAATGCCTATACCAGTACTCTATAATCGTTGAAAGTATATACATGCTCCTGTAAGAGAAATTTTAAGAGATGGCCCCTTTATATTGAATGCCAGTGTAAAGAAATATTTTTAGAACAAAGCTTTTTAAGGCTTATTCATAATAGACTTGTATCTGGTTACAGTAACTTTGCCTACTCTATAATAATTTATAATGTTCAAATTTTCTTTCTCTAAATTGATAGTGAAAGACAGGGAAGCCTGGCGTGCTGCATTCTGTGAGGTTGCAGAGTTGGGCACAACTTAGTGACTGAATGACAACAACCCATAAGTTTGTATTCATGTCTTCTGGAGATGGCAAAGTGGACATTTTTATTTTATCCTCTCTCCCTCGCTAATGGCAGACATTGGTAATCAATCATCATATTCTTTCTCAGCCTCCAACCTAGATATTGTTCTAATAGCCTTAACATTGCACCTCAATCAGCCACCACCAGTTTGGTACCTATTTGCCATCTCAAATCTATGTTCATTTTACTAGCTCAGTCATTATTATTTTGTGGAATATTTAATTTAATGAAAGTTTACCCTTATAGATACTTTTCTTTTTTAGAACTGAAGTGATTTTATTTTTAAGTATGTGTTATGAGGAATCAAATGAGACTATTTAGTAAGCCTTTGTCCCTCCTGAAGGGAACGTAGAAAAATAAAAGAATGGGAAGCAGAAATTCTTAGCAGTTGTGCCCATAATAAATAATCCTTGAACATTAAAAAAAGATAACAGTTATCTTTGAATATACATTATAAACAAAGTAGTTACTAGCTAAAGTAACATAAAAAGTGTGTTGGTGAAATTGAAGAAAAAGCTTTTTATGGCTGGAACGTCTACGAGGGGTTTAGAGGAATAACACATTACCAGCATTTTAATGAATCGTTTCTGTTTTGCTGACATCATTTCTCACTGATGTCAGATTTGTGATTTGGCACCAAGTGTGTGCTAGTAAAATTTTTTTTTAATATCCTCAGGACAGGCTTAGTTTGAATGAAAATACAATTAAGAAAAACCTCCCGAGTCGTTATAAATAGGGACTGCATGAATCTCATTAAAACTAATTATTTCTCAGAGGACTGTTGTCACATAAAAAAACTTTGATTCTTGTTTTTTGTACTTTAAAACAGTATATAAAAATAATAATTTTATGTAAACTCTAAAAAATACTGTTTAAAAGAACCTAGACTTTCGTGAAGCCTACTCTTTGGAGGTAGAACAATGTGATATAACTTCATCAATTCTTACTTTTTAGGGGAAATACATTAGGGCAGAAAACTTTTTTCTTTTGAAAGTAGTATGTGCTTATATTTTAACAACAAAATTGTAGAAGTGTTGAAAGTAAATCATGAAAGCGCCCATCTCTTCCTATAAACCTAGGATAAACACTGTGACCATTTTGGTATGTGTCCTGCCACTACTTTGGGCTCCAGTTTAAGTGTACAGGACTACCGCCTTTGCATAGTATTCCCTGGAGCTGGGCAATGGGATGTGTACATTCCTATTAATATAGTGTAGGTTTATGTATTTGGATTCAAATCATAAAGTTACCAAACTCAGAATGAACTAAAAATGAAATATTAATCTTCCATAATACCTCCCCTCCCCTCTGCTCACATTTACATTGTAGACTTTCTGAGAGAAAATTGTATTTTGTAGATTATTTTTTGCTTATTCATTTTCTCTCATAAGCAACCCACGGTGGAAGATACTGCAGGTAGCAATGAGTTGTTGTTTATTAAATTTTATGATCACTGTCCTTGAAATCATTTGTCCATGTTTTAGATATTCTGTTTATCCTTAGCATTATCTATTAAACCAAGTTAAATAGAACCAAATTAAAATAGAAACTGAGAAAAGTCTAAAAGTATGTATACAGCTTCTAGAACAAAAGATAGAGAATGTCTTTATGAACTGCTTTTGTGTATGGGAAGACTTCTCAGAGAAACTACAAGGTTCTAAACAAAAGAAAAATATGATATATTGGATTTTATAAAAATTTAAAGTTGTTGATTATCAAAGCACGTTATTAAGGAAATGGAAAGGCAAGTTGTACACAGGGAGCAAATATCTGACAAAGGACTTATACCCAGAATATATAGAAGACTCCTTTAGATCAGTAATAAAAAAGACAATTCAGTTGGGGGATGAAATGAGCCAGTAACTTAGATATTTCACAGAAGGAAGTATAAAGATGATAATAAACAAATGAAGGACTAGAATTTTTTTAAAAAACCAACAGTGCCAAATGTTGGTAAGACTGTGGAGCAACTGAAACTCTTAAAATGTGGTAGATCTGTGGAATAGAACAGCCACTCTGGAGAGGTGTTCAGTAGTTTCTCACAGAGATAAGTATACACCCACCCCTATCTACTCTGTGACCCAGCAGTTCTACGCCTAGCTATTATTTACTCAAGAGAGTGAAAGCATATGTCCCCATAAAAGACTTGCTCAAGAATGTTTATGCACTTTATTCATAATAACCCCAAACTGTAAAATCCCAGATATCCATCAAAGACGAGTAGATCAGTGGTGGTATGTTCATACAACAGAATAATAATTGGAATAAAAAGAATGAACTAGTGATACATGTTACACCATGGATAAATTAAAAACATAAATGAAGGAAGTTCGTTAAAAAAGATGCATACTTCATGAAATAGTAGTAGCTACCTGAGAGCTTGGTGGGGCTTTGCTGCAAATGGGCATGAGGGAATTTTCTGGGATGGAAGAAGTGTCCTATATTTTGATTGGAGTGGTTGTTTCAGAATTCATAGAATTGTGTACCTGAGATCTATGTATTTCACTATATGTAAATTTTACCTAATTTTAAAGAAAAATCCAAAAGTACAAATTGAGAAATATCCAAGAATATAGAAGATAAAGAAGGTAAAAGAGATAGGAATGAAAGGGTCTCTAACATACCACTTTTTCTTGTAATATTATTTATAGTTCAATAGAAGTCTTCATAGCAAAATCAATGCTTCCGGGGTTGGTTGAAGTAGTGGGTTAAAAAAAAAAAGAATTAGGAAAAGTTACACATACCTTAAATATGTACATATGAAATACTAGAATCAGATAGATTTATAGGGTTTATTAACAACCACTGCCCCATGGCAAGAGTTCATAATCTTATGCCATGTATCTTGTAGACGGTCTGTTGAAGCTTATGAACTGTTTCTTAGAATGATTTAAATTGATAAAATAAAATCCATAGGATTATAAATATGACTATTGTATTAGTTTTGATTATAGTGGTTATAAAGTATTTTAAAATATCTGTATAATAATAGTTATAAACACATTTAAATCTATTGGCAGGTCTAATGTTAATTCTGCAGTGTTGATTGTAAATAATATTTTGGTATCTTCGAAAACCATAATGTGACATCAGTTAGTGATAAAGTTTTAAGTACTACTTGATTGACTGTGTAACATACTTTTTCACATTCAAGTTTATGGACTTTTTTTTTTCCCCTTTAATCCAGCCACATGTTTTCATTTCCCATACTTCCAGTGGTTATATTGTAATTTTGATTTTATCAATATTGAGCTTTTATGTTATAACTAGATAAATGTCATTTATAGTTAAACCCATTTGCCTGCAGAGTTCCAAAGAATAGCAAGGAGAGATAAGAAAGCCTTCTTCAGTAATCAGTGCAAAGAAATAGAGGAAAACAATAAAATTGGAAAGACTAGAGATCTCTTCAAGAAAATTAGACATACCAAGGGAACATTTCATGCAAAGATGGGCTCAATAAAGGACAGAAATGGTAAGGACTCAACAGAAGCAGAAGATGTTAAGAAGAGGTGGCAAGAATACACAGAAGAACTATACAAAAAAGATCTTCATGGCCCAGATAATCACAATGGTGTGATCACTCACCTAGAGCCAGACATCCTGAAATGTGAAGTCAAATGGGCTTTAGTGGGGAGGGGGGTGGGAGGGGGGTTCATGTTTGGGAACGCATGTACACCTGTGGTGGATTCATGTCAATCTATGCCAAAACCAATACAGAATTGTAAAGTAAAAATTAAAAATAAATAAATAAATTAAAAAAAAAAAAGAATAGTAGAAAAGCTTTTGCACACACACACACACACACATATGAATAGAATGTATAATATATATATTTTAGAACACATGACTTTTTGCCTAACTATTAAATTCATGACATTTGCATTCCTATTGTTTCACTTAATACGAGTAGAACGTTAGATTTTGAATTAAAAGAAAATAGATATTCAAAAAGCAACAAAGGTTTACTGTATAGTGCAAGGAATTATAGTAAATATCTTTCAATAACCTATAATGGAAAACAATCTGAAAAATAATATGTGTGCATGTGTATAAATGGATCACCTTGCTGTGCACCTGAAACACTGTAATTCAATTGTACTTCAATAAAATATGTATTAAAAAATCAAAAAAAAAAAAAAAAAAGAAAGCATCATTATGAACAAACCTAGTGGAGGTGATGGAATTCCAGCTGAGCTATTTCAAATCCTGAAAGATGATGCTGTGAAAGTGCTGCACTCAGTATGCCAGCAAATTTGGAAAACTCAGCAGTGGCCGCAGGACTGGAAAAGGTCAGTTTTTATTCCAATCCCAAAGAAAGGCAATGCCAAAGAATGCTCAAACTACGGCACAATTGCACTCATCTCACACACTAACAAAGTAATGCTCAAAATTCTCCAAGCCAGCCTTCAAAAGTATGTGAACTGTAAACTTCCAGATGTTCAAGCTGATTTTAGAAAAGGCAGAGGAACCAGAGACCAAATTACCAATATTCGTTGCATCATCAAAAAAGCAAGAGAGTTTCAGAAAGCTTCTACTTCTGCTTTATTGACTATGCCAAAGCCTTTGACTGTGTGGATCACAACAAACTGTGGAAAATTCTGAAAGAGATGGAAATGTCAGACCACCTGACCTGTCTCTTGAGAAACCTATATGCAGGTCAGGAAGCAACAGTTAGAACTGGACATGGAAAAACAGACTGGTTCCAAATAAGAAAAGTAGTATGTCAAGGCTGTATTTTGTCACCCTGTTTATTTAACTTATATGCAGAGTACATCATGAGAAACACTGGGAGAAACAGTGCCTGACTTTATTTTTCTGGGCTCCAGAATCACTGCAGACGGTGATTGCAGCCCTGAAATTAAAAGACACTTGCTCCTTGGAAGAAAAGCTATGACCAACCTAGACGGCATATTAAAAAGCAGAGACATTATTTTGCCGACAAATGTCCATCTAGTCAAGGCTATGGTTTTTCCAGTGGTCATGTATGGATGTGACAGTAGCTGAGTGGCAAAGAATTGATGCTTTTGAACTGTGGTGTTGGAGAAGACTTCAGAGTCGCTTGGACTCCAAGGAGGTCCAACCAGTCCATCCTAAAGGAGACCAGTCCTGGGTGTTCATTGGAAGAGCTGATGTTGAAGCTGAATCTCCAATACTTGGGCCACCTGATGTGAAGAACTGACTCATTGGAAAAGACCTTGATGCTGGAAAAAATTGAAGGCAGGAGGAAAAGGGGACGACAGAGGATGGGATGGTTGGATGGCATCACCAACTCAATGGACATGAGTTTGGAGTTTGTTGTCCATCAGTGACTCTGGGATTCGTTGATGGACAGAGAAGCCTGGCGTACTGCAGTCCATGGGTTCACAAAGAGTCAGAGACGACAGAGCGACTGAACTCCGTGTAAACAATATAGTATATTATAGCTGGTTTTTCCTACACATTTTGTTTACCCTTCTTTCTCCCTTTGTCCTTTCTCTCTCTCTCATTTAGTCTCTGCCTTCTTAACTTTAATTTGTCTCTAAACTTGCCTCTAAGTTTGAATCTCTGGAAATGTTTGAGCACATTTGGCATTATATCAATTTCATCTTCTTTAGGAACCTTCTGTTCGTCCCTAAACTGGCTTAGTTGTTCTCTGAGCTTGCTGTATGACTGTCTACTTGAGTTGTTCCTTCACTGTTCATTCAGGGGTTCCGTGGTTTCTGTTCTCTTCTCTTGAGCTGAGTTCTTCAGTTTCTGGAATTTGTCATCTTTTTCCATAGGTTTCCCACCCCTGTCTTGGTGGAACACATTTTCTCATAATTTTCTCATAATTTCCTGAGTGAAAGAATATGTGGAAATCAAAATTATTTGAGACTTTGCTTATTTTAAAATGCCTTTATTATAGATTCACACTTGTTTTATAGTGTATCTTGCTGTGGAATTCTGGAGAAGGAAATGGCAACCCACTCCAGTGTTCTTGCCTGGAGAATCCCAAGGACAGGGGAGCCTGGTAGGCTGCCGTCTATGGGGTTGCACAGAGTTGGACGCGACTGAAGCGACTTAGCAGGAGCAGCAGCTGTGGAATTCTAGACTAGGAGAGTCAGAAGGTTTTGTCTAATTGTTTTCTAGCTGCCGGTGTTGCCATTAAAAAGTATGAAGTTATTCTGATTACAGGTTTTTTTATGAAACCTGATTCAGGCAGTTTCTAGGATCTTAGGTTTATCTCTTCAATATTCCAAAACTTCGCTAAAATATGTATGCCTTTATTTGGATCTGTTTTAATTTTTAAAAAAAAATATTCATTATACCCTTTCAGTTTCGAAATTCATGATCTTCAGTTTGGGGTCTTTTTCTTGAATTATATCATGGATTTCTTCTCCTGTATTTTCCATCCTTTTCTCTGGGATACCTATTCATATGTTGCATCTCCTAGATTTTAGGTCTTTTAAAATTGTCTCTTCTGTTTTCCATTTGCTCTTCTATTTATTCTATTTCTTCAGCTTTACAAATTTCTAATCCCTCTGCTACTTCCCTCACAGGATTTGATAAGTTTATATGTATAAAGTATCGAAAGTAGTGCCTGGCATATAAAGTGTTGGCTGTAATTGTTGTTTAGTTTCTCCACTAATTGTTGAGAGCGAGGTCTTTGGTGTTGATTTTTGACATAGTAGCTGTATGACCTCAGGCAAGTCCTGTAATTTCTTTTACCTACTTCCCTCATCTGTAAAATGTGAATAAGCTCTACCTCTCAGATGTTTGTGAGCATCAAATAAGAATATGTATGTGAAAATGTTTAATACACTGTATAAAACTAGTAGTTATTACTTGCATCTTTCAAATATCAAATGTTTTTAGTTTGAAAGAATTGATGACTGAGTTACTAGGATTATTTTTAATATTACTTGATTGCATGTGACTCAGAAAAATGTATAAGCTAGGTAACTTGAGCTAAATGCTAATAATGCTTTTTAAAGAAGTTATTTCTTAACACTCAAGTTCATTATGTTAGGCTAAAGAGAGATTATGAAAATATTCATCTTATGAAAAGCTATGGCTTTACTGCAGATTGTATAAATCTGTGTAATATAATAATTATATAAGAAGGAACTGCTTACTAGCTTAAACCCATGGAGGGAATATTTATTGGAGTTTATTTTTCTTAAATTACATTTGAGATGAGGAAAAATAGAATCTGTCTTTTGGTTTTTCTCAATAGTATTAATGTAATTTCAAATGTTAGCTCATTTTTGTTAATGGTGGCTTTTTGTTTGTTTGTTTTATTTTAAGGTTTTTGGATTCAAAGCATAAAAACCATTACAAGATATACAATCTGTAAGTATATTTTCTTGTTTGTATGCTTGCAAATATCTTCTAAAATAACTATTGAGTGAAAGTTGTTTCCTTGTTAGAGTGAAGTAGAGTTAAAGATAAAATTTAACAGAATTGTATTCCTAAAACAATTAGTTCAAGAAGTCTGATTGAGAGCATTGTTAGGTCATTTTAGAAAGTGTAGTGATGAGGTAGAACAATGTCAGCACAGATTCATGTTGCTTGATCTGCTTTAACTGACTTGGCATCTAGCCCATCTTTGCGCCCATAACCATGTGGTAACTGGAAGTGTAATTCACACAGAGCTTCTGTTAAAGCATCAATGCCATCTTCTATGGAGAGAAGCTTCTAATATAATTTTATTCTGTGTTTCTAGGTCAATTGATTGAAAAAGTTATTAGTATATTCTCTAACTGTATATAAGATAAATAAGTTACCTAAAGTTGTTAAAATGGGTGGTTCTTCTTGTTTGAGGCAGGGGTGTAAGGATTGCCTCTTGATTCAGCTTATCTTTAACTTTTCCTTTTTTCTTTTGACTTTGTGAGTAGAGATGTGGAAAAAAAAAAGAGAAGGAAAGAAAAATGTGAGGAAAATATTAATATCTTCCCTTTTTTGCCCTTGACCATTTTTTCTTCCCCAAATATTGACCATTTTCTAATTCTAAAAAATGATATATAAAATGTGTTATGTTTCTACATGGCTTTTATTTTTCCTGTGTGGTATGTATAAATGGTGCATTGGAAAAATTTTTAATCCCAAGTTATGTATACTATCCACTATTTAATTTCTGTAGAGTTTATCAGATGTAAGAAGATTCTTTTCTAGAGTGGGCTTTCAGATAGTCACCAAAAAATTAAAGCGTCTCTGTGCCTTATTGGGAGAAGGCAATGGCGAGCCACTCCAGTATGGATGGAGGAGCCTGGTAGGTTACAGTCCATGGGGTCACGAAGAGTCTGACATGACTGAGCGACTTCACTTTCACTTTTCAATTTCACACACTGGAGAAGGAAATGGCAACCCACTCCAGTGTTTTTCCCTGGAGAATCCCAGGGACGGCGGAGCCTGGTGGGCTGCCGTCTGTGGGGTCGCAGAGAGTCGGCCACGACTGAAGCGACTTAGCAGCAGCAGCAGTGCCTTATTGGCTTATGGGATGTTGCTTATTTACCTTTAATTTGGGGATCTTTGTGCTCTAATAAGACTTCAGAAGATCTGAGAGTGACATACGTGCAGGTGTTGTTTCTCTTAGTTGTAAAATGATTTCCTCAGATCCACAAAGAAGCAGACATTTACTGAGTGCCTGTTACATGTTGGACATTCTAAAACGTTAGCTAGTGCAGAGGTGAATAAGATGTCGTTCCAGCCCTCAAGTAATTAATCTAATGTAAAAAGTAGACAAAGTATTATAGAAGAGGTAACTCTTGTATAGAAGAGAGCTATGTGGACAACAGTCAAAATAGTAATTGCCTATTACAGGGAAGATTTCATAAAGAACACAATGCTTGAGCTGAGGTGAAAAGAATCATGAAGGTTGACCTACAGGCTTAGGAGGAGGGAAGATGGTGTTGTAGACCTAGACAATGGCATGTGAGAAGCTTGGTGGTGTAATACTGTCTAGGAATATGCCATAATTAAGCCAGATTTGGCCAGATTGGGTCCATTATGGTCAGATTATGGTGTGTGGAGGGAGCAGTGGTATTAAAATAATCAAATGAAAGAAAGTAACAGGTGCTGTAGAAACTTAGTTAAGGTGGCACCCCACTCCAGCACTCTTGCCTGGAAAATCCCATGGATGGAGGAGCCTGGTGGGCTGCAGTCCACAGGGTCTCGAAGAGTTGGACACGACTGAGTGATTTAACTTTCGCTTTTCACTTTCATGCATTGGAGAAGGAAATGGCAACCCACTCCAGTGTTCTTGCCTGGAGAATCCCAGGGACGGGGGAGCCTGCTGGGCTGCCGTCTATGGGGTCGCACAGAGTTGGACATGACTGAAGTGACTTAGCAGCAGCAGCAGCAGTTTACAAATGATCTGTGCATATATCTTTCTCTTTTCTGGATTAACCTCTTCTGCAACAACTTTTGTTGCAGGTGCCTGAGGTTTATGTGGAGGAAAATAAGTTTCAGAGTTTTGTAATTTTTGAAGAAATGGATTCAGAATTTAAGTTTAAAAAAAAAAAAAGAGGTCATGAACTAACTGTCAAAGCTGGAGTCCACTAAATGAGTCCTTTTGGATTTAGACTCTCAGGATTGAGCATGTAGAGCCCCAGAAGGAAGACTTTAACATTATATCCAAAGAAAAGAAAGGAAATACTTTTCATTCCTGTATGCAATGGCTTCCTGCTTCCAGAATTTAGAACTTAGGTTTGTACTGTCAGTATTGTGGGTCACTTGTGTTATTTGGTTAAAGTTGGCATTGGGATCTAGCCTGGAAACTTGATTGCCTGTTTGTATATCCAAACATTGGACTCTCAAGTTAATGAATTGTCTCATTATTAGTTGAGAGTAGCTTTTGGTGCACATATTTTAACTCGCTTATTCCCCCATCCATTTAATGGAATCATAGAACTGGAAAGTACCTGAAAGAGATCATTTAGTCCAACCTTCTCATTTTACAGATGGGGAATCTGAGGCCTAGAGAAGTTAAGTGAGTTGAACAAGGTCACACAGGTACATATGTTAGCAGACCATCCACTGTTGATACCAATATTCCCTTTCTGGTTTTTTTGTTTGTTTTAATCTCCCCAAATTTTACTTTCTTCAGAAATTTCTAGAATTACCAAGTTGTAGAATGTTTTGATTTCTGACATCATTTTTCAATCTTCTTTACCTATCCCTGTTTATATTTCTGGCTCTGGGTAAGTGAGTCTGATAAGTAGCAGATGTTTCTATTTTGTTTCTTTTATTTTTAGGATATTAATAACATGTGATATATGTCTTTGAAACCATATGTAAGTGGAAAGACCTTAAAATACTTATGCTTAACATACCTATATTCAGTAGTATATTAAAGTTTTTTATAGCAACTATGACATAATGTGGATGTAGATGAGTTCTTAACATGGACTTTCTAATAATTGACTATCTGTTTATATCTCTATATTATTGGGCATTCAGTAAGGTTATTTTAAGAAAGGACAGAATTAACTTCAAATCATTAACCAAATTCAGATATACTTGGTGAATTAGTACATTAATCAGTTTGTTTTGTGCAAGTGTGTATATTTCATCTTTGTATGTTCCTCTATAATCTATCTTCTGAGGGGGGTAAGGTGAGGGGGAAGGTACAATATAGTTTTTGCCTCTGAGGAAGTTAAATGTTCCTTAGATACTAATATTTAAAAGGTTGACTGTTTCATCATATATTCTCTTTTACATACAACTCTCCATCCTTTTGTGGTAAACTTTTAGCTGTTACTAATTTTTATCTATTAAGTTTTCTTTTGTAAGATAGGGATAGTTCTGTTGAAGAAAGTAGAGACCTACATGCCTAGCTGAATCTATGGCGAGTCTCACTTCCCTGGAAGCTTTTCCTATTAATCTTATCCCTTTCTTAATTTTCTGCTGCTTCATAAAAACTCTTTCAGTGTATCTTCATTTTTCTTATCTCTTAAAAGCCAAAGGAGATGATGATTTTAAAAAGATGTCTTTTGAGTTCTCTTTATAAGGAAGCATAAATGGTTAAATCTTCCTAACTCTTGTCTTGGTCAAATCCCATTTCCCATTCATGTATATTCAGTTTTGGTTTGTTTTGAAAAACTTGTCCTATCACAAAAAAATTTATAAGGAATAGTGTATGTGTGTATTTGTGCAGTTATCAGAGAAGGTTTTAATTGAGGGTCTTCTTTTTTACCCTACTAACCTCTTCCCAGATCACTTTTATCCCTACGAGACCCAGTATATGTTTTTACATACTCCCTATCCATACTTGTAGAGAGTTTTGCAATTTTTTAGTCATGTTTTCATTATCACTGTTTGTTGGTTCTGTTTTGCCAAATAATGCTCTTGTAGGAATGCTGACTTGGACTAAAATTTGTTATTGTTTTCTAAACTGTTTTATATTCTTTATTTTATGTGGAAGTGTGAAACAGTACTGAAAAAAGTTCAGCTTTTGTAATCAGAAGTGCTGGGCTCTTCCATTTATATATTGTGGTTTGGGACAAGTTTTGTAATGCTCATATATAAGCTGGAGATAATACTAACTCTTATATGGTTGTGAGGATGAATTTGAAAACAAGGGATCTTGGTTGTACGGTATGCACATCTAGTAGACATTTAGTAGCTCATTGTTTTCACTTTCCCTCCGTTTTTTTCCTGTTAACGATATTACTTGAGAATCAAAGTATGAAGGTAGTCATAGTGTTTGAGCTGCTGGAAAAGTATGGGAATTTTATAGATAACTGAAGCTGTATAAAATTCAAAGTGTTTATTTTTGTCTTGCTGTCATGAGACCAGTTTCTTAGAATTGTTTCCTGGCATATAGTGCTCCCCTTGTCTCCTAAGCTCTATCTTTTCATGATTCCTTATAAAATATTCCATTATGGACTCTTTGGCTTCCCTGGTAGATCAGATGGTAAAGGATCTGCCTACAATGTAGGAGACCTGGATTTTATCCCTGGGTCAGGAAGATCCCCTGGAGAAGGAAATGGCAACCCACTCGAGTATTCTTGCCTGGAGGAGTCCATGGATGGAGGAGCCTGGCAGGCTGCAGTCCATGGGGTCGCAGAGTCAGACACAACTGAATGACTAACACTTTCATTTTCACAGATTCTTCACTATTGACCATACTCCTCTTTAATCTGTACCAAAGAGTGTAAAATAGTACTATTTTCATGGTTAGTTAGTTCTCTTCATTATGTCATTTTTAAATAATTTAAGTGAATATGAAATTATTTAGCAAGGATGTGTATGTATGCATGTCATTATTAAATAAATTTTCTTTCTAGCAAACTCAATATACTGAATTATAATATCCTAAAATGGGAAAACTTGGTTTTCAGTGGTAGTATAAAAGTTGATTTGTTTCAGATCTGACCAGTTAAAAATTAGTGGATTGCAGTTTGCTTAGAGTTATTTCAACTTTCATGTGACTTTTTTTTTTTTTTTTTTTTTTGGCCACAACCACAAGGCTTGTGGAATATTAGTTCCCTGACGAGGGATTGAACCTGGGCCCTCGGCAGTGAGAGCACCTTCCTAATCATTTGACTGCCAGGAGATTCCCTATCTTCATGTGGATTTCAGTTTAAAAACTGTTTAAAATAAAAGAACTTTACAGATATTCTCAGGATTTTTAAATGTAAAACACAGGTCCATAACTGCTTATTTGAAACTCTTTGAACTAGTTTTGTTTCAGCATTCAGAATTTTTCAGTTTTTTTAGAACGTTAACATGGAAACATATATTCTGTATTACATAACACCCCAGCAGGATTTGGAACAGTACCTAGAATAGATTGTTTCACTCTTTGTTCTAAATGTATTTCTATTAATTAAAGACTACACATTTTTATCAGCTCAGATCTAGTTCTCCTGCAGTTGAGTTTACCATACAGTTAAGAGAAAATTTCAGATGTTTAAAAATTTGGGGATTTTGGCAGTCGCGGATTAAGAGGCTTTATTTGTTTTAAAGTGCTGAATTTTTGAAAATACCTGGTTTGGCTAGTTGTTGGAGTTACCAGGATGCTGCAGACCATAAACTCAAATGTATGGAATCCCTTTCTGAGCCTGTAAATGTGGCCTGTTAATCATGAGTCAGCCAGTGCATGATAGCAAATGTGTGACTACTGGTAAAAAGACAAATTTTAGCATGCTGTAAATATGCTAAGTCAATGTTTTTCTGTATTGATTTTACTTACTACTCTTTCATTACTCTCAGACTTTAATTAAAACTTACAGTCTAAGAGATTATTGAAAAAGATGACCTTTGGCTTATCTATGGAGGGAAAGATAAGGTTTAAAATAACTCAGTAAATGTTGTGTTTGAGTAGATTAGCATCATCCACTTTCATTCTTTGCTTTAAATTTTCCCCTACTTTTTTTTTAACTTTTAACATACACCTTTTAGTAAATATTAGTAAATAGAGAAAACTATGTATGCTCAATTATAAGGCAAAGATAAAATTGAAACTAGTTAGTTATTTACACATACTTGTGAAATAAAAAACACATCCTTTAGCATGTATAATTTTCATAAAGGAAATGGTGAAGGTGTGGATGCAGGTGAATTTGCCCTGTTTTATATTAGTGACATTACAGGTTTTGTAACCAAATGTATAAGTTCTGATTGTGTACACTTAGCATTTTAAACCTAGATTTCTTTAATTGTAAAATGTGGATTAAAGAATGGGACCTACTTCATAGGATTCTTAGGATTAAAAAAAGTAGTTAATGTAAGATATTTAAGATAATGCCTGGTATATTATAAAGGTTCAGAAAATGTTTGTTACTATTGCTCTTTTTTTCCTCAAGTGCACAAGATAATTTTATATCAAATTAAAATTTTTCTTTTAGATGTGCTGAAAGACATTATGATACCGCCAAATTTAATTGCAGAGGTAAGTACAGGTATACATATTATGTTAGATAACTTGAAGCCAACAGTCTAAATTTTACTGTCATACCAATAATGAATAATCTCAAGTATTAAGCAATATATTTATGTTAAAGATGGTCTGAGAAAATTTGAAATTAACTTTGCTGTTGTGGTTTTGGAAATACGTATCATGTAAATGAGGACGACTAAATTGAATTAAGTGAAAACTAGGAGAAGTTTATAGACTGACAGAATAGAGGGTTATATCTGTGATTTGAGGCATTTGGCATAATAGTAAGAGATTACAGGGAGAAAGGAGAGTGACTTAATTCTGTAATGGAACATGACCTGCACAGTGGAAAAGCGTATAATGAAATATGGATAAATGGAGCCTGATAGATGAGAGCAAAAACTGCTTTAAGTGAGTTATTCTCCAGGTGTAGCATATTTTATCTCAGAGTCCACAAAAACTTTCATTTGTGTTTGTGAAACTCTTTGAACCCCGAGAGACCTGAAACGTTGAGACGCTTGGCAAGATGCTGCTGTGATAGTCACAAAGAGAAAGTTGATGCTGTGAGCTACAGATTAATATATTTGCCATTGTTCCTTCCTAAATATTTAGGGACAGACTTTGAAACAGTTGGTTTAAGAATTTAGAAGTGCTAATAACTGAGAGCTAGGGTAGATTTATTACTAAGAATGTTTCATTTTTAGTGGATTTTTGCTGTTTACTTGTCAGAGTGTCTTAATCGAGCTTTATCCACCTTCGAATAGACATTTAACAGGTTTTCCTGGATATTTTTGTATGCCACTGCGGAAATGAAGGTGAAATGATGGCCCAGCTAGGCAGATGACTAAATCAGAGCTGTCCTGATGACTCCCTGCGGCAGCAGTCATTGTCTGAAGAGCTGCTCTGCCAGACCAAAGGCTTAGTTGAGTGTGTCTTCTGTCACATTATGAATGGTTTGGTTGAAGATATAAGAGACATACTTTTCACATATTTAAGGGACACAAAGGATAATTAGTTGAATGTTAGTCAGGATTTTTATAGAGTGGAACCTAGGCAGAGACCAATAAGATAAAATTTAAGTTGATATATTTAAAGTCTTATTTCTAGAAAAAAAAATTTTTTTAAACCTCAACCCCAACTATGGGGAACAGAGAAGTTTTGAGTTCTTATAACTTATGTGAAAAGTCCTGAAACTTTGCTTTGATAAACTTTGCTGCAGTTGTATACATTATAAAAAAAAATTTTTTTTAAGTGTCTTTTGTAAATGTCTTTGGAATTGTGTGTACGCAAGAGTTACATTTTCGAGACCATCTTTAAAATAATATGCTTGGCCTTTCTGTTATATAAAGCATAAAATGCCAACTTTTGCATTGTTGATTTATTAGTGATCTGTACTTTCTTTGGAATACATATTTTGTGATAATGCAATATTATAGATATTACAGTTCCCTTTGCTAGAAAATGTATTGAGAGCCTGGATAAGAGGCTCATGTGATGTTTCATTTTGAGTTTACCTCTTTCTCTGTTATGTTGTGACCTCTGATATGTTGCTACTCCATTGCCTCCATCATAAAGTGAGGAAAATAATACTTGGCTTACCTATCGAATGGATAAATTTGAGTTAATGAGAGATTATTTTCTGTTCAAAAATTAGAAAATTATCAGATAATAAATTATTTTTCTCTATAGTTGAGATATTTTTAAACTATTTGTATGCAACATTTCTAAAGTTAACCTACTTGTCATAAGCAATTCAAGTGAGATTATTTTCTTATTCTGAGGTTATTTTTTTTATCACAGTTGCACAGTATCCCTTTGAAGACCATAATCCACCACAGTTAGAACTTATCAAACCCTTTTGTGAAGATCTTGACCAATGGCTAAGTGAAGATGACAATCATGTTGCAGCAATTCACTGTAAAGCTGGAAAGGGACGAACTGGTGTAATGATTTGTGCATATTTGTTACATCGGGGCAAATTCTTAAAGGCACAAGAGGCCCTAGATTTCTATGGGGAAGTAAGGACCAGAGACAAAAAGGTAAGTTACGTTTGATTTTTTTTTCTTCTGTCTTCTTAGATCTGAGAATTTATTGGAAAATAAATTTTCACAAAGATAATTGGTAACCCTTATTTTCCTTCCTCTAAACATTTAAGTCAGTATGCTACCTTAACTTTCATATGAGCAAATGGCAGATTCATTCAAGTTTTTCTCTTCATACCTGCATTTTCATATCATGCTGGCAGATCTTACCTATTAACAGGATTGCAAAGTTTGGTCTCATGAAATCTTTACAAAGTATTTTATTTTTTTTTTATTTTTTTTTTTTTTACAAAGTATTTTAAAAAGTAGCACATTGATCAAAAGTAAGATTTATATTCCTGAAGCTTGCTTGAAAATAAAATGTCTGTGGATAATAGCTTGGATATCATTACTTAGTAAAGTGTGATCTTTACTTTTATAATACATAAAGATTGTTTTTTGATTTGAATATTTGTAAGTGAAATTATAATTAAGATTAGTCAAAGGTTCTTCTCTTATTCAGAAAACCAAAGGCTGCTAAAAATCATTGACAAATTTGTGTAATACAAGTGAACTCTTGGAGAATTTTTACAGTGATTTTCAAGGAATTTATTTCTTTGGATAGTAAGTATGACAAAACATGTTTACATTTCTTGCAAAGGGAGTTTGTACATTTCTGTCTCTAAGAAAGAAAAAAAACCAAAGTACTTATAGGGGAAAGAGAGCTCTATTGAGGAAGACATCTGAACTTTATGTGAAAATTTATTATATTTTAGTAATTTTTGCAATGAGGAGGGCTTTCTTTGAGTTTAATTTCTGTTTAACTTCAAAACAGAAACATAGGTGATCATAACTATCATTTTCAGCTGTATAGTTGCACTAATTTTTGTTTCTTTACTTCTTCCTCACCTGTTTTATTTGTTGTTACTTTTTTGAATTATATCTAAAGATACAAAAGCATGGTTTATTGATGATAGTTTACAAAATTAAATCTTAATGCATGATTTGGTGAATATTGATTATAATAATTTGCTATACATTTCTGTATACTGAGTGTACCGTGGAATGATAAGCACTAAAATGAATTCCAGAGCAGAGGACCTGAGATGTTTATTTTGGTTCATTCTTTCTTCATGTAGAGGGAAACAGCTGCTTTTACTAACTGAAAATACAGAAGGTAAATTTTTCTGTACTTAAGTGAATAAATGTAGGACAGCACAAGGAAAAGAGACTGAATGAGAAGAAAAGCTAGACAGATGGATCAAATTAAAGTACAGTCACTGAAGCAGTGGTAGAAATGTAAAACAGGGTTGATGAGCACCACACAGTTTGGTCATTGAAAAGAAAGAAGGTAAAAAGAATTTAAAATAAAAATAGAAAACTTGTGTAATGTGAAGCCAGAACTAGCTTTCAGTCCAATTCAGTCACTCAGTCGTGTCTGACTCTTTGCGACCCCATGGACCAAAGCATGTGAGGCTTCCCTGTCCATCACCAACTCTGGAGTTTACCCAAACTCATGTCCATTGAGTCAGTGATGCCATCCAGCAATCTCATCCTCTGTTGTCCCCTCAATCTTTCCCAGCATCAGGGTCTTTTCAAATGAGTCAGCTCTCCAAATCAGGTGGCCAAAGTATTGGAGTTTCAGCTTCAACATCAGTCCCTCCAATGAACACCCAGGACTGATCTCCTTGCAGTGCAAGGGACTCTCAAGAGTCTTCTCCCGACACCACAGTTCAAAAGCATCAATTCTTCGGTGCTCAGCTTTCTTTGTAGTCCAACTCTCACATCCATACATGACTACTGGAAAAACCATAGCCTTGACTAGATGGACCTTTGTTGGCAAAGTAATGTCTGTGCTTTTTAATATGCTGTCTAGGTAGGTCATAGCTTTTCTTCCAAGGAGGAAGCGTCTTTTAATTTCATGGCAGTAGTCAGCATCTGCAGTGATTTTGGAGCCCCAAAAATAAAGTCAGCCACTGTTTCCACTGTTTCCCCATCTATTTGCCATGCAGTGATGGGACCAGATGCCATGACCTTAGTGTTCTGAATTTTGAGCTTTAAGCCAACTTTTTCAATCTCCTCTTTCACTTTCATCAAGAAGCTCTTTAGTTCTTCTTCACTTTCTGCCATAAGGGTGGTATCATCTGCATAGCTGAGGTTACAGGTACTTCTCCCGGCAGTCTTGATTCTAGCTTGTTCTTCATAGAACTAGCTTTAAGGTAGGGACTTTTAAACTATTTATGTTATATACCTTTTTAAAAATATGAAAAAGTCTATAAATATTCCCTGAATTTTGTTTCACTTTTTTATGCCAGAATCAGTGGCCACTGCTTGAGAGTAATGAATAAATCCAAGCAGTACAGATTAACCAAAATTAAACTTTGGTGTTCTGCTCAGTAGTAAATTTTATGAAAGAGTCCTACCATTTAGCCTTTAACACATTGAAACTATGCCATTGTCTTTGACTTGGCAATTTTTATGTCACAGTTGATATCCAGTTAGCTTTGACTTTATTCTTGGTGAAAACAAACGCTCAGAACCCTATCTCATGAAAGAGCAAACTGCGATTGTTTTTTTTTTTGGCCAGATGAAAGTAGGCTTGTGTTAGCAAATAAGAATTCTCTGAGACTTTTCAGATAAATTCATTTTGCATAATTTTCTTTGTCTTCTAGTTATTGAGATCATTTTTGGCAAGATCCTGCATGTGTTAGGAAGGAAAGGATTATGACTCCACAGTTTTGTTTCAATATTGAAGAGTTAAGTTGTGTTAATGAATTCATATATTATGCTATAGTATTTGTCTTCCTAAAGCCAGTGAACTTAATGTGTAGCAAAGAATTGCATAGATGCTACCACTTGTTGACAAAAACCTGATAAGAATTCTTTATTTAAAGTCCTGACTTTGCTGAATTTGGCACCTCTCTCAACAGTAGATTTTTTTGTGACAAATCCTCTTGCACAGTCTGTGATTCAAAACTTGGCTCTTGTGAAGCAGTAGGATACTTTCACAACAGTAGATAAGCTTTCTCTTAGGATTACTGGTAGAGTACTATACACTAGTGCATTCTGGTGAACACAGGATGGAGTCTCAGTGACAGGTAGAACTTCTGATTTTACTAGAACCATAAAACCATGTTTTGCTAGGCATTAAGGTTGTACTGTCTGTCTACAGAATAATGAGATTGTTTCAGAAGCCTTTTTCTGGGCCAAGAAGCTTCACCGTTTTGAAAATGTTAATGTCCTCTGAAGTTTCCAAAAAGGACTCCAAATCAGGAGTTATTGTTTGTGTCACCATGCATGTATTTGATGAAAACTAGTAGCTGGCTAAGCTGAGACGTCATATGCTGAAGAGAAGTGGCACCTCCAGCCCTTTCATGACCTGCTTCATAGTTTTCAGGGTTTTTTGGAATGGAAAAAATTGTTTGATAGAGGTACTACAACAGTCTTACTTTTTCTGTTGCAAACTACAAGTATAACTTCATCTGATGGTTAGAAATAATAATATATATATAATAATATGTTTTTAACTTTTAAAAATATGTCTTTCTCTTAAAAACTTAATGGAAAATAAAAATAAGAACGCTTAGAAAAATAAACTTTCTCTTATCATAAGAAAATTTAGTGGAGCATATTAAACTGATGTTATCTAACTGTGGAATTTTTCCAGAGAAATAAGTATCTTATAATAAATATAATTGATTATCCAAAGTAGTTTTAGTCTTGAAAAATCTGCTAAGAGATTTATCCTCTTACCAGTATTTTAGGTTGAGTCTGTGAATTTGCATTTTTGAAATTATGAACCACAATTATAGAAGATACATGCATTTTATTGGTTTTGCAGTTTGTGTAGGATTAATTTTATTAGAACTGTCTTTAATGTTCTTTTGCTTGTATCCTTAACTGTCTGAGCTGTCAGGGAAGCCCAACTTTAACTACAGAGAAATGCTAAGATACTGAAGAAAGTTATGTCTTTGTGACATTTTTATAGGAGCAAGACGTTTCTTCTCCTCTTTCCCCTTCCCCTCCCTCTCTCCTACCCTCTCTACCATGTTGCTCCTCCCCCTTGATTTGAAGAAAGAGGAGCTAGTTGTCCTGTTTTTGTTTTAAGATTTATAGACTTTGCAGAGACCCTCCTCAGATTAATCTAGTACGGTCTTGCCATTTTTCTCGGTATACTTGGTACAAATTAGATGGTAGAGTAGTGGGTGCCTCTTTACCATAAAATGTGCAGTTAGTAATACCCAAATAATACTTCAGGGTTTGATTGTTGCAGAGAAGTCAAAGTACAACTGATAACCTCTTACTTAAAAAAAGTTTTCTGAGAGTAGGATAACTCCTTGAGGGAAGACTCTCTTATTCAGTAATTTATAAGAAAGCAGTCATGTTATTACTTTTCTAGGAATCATTTCTTTGCATATTTGGTCTTTACCTTACGAGCACATGGCAAAAAGTCTAAAATGAGCTGTTGATGGTTCCCACTCAAATAAAGCTTCTAGGGTTGCTTCCCATCTAGTCTATGACTTACCCTATCTGCATTTGTACTTACATTTCAGAATTAAAATAGATAACCATATTTATCACCAACTATGAATTGAATTAAAATGCCCTACTAATACTGGTAAGTGTATATTTTGGAAAGATGCTCCATATTTCTGAATTCAGAGAGACAAACTTCTATTCCTGACAAACATACCCCAAATCTCTGCTATTCCTTTGTTTTCTCCCTTCTAGAATGGTGGCAGATTAAGTATGCATCAATACTTACTTTCTTTAACTGTTAGGAAAAAATTTTGAGATTTTGATTTTCTTTTTGAGAGGGTTTGTTTTCAAAGCAGTTATTAAAGTTCTTGTGTGTTATGATCTCTATACATGAATTCATTAGCTTGTCTTTAATGAAGACTTCTGTCTTCTAGAAGTAATAGACACTTTATTCTGAGTGACCCCAAGAAGAGGAAATTTTCTAGTTTCTTTGAGGAATGAATTTATGTGCTAGTATAATCAGGTTATTTTTTTCTGGTCTATTTATTAAGTTTCCCCATATGGTAACCTAATGAAAATTTCTCATCTTCATTTCAAACAAAGTAAGCTATAATTATCCTCTTTTTTGGCTTAGTAAAGCTGACTATAAGGTTTTTATTTTTTCTAACACAGTAATTCTCCTGGGCTAAACTTGTGTTTTGCTAATACATGGTATTTAAACCTGTTAGCCGATCTATATATGCATAAAGTTGTTATTATACCTTGAAGAATCTTTTGTTGTTTAGTCACTAAGTCATGTCTGACTCTTTTGCAACCTCATGGACCAGAGCACCACCAGGCTCCTCTGTGTGTGGGATTTCCCACGCAAGAACACCGGAGTGGGTTGCCATTGCCTTCTCCAGAGGATCTTACTGACCAGGGATCAAACCCTTGTCTTGTGCATTGGCAGGTGGTTTCCTTACCACTGAACCATGAAGAATCTTAGCAGTTATTTAATTCAGAACCCATTTAATATAAATGGTAAAACAGATTTGTAAAGATCATTTTCCCCTGGTCATTTAATCTGTGTAATAACTGAAAACCATGTCTCCTAACCTCAAATCCAGTATTCTTTCTACTGTACTATGTTCTCCTATCCAAATTAGTTTTATTATTTTAATCCCCAAAGCCAAAGTAAAAATAGAAATTTTTAAAAAGGAAAAAAGAAGTGTATTTTAATGTATTAGAACTCTTTCAGTTTTAAGTCACAGAAACCCAACTCAAAATAGCTTAAACATAAGGAGACATTTATTGGCTTGTATAAACCTAAAAACTCTGACCTGGATCTAGATGTTTAACATATGTCAGAAATCTGTCTCTCAACTCTCTTTTTTCATCTTTCTATATTTTAGGCAGACTTTTCACAAGTAATGGCAAGGTAGTAGCTCCGGGTTTACGTGCTACTTTAGCAACTGCAATGGAACGAGAGCTACAATTCAAGCAAAAATTTCTAGTTTAGGTTCTAGTTTACCTGAATTAGGGTATGTCCCGATCCTTAACCAAACATTCTAGCCAGAGGCTTGGGGCATATATCCAAAGCTGAAGACTAGGCCCCACCTCTTTCTCCCCACAAGTCACAGGGAGAGAGAGAGCATCCCAAAGGGGAAAGGATGCATCGTTGCTCTCTTCCCATTGCATTTGCCAAAGTAGACAGCATATAAACCTGTAGCTACACAAAGAGAAAAACAGCAGTTTTCTGTTTCATATTATTCTCAAGGATTCTGTGGTTAATGTACCACTGTTCAGCACACTTTATAATTAGTTTCATCAAACTGAAGCACAGTAATACTCTAAACTTTGGAGGTCTTTTGTCAGTGGGAAAAAGAAGAGTTCTGAGAGGTTGTGACATCTTTCAGTTTACATAGTATGCATACTGTTAGAAAACCCAGGACATAGGAGTAAAAAAAATTAGACTCTTATTTAGGTTCAGATCTTGTTTTTTAACAAAGTGATTATGTATTAGGACTATTTTCTTATCGCAGCTTAATATACAATAACTTGTGTCCATGGGGTCGCACAGAGTCGGACACCACTGAGCATCTGAGCATACACTGTTATATGATGTCATTGTAATAATCACCGTTCTTAAGAACCATATTTCTTCCTTTGTTGAATTACTTTCCTGTAATAATCTTATTGTGATCACTCTGAAACATGGGTTTCCAAATTTTCAAGCAAACAGTGTCATGTTAAAACATTTACATTGTTTCTGAGTTTAGATGTCCCAGTGAGTAGTTTACTGAGGAAGAAAATTACTTTTTAAACTGAGGAATCTAGATTGTAAGTTCATCTTGAAGAAGATGATATAACAGGGTTGATGCACAGCAAAATTTGTAAAACTGGACCAAGAATACCATTTTATATTAACACAGGGCACACTCCACAATGCAGACTTAGCAATGATAGGGTGTTAAACATAACATCACAATATATTAAGCAAAAACTGGAAGAAATTAGAAAAATAGATGGCAATGCTAGTAGAAATCTTTTTAACGTACTTTAAGATTGTACGTGCGTGCTCCTTTGCTCAGTTGTGTCCGAGTCTTTGTAACCCCGTGTACTGCAGCCCCCCAGGCTTCTCTCTTCATGGGATACACCAGGTAAGAATATCGGAGTGCATTGCTGTTGCCTCCTCCAGGGGATCTTCTGGACCCGGGGATCAAACCCGTGTCTCCTGCATCGGCAGGCAGGTTCTTTACCACGGAGCGACCTGGGGAGCCCTCACTTGACCAGAAAGATACAAAATAAGAAGAGAATGTAGATTCCTTGGATAATATAATAAAACCCCATAAAATATATTTGTTTTCTCATTTTAAAAAGTTATAAATATTAATAATTCATTAGGCCAACCATAAAAATCTCATCTCCAAGTAGAAATATATAAGCTCCATCCCTTTGTTATAATTCAGTAGCATGAGAAAATTTGTTAAAATGTTTAATCAAACTAAATCAACTATTTGGAAACTTAAAAACTCTTAAATAATTTTCGGCCATTGAAGAAATAGAAATTCATATTAGGTATTTTTAAGCAAATTGGAGAGAGATGGATTAATAAAGATGAAAATATAAATTTATGAGTTAGCAAACAGCCATTTGAACTAATAAATCCAAACACTGATTGTATAAAAATGCCATTAAAATCAATACATCTTTTTGGAAGTCAATCAAAGGAAAAAGAGAAAACAGAAAAATCAGATGTTACGTTTGAGAGAGGAGATAGAACTACAGTGTGAAAGTGGTATTAAAAATTATATTCAGACCTATGCTAATGAATTTGAAAATGTTAGTGGAAAATGGACAGTTTTTTAAAAATTATTTTAATTGGAGGCTAATTACTTTACAGTCTTGTGGTGGTTTTGTCATACACTGACATGAGTCAGCCACAGGTGCACATGTGGCCCCATCCCGAACACCCCTCCCGCCTCCCTCCCCATCTCCGCCCTCTGGGTTGTCCCAGTGCACTGGCTTTGAGTGCCCTGTTTCACGCATTGAACTTGCACTGGTGATCTGTTTCACACATGGCAATATACATGCTTCAGTGCTTTTCTCTCAAATCATCCCACCCTCGCCTTCTCCCACAGAGTCCAAACGTCTGTTCTTTCTATCTGTGTCTCTTTCACTGTCTCGCCTATAGGGTCATCGTAACCATCTTTCTAAATTCCATACGTATGCGTTAGTATTCTGTATTGATGTTTCCTTTCTGACTTCTCCTGTGTAATAGGCTCCAGTTTCATCCATGTCATGAAAACCGATTCAGATGTGTTCTATGAGGGAAAATGTGTAGGAGCCTTCAAGAATTAAGTACCAGATTTGTATTTCAGCCTGCTATAATACCTTGAAGCATCAAATACTTATGTTATTTAAATTGGTCCAGGTGTTGGAAGGGATGTAACTTCCCAGAGGACTGCTCACATTGCCCTCCTACCTCAGTGTGATAAGTATAACATTTTTAAAACCAGAAAGCATAATACAGGGAAGGTTAAAAGTTTGGCCAAAAGTAAGAGTATGTGGAAAGGAGTTGTGAGAGAGAAGAGTAGAAAACGAAGTTGGACTTTATTTTTATGTTTGTTAAAAAATTACAGGCTTCTCTGGTGTGGCTCAGTGGTTAAGAATCTGCCTGCCAAGCAGAAGACGCAGGTTTGATCCCAGGGTTAGGAAGATTCCCTGGACAAGGAAACGGCAACCCACTCCAGTATCCTTGCCTGGGAAATCCCATGGACAGAGGAGCATGGGGTTGTGAAAGAGTTGGACATGACTTAGCAACTAAACAACAAACATGAAGAATTACAGTATTTGATAAACTTGTTCTTATTTGGGTAGACACTGGGAAGCCATTTAACATTTTGAATTAATTGTTTATGTGATTAATCTTATATTTTTGTCAAATTAAAAGTGTGTTTCCTTTGCTCTATGATAGTGATGATATTAGAAGAGATTTGGCCCTCAGATGCTAGAGAAAATAGTAAGTGAGTAATTAACAGAGGTTGGTCCATGCAAGAATATGAAAGCTTCAGCTCTGATATATTGTTTTTTATGTACTTGTGAGATTTCCAGCTCAAAATGTCCAGCCATGTGAATTCTGGACTGGGAGTGAGGAGTGAAGTCATATTGAGAGACACAGTTTTTGGAGTTAATGTGTAAGATTTATAATTAAACTACTGTAGTAGATGGGGAAACAGGGGAAACAGTGGCTGACTTTATTTTGGGGGGCTCCAAAATCACTGCAGATGGTGACTGCAGCCATGAAATTAAAAGACGCTTACTCCTTGGAAGGAAAGTTATGACCAACCCAGACAGCATACTAAAAAGCAGAGACATTACTTTGCCAACAAAGGTCTGTCTAGTCAAAGCTATGGTTTTTCCAGTGGTCATGTATAGATGTGAGAGTTGGACTATAAAGAAAGCTGAGTGCCGAAGAATTGATGCTTTTGAACTGTGGTGCTGGAGAAGACTCTTGAGAGTCCCTTGGGCTGCAAGGAGATCCAACCAGTCTATCCTAAAGGAGATCAGTCCTGGGTATTCACTGGAAGTACTGATGTTGAAGCTGAAACTCCAATACTTTGGCCACCTGATTTGGAGAGCTGACTCATTGGAAAAGACCCTGATGCTGGGAAAGATTGAGGGCAGGAGGAGAAGGGGACAACAGAGGATGAGATTGTTGGATGGCATCACCGACTCAATGGATGTGGGTTTGGGTGCACTCTGGGAGTTGGTGATGGACAGGGAGGCCTGGTGTGCTGCAGTTCATGGCATCGCAAAGAGTCGGACACAACTGAGCGACTGAACTGAGACTAAAGTAGATAGGATTGATATAAAGAGGGGACAGCTGAGATAGATTTTGGGGGGACAAGAAGAGAAGAAATAGCCAATAAAGATAAGAAAATACCATTAGAGAGTGTATCCTGTGAAAGAAGCAGGGAGTTTTCAGAATGCCAGCCAAACAGATGAGCCACAATGGTAGTAGG
This sequence comes from Oryx dammah, assembly GCF_014754425.2. NCBI lineage: Eukaryota > Metazoa > Chordata > Mammalia > Artiodactyla > Bovidae > Oryx > Oryx dammah. The sequence goes on from NW_024070198.1 coordinate 9,047,096, forward strand.
AAAACAATAGAAAATGACCACTAATGACCATTAGAACTAAAGACCTTTAAGAAATCAGCCTTATGCTAACAGATTTCCAAAAGTTAAGGAGACTTCTCTTCAAGAGTTTATAAGGAGAGAGAAGATGGAAGTTTGAGAGGATATAAGATTTGGGGAGAGAATAGGTTTTTGGTCTTAGAGTTGTATGCTTATTTTGGATAAAGGATGAGTTATCTGAGCTTTTTATTAGGATGGACAGGTGGAGAGAATAAAGGCCGATGTCAGAGAGGCGATAATTAATAGAACACTTGCAAAACTGGAACCAGTGTGAACATGAAGAGACACTTCTATAAAATATCAGCACTAAAAAGATTTTAAGGTGAGAGAAAATAATTCTGAGGGTGCTCACATTGGGTTACCTCAGGGTTTCCAGTAAAATGAGAACTTAGTTCTTTGACAGTGATGTTTGGAACCGGACAGAAAGAGAGGTGGATAAACAAAATGCTGAAAACATTGTAGTCGGGTGTTAATAAGTGTATACCAGAGGAAAGAGTTATTGAATGATACAGATTTGGAATTGGTGAGGCTGAGTAAAGACAGTAGAAATGTAAGCTAGAAGGAATAGTGGGAGGGACACGGAACATCCTCCTGGCCAGTGAATAAAAGGGAATAGAAGAAGCAGTGGCTGCTTTTTGAGATGATGGCCAGGAATGTGACGCTAAGTCAACCTTAGAATGCTAAGTTTAGCTAAAATTAAAGTGATTTTAATGTTTTACTTGAGGAAAAAAGTTAAGAATATAAGTAATTTTCTAGGAGAATATTTAGTGGTAGAGAGTACAACTATATTTTGGGGATGTAGTTATAGACCAGTTTAGCTTTAAAATTACTAATTCAAGAATAAAATTGATTTTATTAGTCTTAATTTAATGAAAAATGGAAAAATTTGAACATGTAATTTTTAATCTTCAAGAGCTTTTAAAGGTCAGCCCTTTTTTTTTTTAAGATCAGTAAGTTCATTTCTTAGATTAAAAAAAATATATGTATATATATTTAAGTTTAATCTTAACATTCAAGATGCTGTAGGTAAAACGTGCACATGAATCGTTGTTTCCAGTGTATGCATTCAGGATAAATGATGTTTAAAATGTTATAAATCACATTGTCAACTTAGTGTGGAAGTTTTAGTCGTTTTATTTCAAATCCTAGATTACATTGTGATTCATTGTATTGTTATTTAAATTTTAGTTAGGTGCATCTCTGCTGTGAGAGACAAGAATAGAGTGAGGACAACGTCTCAAGGGCTTATAGTACACATTTGGACCTTCCAACTTTTTTTTTTCCCCAAACAAAGCTAGAGTTTATTTATTATCAAATATAGAAATCTAACATAAAACTAAAACTGATTTGGTGGTGCTGAACTCCTAGCATTTGCTTGTCTGTATCTGTAAAGCTTTTGATTTCTCCACAAGTTTTAAATTTCTGTTAATTTGGACACATTGAATTTGAGATGCTGGTTAGCTAACAGATAAGGATTGCAAAGTTAAGATACAGAAAACTAATTATACATAATTTGATAGTAAAATAATACATTTAAATTACATTTTCCAGCATTTTTCTTTGAAATGTGTCAGTAATTTTGATTCTTGTAATTACACATTAACTACTCATTCATTGCTAGCAGCTATTAGATTCATAGTATTTTTTCTCTATGCATTTGCCTTTTTGTTAAGGATTAACTGAATTTCTAAAACCTGTATTACAGATAAACTACCAATCACTTGCTACTTGAATAAAATTAAAACTTTGAAAATCCTCTAGTTATTTCATGCACACTTATACCAAGAATGAAGATAAGGACAAAAAAGATCATCTTTCATTCCACTAAACCCCAATAAATAACTTGACAACTTGGTCGTCTTAAAGGTTTCCATTGATTTAATTTTTAAATTTCAATTTGATTTTAATTTTTAGACTAGATTATAAATATACATGGTTCAAAAAAGTCCCCCCCCCCATCCATCTTCTGTGTGCTGTTTCCCCCAACCTGCTTTGCAATTCTGTATTTTATCTTGATAAACATGAAAAGGGTTTTTTTGGGGGACAGGGTTGAGTGGAATTATGTAATGTGATATAGAGAATAATTTGAAGCTTAACAGTTTTTAAAATTTAATGATAATTTTTACATTGGTATTTGTAGCAGCTCTTAACACAGCTTTAGTTCTGTTTGTTTAAGAAAATATGTAGAACTAAAAATACTACAGTTCCAAAAATTATACCTTAAATATTTGGTAGAATTTCTAAAATCACTGATTCGGATTTCTGTAACATTTTGTTGTTTTAGCATGGTTTTGTGTTAACTTCATTTAGTGTTTAATCCCCATGAGAATCTTGTGAAGGTAGTATTATTGTCTTCATTTTCCTGAAGAAACAAAATTTGTGTTTTGACTATCAGCATTCACATCCAAGTCTCCTGATTGAATGATCTTTGTACTATAGCCATAATCGTAGATTTTGAAGTGACTTTTATCCATTATTTGGCACTTTATGTATTTTTTTAATTGCAATAAAATCATACTAACCTTTATGAAAGTACTGAAATGAATACCTATATACCTGCCATTCAACATACTTATCTTTAAACTTACATAAATGTGCTTTCTACTATTCATTGGGGAAGGAAAGCATAAAAGTCCAGAGATTTTACTACATAGGGCAATTTAGATGCATATCAGCATCTTTTAGATGTTATATCAAACATCTAAAAGAGAAATACTGCAAATTCTAGGTTGAATGTTTAAATTTTCCTGAAGTAATATTGTGTAACAGGAAAAGAAACCTTCAGTAAGTTCCCTAATACCTCATTTATTCAGCCCATTAGTGAATGCATTGCTGCCCACATTAGATTTTTTTTTTTCTTGAGGTAAGTGAGGGTCTCCATTTAAACACCACATGAATTGTATATATTTTTTAGCATTTGTATATTTGAGTGTCCCTTGGACAGCAAGGAGATCAAACCAGTCAATCCTAAAGGAAATCAACCCTGAATATTCATTAGAAAGACAGATGCTAAAGCTGAAACTCCAGTACTTTGGCCACCTGATAGGAAGAACTGACTCATTGGAAAAGACCCTGATGCTGGGAAAGATTGAAGGCGGGAGCAGAAGGGGACAACAGAGGATGAGATGGTTAGATGGCCTCACCAACTCAGTGGACATGATTTTGAACGAGCTCCAGGAGATAGTGAAAGACACAGAAGCCTGGCACGCTGCAGTTCGTGGGATTGCAAAGAGTCAGACATGACTTCGCAATTGAACAACAAGAAGAACATACTTAACTTTTCTAAAACATTATGTATTTCCAAGGTAACATAGTAGCTCAGGGACACCTCTAAGTACCCTTGTTATCAGATTTTAGCATACACTTGTGTCAGCCACATACTCTTGTTTTTGTTGGGTTCTAAAGCCAACATCTTTTTTTGCTGCTGCTATTTCTGTCTCATAAAGGCAATATGCCTTTATTTAGTTTGCTGATTCTTTTGCCTAGAAAATAATTCTTTTGCCTAGTATCCAGGTTTGTGAGGAATTTTGTTCTATAAATCCTTGGGGGGAACCCTATGAGTGAAGGCTTTTGACAGTTATTTTGGATATGCACTGGCCTTTGCTTATTGGGTGCATGGTTCAAAGGTTGTTATGACCATTGAATAGATGGGAGTGTTAGGATAATTGATTTTAAGGGAGAAGAGTTGTTATGATATTTCCTTCATATTGATGTTGCTTTGATTCACTCTATTACCAAGCTAGGTTTAAATGTTAGATCATTTGAGGTCAAATCTTTAATGTATATATGTTCTTCAGCAGACACAATGAAACTGGTCTTCTGACTTTGCCTTTTTGTCTTCTTTTGTCTGTTCACCAGGGAGTAACTATTCCCAGTCAGAGGCGTTATGTGTATTATTATAGCTACCTGTTAAAGAATCATCTGGATTACAGACCAGTGGCACTGTTGTTTCACAAGATGATGTTTGAAACTATTCCAATGTTCAGTGGTGGAACTTGCAGTAAGTGCTCTAAATCCTCATCCTCTCATTTACTCTAACGCTTTTCTTAGCATATGTAGAAGTTTATAAAAAGTCTATAAAGAAATTTACCACACTTAAACTTTATGCAAGTTTGTATATTTCTGAGGTGTCCAAACTGATGACTTAACTCAGCTGTTCAGCACACATTGGCCTAAGGAAGCCCAGACCATTGGGTCTGAAAGACTTTGAAGCCATATTATATTTATGAAAGAAGTGTTCTGTGCCACAACCACCAAAGGCAGCCTATATTCTGACTTGGTGACTTAAAGCCTGTCCTGTCAGTGATTCAGTATGAGTAGCATTGAGATTCACCACTTCAGTGGTATTAGGGTAGGAACCAACTCCTCAGTATCTTAGGAAGACCAGATATTAATAGAAATGGTGATAAGGATGTTAAAAAGAAAACAGTTATAAGACATAGCAACATGCTGAAGTATATTGATTGAGTGTGGAGTATTAGAGAAAGCCTAGATTTAGATATGAGTTCCAGTGCTAAAGAGGCTTCCCGAATGGCTCAGTAGTAAAGAATCACCTACCAGTACAGGAGACATGGATTTGATCCATGGGTGCCCTCTAGGGTGATTGCTTTGGAGGAGGAAATGGCAAGCCTTCCCAGTATTCTTGCCCAGCAAATCCCATAGACAGAGGAGCTTGGCGGGCTGCAGTCAGTCCCTGGGGTCACAAAGAGTTGGACATGACTAAGTGACTGAGACCCCTGTGTCTCCCTCCAGTGCTAGAGTTGCCATTAATGTACTATGTAACCAAGGGCACCTCATCTACCTCACCTCTCTGTCTTTGTTTATCAATAATATGAGGATATTTTGAAATCTGAAACTTCCTAGAAAAGTGCTAAATGAAGATCATGTCATTGATGTCCACCTTTAATTTATCTCTCTCATCCTAACTTCTGTAAGCCTACCTCAGGCCTCCTGGTCCTTTTCTGCTTCTCTCCTGTTCTTTGCCAGAGTTCTTAAGCTAGACTGATAGGAACCTTAAAACCTTGACCCTGAGCAGGTGGTCACGAGAGAACACGTGGAAGTGTTAACACAGCCCTATAAAAGAACAGACTGTGCTGCTTTTTTCTGTTACAGAGTCTTTTGTATTATTTTCTGTCTTGGAAGTGATTAGTCGTATTTTCATGTTTGTGTCTGTATGTGCTCAGTTCTGACTCTTTGTGACGCCATGGACTGTAGCCCGCCAGGCTCCTCTGTCTATGGGATTTTCCTGGCAAGAATACTGGAGTGGGTTGCCATTTCCTATTCCATTTCATGTTTAAGAACTGTGTTTTGTTTATTTAGAATACAATTTTGTAGTTTCTAGATAAGATGTAACTGTGTTATTTTTCTAATACCTCTAACAGTATTTCAGTGATACTTTGCAATTTGTTGGTGGTTTTATTTTTTAGCTTAAAAGTTTTCTTCTTACAGCATTTATGTAACTTGACAGCCTTGTGACGCTGAATTAATTTATACCTAGGGAGTTAATTTCTTTATGTTGCTCATTGTTGTCAGGTCTGATCTCCTTCATTAGATCTTTCTGTATTCTTAGGGCACGTTAACTTTATTTATCAAAGACCTTAACATAGCACGTGGAAGACTTCAAAGAGACCTCATTGATGTTTTTGTCAGCTCAGTACAATTTTAAAAACTGCTGAGTACAAGGTACTATGCTGTCAAGAGGTGATTGACATACGAACTTAGATTTATAACAGAGAAGGGAAAGAAAAAAAAAAAAAAACGCAAAAAACTCATGTTCTTCCTATAGTGTTAGATATCAGTGTAAGAGCCAAATGGCAAGATACAAACTATTACAGAAATAAACATTTAGTTCAGTAATTTTATCTACTCTTAATTTTTTTTTCATATTTGGTCTCTCTAGCCAACATCTATCAATCCTTCTACAGTTGTGCTCTGCCTTTAGATCGTGTGTGCTGTGTGTGTCTGTATATTGGACCTCAGTATTATATTTAAACTTCGCAAGTTACTACTGAGATCTGTTTAATCTTTACCAATTTTCTAGTTCTTTGTTTACATACTATGATTCAATACTGTCTAGTAAAGCTGTAATATATAACTAAATGTGTTATACATGTAAATTACAAATAGTATATTCAGAAAAATCAAGTTGGGGGGAGAGTTGTCAAATACTTTTGTGAAGGAAGTCCAGCTCTTTATTGAACATTGGAGAAAGCATGCAATTTAGATTGGCCTTTAAACCAAAGAAAATTACAGGCAGTAGGAAATAGCTTGAATTGAAGCACAGCAGAAGGAAATGAGCTGGACAAGAATATAGAGATGGAGAATAGAATAGGAATAAAATGTGTGGCTGACTGTTAGGAGACTCGGAATAGGCATATTGGACTTGATTTGATAAATACTATGTTGTCAGTGATCATAGTAGAGGCTTAAGCTGTAGTTAGGTACAGTTTTGTAGAAAGTAGTGATTGCACAAGGGAAGAAAAAACAGTGGAAAATTAAACAGTTGAATTACATGACTTTCTTTAAGCCAGGTATGCTTTGCTGGGGCAGTCAAATGATTAGTTTTTCTTTTGCCATTTATATCTAAATATTTTACTCTGGTCAGGTGAATAAGTCACAGAAAAGGAAAGAAAGAAAAAGGAATCTGAGACTTGGAGACATGAATGTTGATATTTTGGTTTTAAACATATGTTTTAAATCAGGTAAAGGTGAGGTGTTTACATGAACATATTCAGTTGGTACTTGAAAGTATGGATTTGAACTTATGTGAAAGATATGTCATATTTTTAGAAGCATCAGGAACGAGACATGGTCGTTAAGCCTTTCATATAAATTTGGTATAGGGCTAGAATATGGGATCAGTCCTGGGTGTTCTTTGGAAGGAATGATGCTAACGCTGAAACTCCAGTACTTTGGCCACCTCATGCGAAGGGTTGACTCATTGGAAAAGACTCTGATGCTGGGAGGGATTGGGGGCAGGAGGAGAAGGGGACAACAGAGGATGAGATGGCTAGATGGAATCACGGACTCGATGGACGTGAGTCTGAGTGAACTCCGGGAGTTGGTGATGGACAGGGAGGCCTGGTGTGCTGCGATTCACGGGGTCGCAAAGAGTCGGACATGACTGAGCGACTGAACTGAGCTGAGAATGTGGGAAGGCTCAGACAGAAATGGTGTGAGGGCTGAGACAAACAGGATTCATAATGGTTTCGGTTTAGGAGAAGGAAGAGGAATCAGTGAAGAAAACAAAACGTGGAAATAAAGTATCTTCTGCAAAGTTGTCAGGGGTTAACAACCTTTTTCTTTTTTGGTTATTGTCTTAATATTTCTGAATAAAGAAAAAGTTACTATCTTCTATATATCTAAAAGGGTTAAAAAAGTTAATAAAAGATGATCACTGATTTTTCTCTCATATTAATATATGTACATCCAAAAAATTCTAAGTTTTATTTCATTTCTGTTTTATTAGAGCACCATTTGTCCTATCAAAGACATATATATATATATATATCAGTTGTGTCTTAGTCAAAAGAACCATACTGATGTTGCACTTCCATTAAATTTGGTCTTATCTATCTAAAATGTGAAATTCATACTGTAAAGAAAATTGTCTTCTTTAGGGATTTGAGGGAATATTTTTCACTTACCAAAACTTTAGTTTTTTGAGGAAATATCTAAGTAACACTAATTTCTAATAAGAATATTTATATAATTCTAAAATTCTTGAAGGTGCACATTTTAGACGTAGTTTAATTAAAATCTGTTAATTCAGATTTCACAGTTAATTTGCTTTTTAAACTCCTAAGATTAAGATGATCAGATTCTGAATTAGTGGAGTTTGAATTAATATGATTACAAGGCATTTTCATCCTGTTTGGTTTTTATCACAGTTTTAAAATCATACCTCGTTCGCTTCTTCAAGCTGGACTTCTCAGTGAAATTTTTCAGTATCAAATAGCTCATTGTACTTTGAATCTTTAGTCAAGGAAGTGAAGATTATTGATAGGTTGTTAGTGTAACGTTTCTCTTTCTAGAGTTCCTTTTTCTCATCAATGTCTCACAAATCCATATTGCAGTAAACACTCATACTTTTTATTAAGCTTACGATTTATTTATCATGTGATTGATGATACTGCATTAAGTATTGTATAGATGAGCCAGTAGATATTTATTATACTGGAAAATTTATCTTGCTTGAATAAGCTTTTTGCCTTGTCCAGAGTTGTGGCCACATTGATAAAGAATGTGATACATTTTTTCCCCCCATATTTAAGAATGATGTCTTTTGGTGATGAGAACTTTATGTCTATATATTTATATATTTCTCATTCACTTTATGCAAGCTTATGTTTTTATGTCTTCATTATCTTGGTATGTTTTGAAACTTTAAAAACCCATTTCTTCCCCCCTCAGTTTAATTACTTTCTTTCTTAACTACTAGGATCTTAATGTTCGTGACTTGAAGCCAAATTCTGTCATCAGTGTCATTAGTATAAATGTATTTATGAGTAGATTTAAAAAATAAAACACATCAGCCTTTCTTTTCACACTTAGCTGCCTTTTAATTGCATTGCTAATATAAACACGATATATTTTGAGATTTTTTTTAATTATTATTATTTTTTTACCATATATTTTAAAACAGACATGGACCAAAGTTAAAATACTTGTTAATGAAAATGGAGTGTGTTTTGAAGAGAGGGAGATTGTGCTATAATTTCTACTTGATGTCTGTTGCATTTCTTTGCAAACACTTCAAATCTCTTTCCTCCTGTTTCTTGTGGTGGTGGCTTTATATACCTTTAAAAATAAAATATGAATTATAGGTAAAATGAAATATGGTTAATATTTTTATAATTATTGAAACTTGTGTTTATGGAATGTATTATAACTTTGTTATAGGTTATATTTTCTTCTTCTGAATGTGTAAGGGTTGGTATTTTGTGGTTTTTATTCTGTTTTACAGACTTTAAAATACTGCAGCAAATACCTGTTTTAAAAAGTTCCTTTTAATATTACCTCATATTGATGGTACAAATTAGGGAAAATCTGGTATTGATTATATTTTGCTGTAGTTTATTTCCACTGATTTATTTCTATCTATGTATCTCTCTGTTATTTTGTATCCATTGATTTGTTTTAGTTGGGGCATTAAAGATGCAAAATTACTACTTTGTGTCTGTTGTTAATACTAATCATCAAAATAGCTTTTGACAGTTAAAAACATTTCCTGTGAAGTGATACTAGTATGTATTTGACCATGCAGATCCTCAGTTTGTGGTCTGCCAGCTAAAGGTGAAGATATATTCCTCCAATTCAGGACCCACACGACGGGAAGACAAGTTCATGTACTTTGAGTTCCCTCAGCCGTTGCCTGTGTGTGGTGACATCAAAGTAGAGTTCTTCCACAAACAGAACAAGATGCTAAAAAAGGTTTGCTCTTTACTTTTGTTGGGGAAAATATCCAAAATAGCCATACCTTGAATAGTAACCTCAGATCTTTTGCTGAAAGCATTTAGTTGGGCAGAAATCATTCTGAAAGGAGAGACTAAAAGATGTGTTTTCTGTCTGACATCTAATAAATCATGAATAGTTTTCTACTAAATCTGCACTCGCTTTGCTTACTATGGCATCAGTGAGTTACAGTGGTACGTAGTCCTAGGAGAAGGAAAAGGCCATCTGACATTGTAATTTGAGATGAATTTTTCTTAACTTGGCTTATGCAAATAAATTCTATAAAAGTATTGAAGATTGCATGTGTACCCCATTCAGTCGGTTACAGTCCTATTAGAAGAGATGATTGATTAAACCGAGAAGTAACCATGGGGCAGGAGTTTGAAAAAAAATTTTGGTCTGTTTGTATAAATAAAATCTGTTTCCCCCATTTTGGTTAATGTTTGTTGAGACTGGGTCACTTTATATTTAGCTTCCTCAGATTTACTGAGGAAGTAAATTTATTTCAATTTTTAGCTAGGCGAGGAATAAATATGAAGAGGAAGTAATAAAGAATGAAAAAATGTGGTATTTAAATATACACGTTTAGAAAGTTAGTGAGGTTTGCATCTCACTGAGCTATGTTTAGAGAATATAGGAGCTCACTTTAAAACAAACAGTCTTGGTTTAAAGTACTAAGTGTGAACATTTAAGGTGAGCCTAAGGTACAAAATATTTAGGTAGTAATGAGCAGAAACAGTAGTTGTGTGTATTGTTACTGCCTCCTAAACATACCAGGCAGTAGTATATCACTAATTTTTAGACAGTCTCCATAGTCAGACTGATTTCATTTTCCTGAATTTTAGCTTTTTATTGTTGTTGTTGAGAGAAAATGAGGAAGCTTCATTTACTACAAAAATTTTGACTTCTATTTTGCTTATCAGAAGAAATATATTTTTCTTTATCCAGAATCCAAGTAGCTGGAAAATCACAAGATGTAAAACTGATTTTTTTTCACCAGAAACCCATTTCCTATGTGTACTGTATAAATAAAAGTTAAGTGTATCTCCATAACTTTGAAAATATATTTTTCAATAATCCAAAAGGTATTAATAAATGTTTTGCAGTTAAGGTAAATTTTCGTTTATTCATCGTAAGACTGGCACACATAAAAATTTTATATTTTGCTTTTAAAAATAAACATCATTTTTTCAATACTTTTAGGAGTGCACTAATTCTTATTCTTCCAGTTTACATTAACACATGTAAAATTGAAGGTTAAGTTAAATATTTATAATAATTTGTGTATCTTGAATTACTTTACATTTATTTCCATTGTATGTGATTTTCCTTGCATGTTGTAAGAGTTTGGTGTGTTTTAAACAAAGCAGTTTTTCTATAATTAGTGCATTAGCACAATCCACAGTTTTTGAAGTTTCAAATTTTGCTAGTTTATTTTCATCTGGCTCTTAAGTGAAGTATGTGTGTAGTTACTAACTCAGTAACTTTGCTAAAATAATTGAAATTAATAAAACATTTTTAAAAGACTTCTACCACATTATTGCTCTGCTAGGTGCTGTTAAAAGATACAAAAACATTTAAGACATAAGTTTCTTAAGGTTCTTACCATCTTCCCAGGAAAATAAGCCTGAAGATAAATTAGAATAAAAGATTGAAATGGGAGTTTAAGGTACCAGATAAGATGTCACAGGGTTGTTCATCATTAACTGTCAAATGATGCATACAGGCCGGTTCCACTAGTCAAGAGAGAGAACAGTTTCTATGTTGATCAGGAAAGGTTTGAAATAGTGAATTTCTGATGTGATTTTTTTTTTTTTTACAAGACCTCGTTATTAGTAAGAAGTGATTTTTTTTTTTTTAAAGCAGGCATTTTGTAACAACGAAAAGTTGAAGTTCGTAATACCCTTCAGTGCTTCATTGGAAAGTTGAACTGACATTTCAAGAGCTTTTGTTAAAGTAAATTTTGTAATAGCTTGTTGAAACACAGAGGAAATTAAATCCATTTCTGAATTTTTTTAGTATATAATATAAACTCAACACTTTAAAAAACTAACATTAGACTAGAAAAGATATTTTACTTAAGGTATTAAAGTAAGTTTATTTTAGCACTTGTGGAACCACATTTTTGGTCTAGATTAGAATTAAAGGAAACTTCCTATGGGAATTAGATGCTATAGATAGATAACCCATAGATTGCCCAGTATTAGTTTTTGTGTTTACCTTTGTTCAGAATATTAAATAGCACATGGCATGATTTGTTCACTTCCTAGGACAAATGTTGAATAAATTAGCATTGTCTCTAAAAAAAAAAAATTCAAATATGCCTTTTTTTTTTTTTTTAAAGGACAAAATGTTTCACTTTTGGGTAAACACATTCTTCATACCAGGACCAGAGGAAACCTCAGAAAAAGTAGAAAATGGAAGTCTATGTGATCAAGAAATTGATAGTATTTGCAGTATAGAGCGTGCAGATAATGACAAGGAATATCTAGTACTCACTTTAACAAAAAATGATCTCGACAAAGCAAATAAAGACAAGGCCAACCGATACTTTTCTCCAAATTTTAAGGTCAGTTAAAAACATATTGAGAAGTTGGTGAATGGCTCTGTGTGTTTGTTTTATTCTAGGTATATAGCTGGTGAAAGACTTGAATGGTTAATTTTTAAATAAAGTATATTCATAAGCATTGTTTACCTAGCAGTAACCTAAAACTTTCTAATGAAATCCAGGGTGCACAGAGCGTCAAAAGGCTACCTTTTCCTTACCCTGTTCTTTGCAATTTGGTGAAATATGGGGCATAGGTTGGGGAGGGGATTTAAGTTGAATATGAAGTAGGAATAGGTGAAGAAAGAAGTGGGAAGGAACTCAGCCCTTTAGGAATGATTCATATGGAATGTTTTCACTGCTTATACCATTCTCCCTCTCCATTTTATTCTCAACTCCTTAGAGCTATCTAAAAAATGACGTGATTGTATCAGTCTTGTTTATACTTTTTAAAGATCTTGGATTCCTGGTGGGCCCTACAGGGAGCTGTATAATTTAGCATGGGACTACTTTTTGCAGCTAGTCTAGCCACATTCTCTTCCTGCAGCTCACTCTGACTGGTCTCTTGTCAGTTCTTCAGTTGCCTCAGGTCTTTCCAGTTCGTTTCCTTCTCCCTGTAGTGCTCCAGCCCTCAGCCTCTCCCTGCCCTTCACTTGGCTGTCCTTCTTACATCCTAACCTTCGCTTCAATCTCATGTGCTCTGAAAGGCCTTCTCTCATCATCCTCTCCTCTTCTTCCTTTTTTTAAACTCTGCCTACCTCCTCTTGTTACAGAATTATTTGGTTCATTTTACTTTTATCTGTATGTCACGTGTATTTGTGTACTTTTGTTTATATTTCTAGATGAGAATTCAAATCAGGTTAAAAATCTGACTTGTGAACATTCCCTAATGGTTGTTTGCCGTTTTTTTCTTATTCTCATTTCTTCTTCTCTATTGTACTTGATTTTTCTCTCTCCCTTTTGCCACACCCTCTTCCTTTCTTTTTAAAAATTCTCTCTTCATTCCATTTTTATAACATGTAGCAAACTTAATCATATCTTATAAGTTTAAGGATATTGCTAGTAGTAATAAAAATACAGAGGGGCTACCTGTTTCGAGTGAAAATGGAGCTAATAAGTGCCTTTAGATCTTATATTTAAAGTGTTTTGAAGTGTCTTTTAGAATTTGTAAGTTTGCTTACTTTCTTTTCTGTCTACATTTTCCTCAGTTACTAGCTTTTAAAGTGTGACTTCCTCTAATTTTATTTTTTTGTTTTAATGTTACAAGAGGTTTTATATTTGTTTTTACAAATAAAAGCTATTGCAGTTATCAGTAAACACATATAATATCATATACTGGTAAGTGCTTTGGAAAAATAAAGCAGAGATAGGAGAGAGAGTGGCCTTGGTGTATTTTTTAGTGGGATGGTTAGAGAAGGCCTCTCCAAGAAGTTGACTTTAATTAGAGGCCTAAGTGAAATGAGGGAGCTATAAAATACCTGGGAAAAGAGGAAAGAGCAGGTGTAGGAACCCTGGGACAAGAGTGAGCTTAGTGTATTTGAAGAGCAATAGATAAGAAATCATTCTGACTAACATACATTAGTCCAAGTGTGAATACACTGAGTGTGTTCTCCACAGGAGAGAGGTAATCTGATTTTTGTCTTTAAAAGTTTACTCTGTCCTCTCCTTTAAAGTAAAGGCGAGAGGAGGGCAAGAATGAAAGCTAGGACACTATAATAGACTGATCAAAGAATTGGATGTCAGATCTCATTTAAATCCCATGTCCACTGCCTACTAGATATGTGGCCTTTAGCAAGTGTCCTAGCCTTTCTAAACTATAGCTTTCTCTCTTTTAAAACAGAAAGACCTATCCTGTAGAGTTGTTTTGACAGTTACTTCACCTCTGCTTGTAAAGGTTGTTGGTTCACTATTTAGAGCACTGTATGATATTAACTTTTTTATTACTCCCTTTCAGTGAAGTTTTTAGGGCGAATGGAATCCTAAACATCATTGTTAATATTATCTGTATTAGAAAATACATTGAATTTCAGACAGGCTGTAAGTGAAATATTCTTTTGAAACTCAACTCTATGTGAGTTGAATTTTGTGATCGGAAAAATATTATGTGGACTGTTGAAATCAGTACATTTCTTTTGTAGAATTATTTCATTAATGCCTGTAGTTTATGCTTATTTAAAAAAACACATAGTATATTAACATCCCAGTTTCTTTTCAGTGTATACCAAGAAAGAAAATATAGGAAATCTTGAGGTCATTGAAAAGGCTCTTTAAGGATTATGTATGTCATAGTACTTAAAAATGAATCCGATAAAGATATGTATTTTTGAGAGTGGTCAGATTTATGGATTTCCCATTTACACTTTCTCTTCTTTCTCTAGGTGAAGCTGTACTTCACAAAAACAGTAGAGGAGTCATCAAATCCAGAGGCTAGCAGTTCAACATCTGTAACACCAGATGTCAGTGACAATGAACCTGATCATTACAGATATTCTGACACCACTGACTCTGACCCAGAGAATGAACCTTTTGATGAAGATCAGCATACACAAATTACAAAAGTCTGATTTTTTTTTTTATCAAGAGGGATAAAACACCATGAAAACAAACTTGAATAAACTGAAAATGGACCTTTTTTTTTTTTTTAATGGCAATAGGACATTGTGTCAGATTACCAGTTATAGGAACAATTCTCTTTTCCTGACCAATCTTGTTTTGCCCTATACATCCACAGGGTTTTGACACTTGTTGTCCAGTTGAAAAAAGATTGTGTAGTGTCCTGTATATACCTTTTTGTGTCAAAAGGACATTTAAAATTCAATTAGGATGAATAAAGATGGCACTTTCCCATTTTATTCCAGTTTTATAAAAAGTGGAGACAGACTGATGTGTATACGTAGGAATTTCTCATTTTGTGTTCTGTCACCAACTGAAGTGGCTAAAGAGCTTTGTGATACACAGGTTCACATCCTACCCCTTTGCACTTGTGGCAACAGATAAGTTTGCAGTTGGCTAAGAGGAGTTTCTAAAAGGTTTTGCTACATTCTAATGCATGTATTCGGGTTAGGGGAATGGAGGGAATGCTCAGAAAGGGCATTTGTTGTGTGCTGGATTCTGGACCATATACCATCTCCAGCTATTTACACACACCTTTCTTTAGCATGCTACAGTTATTAATCTGGACGTTTGAAGAATTGGCCGCTGTCACTGCTTGTTATTTGTGCATTTTATTTTTTTTAAGCATATTGGTGCTAGAAAAGGCAGCTAGAGGGAGTGAATCTGTATTGGGGTACAGGAATGAACCTTCCACAACATCTTAAGAATCCACAAATGAAGGGATATAAAAGTAATATGGTCATAGATAAGAAACACAGCAACAATGACTTAACCATACAAATGTGGAGGCTATCAACAAAGAATGGGCTTGAAACATTATGAAAATCGACAATGATTTATTAAATATGTTTTCTCAGTTGTTATGACTGCTCCATCTCCTGTGTAATCAAGGCCAGTGCTAAAAGTCAGATGCTATTAGTACCTACATCAGTCAGCAACTTACACTTATGGTATTAGTTTTCAATCATGTACCTGCTGTGGATGCTTCATGTGCTGCCTACAAGCTTCTTTTTTCTCATTAAATATACAATATTTTGTAATGCTGCACAGGAAATTTCAATTTGAGATTCTACAGTAAGCGGTTTATTTTTTTTTCTTTAAAAACTTATGATGCACTTATTCAATCCAATAGATGTCAGCCGTTCCACCCTTTTGACCTTACACATTCTATTACAATGAGTTTTGCAGTTTTGCACATTTTTTAAATGTCATTAACTGTTAGGGAATTTTACTTGAATATTGAATACATATAATGTTTATATTTAAAAGGACGTTATTTGTGTTAAAAAGGAAATTAGAGTTGCAGTAAATTTTCAACACTGCACAAATAATAAGTCATTTACTTTTTCAGTAGAAATTGTCCCACATAATGCTTTTATCAATTTGCTATTGAAAGAATAGATTTTTTTAAATGTGCAGTGTTGAATCATTTCTTCATAGTGCTAGAGTTAGGATTAGGGCTTCAATTTCACTTCTTAAATATCATATATTTGATATGCCCAGACTGCATATGATTTTAAGCAGAGTACAACTACTATTGTAAAGTTAATGTGAAGATATGATTAAAAATAATTTTTTTCCCAGAAATTTGATATCTTTCAAATTACACCTTGACCTTGAAATGTTTGACTATCCAGCCAATTTATTTCTTAATGGTGTAAAATCTCATTTTCAATAACTTATTGGTGCTGAAATTGTTCACTAGCTGTGGTCTGACCTAGTTAATTTACAAATACAGATTGCATAGGACCTACTAGAGCAGCATTTATAGAGTTTGATGGTAAATAGATTAGGCAGAACTTCATCTAAAATATTCTTTAGTAAATAATCTTGACATGTTTTCCATACCTCGTCAGTTTCATTCAAAAAATAAGGTTTTAAAATTTTTTAACAAAGCGGTATTTACACATTTATATTTAAACATTGATATGTAGAGAATTGATTGACTGCTCATAAGTTAAATTGGTAAAGTTAAAGACACCTATTCCTCAGCTCTCATCATTGAAATTTATCTCACCTTGTCTTTCATAAAAGCTGAAAACTGTTGACTAAAATGAAAATCAACTATTTGTGTTTTGAAGATAGTTATTAATACTGTTATTTGTTACAGTTTTGGGCACAGTATATTAAAGCATAACTTGTATTGTTCCAATATGTAACATGGAGGGCCAGGTCATAAATAATGACATTATAATGGGCTTTTGCACTGTTATTATTTTTCCTTTGGAATGTGAAGGTCTGAATGAGGGTTTTGATTTTGAATGTTTCAATGTTTTTGAGAAGCCTTGCTTACATTTTATGGTGTAGTCATTGGAAATGGAAAAATGGCATTATATATATTATATATATATAAATATATATTATACATACTACTCTCCTTTATTTCAGTTACCATGCCCATAGAATTTGACAAGAATTGTTATGACTGAAAGGTTTCCGAGTCCTAATTAAAACTTTATTTATGACAGTATTCATGATTAGCCTGAAATGCATTCTGTAGGTAAATCTCTTGAGTTTCTGGAATGTTTTCTTAGACTTTTTGGATGTGCAGCCGCTTACTTGTCTGAAGTTACTTGAAGGCATCACTTTTAAGAAAGCTTACAATTGGGCCCTGTACCATCCCAAGTCCTCTGTAGCTCCTCTTGAACATTTTTCTGCCATAATTATTAAAGGGTAGTTGAGTAAATAGCATCACCATTCTTCACTGTGGCACAGGTTATAAACTTGAGTGGAGTTTACCGGCAGCATCAAATGTTTCAGCTTTAAAAAATAAAAGTAGGGTACAAGTTACTGTTTGGTTCCAGAAAATTTGTGCAATACGCTCATAAGGACGGCTGTGGTTGCCACACAGTGCCTCGTCTGCCTTTAGACGCTGTTAATGTGCCATGCATGCAGATGGACGGGGTGGGACTGTGCACTGAAGTGCGGGCTTCACCTGCAGTGTTTGGCAGAGTTGCCTTCTACCCTGCCAGTTCAAAAGTTCAATCTGTTTTCATATAGAATATATATACTAAAAAATTTCAGTCTGTTCAACAGCCTTACTCTGATTCAGCCTCTTCAGATACTCTTGTGCTGTGCAGCAGTGGCTCTGTGTGTAAATGCTATGCACTGAGGATACACAAAAAAATACGATGTGTACAGGATAATGCCTCCTACCAATCAGATGTCCATTTGTTATTGTGTTTGTTAACAACCCTTTATCTCTTAGTGTTATAAACTCCACTTAAAACTGATTAAAGTCTCATTCTTGTCATTGTGTGGGTGTTTTATTAAATGAGAATATTTATAATTTAAATTGCTTAGGTTCATTGACATTTTAATGATGGGCAGCCAAATGTGATTAATAAGTTTTTTGTAAGGTTTTTTTTAACCCCCTGCTGTCCTTCAATGCCTACAGTTACATAAAAACATGGGCCCTTATCAGTTTGGGAGTAGAGTACCAATCTACTCATGTTTGAGAGGCATTTAGCTTTTTTAGGATCTTAATCTAATACTTGGTAAATTGTTTTAAGCACAATTTAAATTGCACATATTAAATAATATGCTAATCCCAAAATGTTCAAGATTTTTGAAAAATCATACATATATCTATATCTATATATTCTACAAAGTGGGGTATCTGAAGATAATTGCCCAGAATGGATTTGATATCTCAGATTTCAATTTTGTAGCTTTTCCATTCTTTGATTCTGTAATACGCCATCAACATGGGAAGCTTCATCTGTTCATTGTGACTTACGCTCTTTAAAAATTTATATTCCACAATAGTCTAAAGACTTTATGTTCCTGAACTTAATCTTGTTATTTCTCATATTTTTAAGAGTGCAAAGACTAAGTAAGGCATATCCTTTCACAAAGCATAGTAAGGTAATAAGTGAAAGTGTAGCTTATAAAAATGTTAAAGCAGATCATTTATGTAACAATTTAATGTTATTTCAAGTTTACATTTTCTCTAACTTTTAAAAAGTGAATATAAAGTATGAAGAGTGTGTATGTGTGAGGACACACATTTTTTTTTTTCTTTTTAGATATTTAAGTATGGATGAAAACCATACTGGAGTCTAAGATCATTCTGATTTATAAGATGATCTTGGTGATGTCTGAAAAATAGGAATTTACTGTTGTTTTTTTTTTAATTGCATGTTCTCACTACCCTTTATTGGAGCTAGCTTGGTTAAGTGAATGCCATCACCATTTCCATTGAGAACTTAAAAATCACCGGTATTTAATATGCAGGCTTCCAAAGGCTCACAACAAATCAAGACCCTTAAATCTAGTTAATTTGCTGCTAATATGAAACTTTTCATATTTTATTCTTGCCAGATAATTAGCCGCAGATCTACAACTTCGTCTTAAATGGCTTGAGTGTAAGTTTTGATAAGCAGCGCTGTTACTAGTTCAGAGAGGAATGTTTGTGAATGGAAATAGTGTAAATATTCAGTCCAAACTGGTATAAAGACATAAAAAAACTAGCAAAAAAGATAAGAGAGAAAACCATTTAAAAACTTCTAAAGATGAGATGAAAGAGACTGATTTTCCTATGGAATTATGTATCTGTAGGAAACCTAATGATTATCAATGGTTTTTAATTTTAGAGTATATTCTTTTATGATTTTGCTATTTTTCCATCTTTTAAGAGATCTTCCAAGTGTATCAGAATATATGTAGCCACTCTGACAAGTACATATGTTGGTAGCTTTAAAAGTTTGTAATGTGAAGTCATAAAGGACAGTAATTTCATTGGTTGGTAATACCCTTTGGATTTTAAGTTAGCTATGTTGAGAACAGTTTCCCATAAAAAATCTTCACTCATAATCCCACCACCTGGAAATAGCCATTATTAATACTTCAGTGACTATACAATCATGTTTTTTTTCTTATATATTCATGTATATATTTTCTTTAAATAGTGAAATTTGTACTGTGCATACTCTCAAAGCCTTTAAGCTTAGAATTTCTCTTCATGGATTTGTAGAATGTTAAATTACATCAGAAAATGGACATTGATTGGATTCTTTCTAGTGCAGCAGATGCAGATTATGTGTGTACTGGAGGGCTCTTTCCAATTCAGTGGGTCAGTCATAGACGTTTAAATATTGTTGGCATCAGAATAATACATGTCTAGGTAAATACAGTTACATTTATTTAGAATAGACAGGCTTAAGATTGTAGATATTTCTCTTCAAAAACTATTTCAAACATTTGCATTTTGGAATTATGTGCTAAACAGAATGTATGAAACACTACTAGTAGTTAATTTCATCATCGCCTTTCTATTTCCCTTATAAGTTGGAAAAGAAGGATGAGCTTTTCACTCTATAATTCCCAAACAGCTGCTCAATTGAGAGTGAATTAAACCTGCAAAAAAGAAAGTTACTGCTGGTTTATCACTTAGCTGTCTCTATATCTGTGCTCATAAGACTTCTGTCACATCAAAACCTATTTCTTGAATGGTTTGCATTTAGCTCTGGAACTTAACCATGTTTAATAATGGTGGGCTTAGGACATAAGACTTTTCTTGACAGTTAAGAATTTTGGTGAAAAAAAATTTAGCTGGAGGGCAGTACATAAGTTACAAACCAATGTATTGATATTTTACCAACATTTTTACATATATGAGTGAAGTCAACTGCCATTTTTGAGCATTACCACATTTTAAAATAAAGCTGCATATTTTTTAATGAAATGTTTAACAAGGATTTATATTATTCATTTTTTCAATTAAAAATAATATTTATATCTCCTTTGTTGCATGTGGATTCTCATCTGTTCTTAAAATGGTTAGAGATTTTGTTTGTTCTGGAGTGGAGCAAAGCTCATAGTCATGGCTCTGGTGTTTCAGTTTGTCAGATCTGCTCACTGTTGTGAAATTCTTAAAATGGTTAAATGTGGCTTTCTGTAGCTTATCATTTATCGGCTTTCATGTACACTTTTAGGATTTTTCTGCCTACTCTGTTGTCTAAGTGATATACCATGTTTACAAATGCTCTTTCAGTTTCTATTTTCTTTTTCCATTATAATGCCCTAATGGGCAGTTTTTAAAAGAGAGTGTGAGAGGGTGTGTGTGTGTAGTGAGGTCTGGGTGGCTGGGTGAACTACGTGTTTGAGAGTGCTAGATTCCAGTTTTAGGGATTAAACAGTTTGATTCAGGCAACCAGTTGGCACTGGAATTTTACAGTTCATCATAATGAAAATAATCTTAACCTTGGTTGACTTTGACATTCAGTAATGAATCTTGGATATTAATGAATTTGTTGGTAGAATCTTGATAACGTGCATTATTGAATTACTTTCTAAGTTGTGCATTTATCCAAAGTTGGTATGTCGGAAATGTTTATATCAAAATTCCATTTGGCTACTGATGGACATAAAAACAGAAATGCTTTCTTACGGACAGTATTTGTTTTCTTTAAAAAATTAAAAAGGTTAATTATTTTTAATACTTGGTTTTAAACTTTTTATTCAACAAGTGTTTGTCAAGTCTGTAGATGTTTGGATTATATTAGAGATCCAACCAACATCCTCTGGCCCTTCCAGAGTTTCCATTCTAATGGAGAAAATGGACTTTATTAAAATAGTTATAATATTGATATGTGACACCATCGTGATTACCACACCTTCCATATGCTCCTCTAAATTTCCACCCCCGTTAAGTTAGAAGGGGCCCTTCTGACTAATGTACTCCCAGGAGTTAGCAGTGAAAAGTGGTGGGACACTTCCAAGGGGCAGCAGTGAAAATAAAGTCCCTTGTGCAGCCCTTAGGCTTCTCTGCTACACTGGCCAAGGACGCGGTGTGTTCCAGATGGCGCAGCTCTCAGCCTGGCTCTCAAGTGACTGTATGGAGCAAAACTCGCTCGAATCCTCCCCCTGTATTGAATGTGTTAGGTATCAGCATGAGCAAGAAGTGAAGATTAGCTTCCACTGAGATTTGGGGACAATTTGTTACATTGCATCATTCATTGTATTCTAGTTGATGCTTTGGAAGGACAAGACCCTGATGCTGGGAAAGACTGAAGTCAAAAGGAGAAGTGGGCAGCAGAGGATGAGATGGTTAGATAGCATCACCGCCTTCATGGACGTGAATGTGAGCAAACTGGGAGATAGTGAATGAAGGACATGAGAGTCCATGGGGTTGCAAAGAGTCGGATATGACATAGCGACTGAACAACAACAAAACTGGGAAGGCTTTGTTGAGCAAAGAAGAGGGAGTTAAGAATAAAGCAAACTGGAAAAAAAAAAAAAAAGGCAAAACAGCGACAAAACAACATGATGCAATAAAGAAACTAAATTGTAAGTCACTCAGTTGCTCTTGAGCACTTGATACGTATAAGGTGCTGATCTAGATACGTGGGATACAAATGAGTGAACAATATAGATCCCTGTCCTCATAGATCTTACATTCTAGTAAGGGATGATATCAACAGATCATGAATGATCACCACACCCCTTACAAGTTAATAAATGCTGTGTGGGGAGAGGGGTGGGCAATGTGAGTAGGGTGGGGACGAACCGAGTACACGAAAGCAGAGGTTGCACTGTTGAGTAGGGTAGGTCCAGATAGGCCTCCCCTGAAACAGTAGTTAGAGTTCTTCATCCTGTTAGTTAGCAAGATGCACTCATCCTGCATAAAATTTTGTTCTCGCCTTTTACAACTATATTGATTCCTGAGTTTTTAGGGTTACTGTTGGTATATCTGAGCCTTGGCCCAAGCAGTAAAGAATTCACTTGCAATGCAGGAGACATAGGAGACCCGAGTTCCATCCCTGGGTTGGGAAGATCCCCCGGAGAAGCAAATGGTGACCCTACTCCAGTATTTTTGCCTGGAAAATCCCATGGACAGAGAGGCGTGATGGGCTACAGTCCATGGGGTCATGAAGAGTCGGACTTTGCTGAGGACGCAGGTGCTCTCGTTGGTATATCTAGGGAGAATTTTAAAGACTACTCAAAATAGTTACAATGTTCTAAGGTATGTTATTTTCTAAATTGGTTTGGCAAAATCTGTATAAATAATCTGTTTCTCTTCATTGTTAGAGTTGTATTCATTTTTAAATTTCTTGCAGTCTTACTAAATGTGTGTGTGTGTGTGTAGTTTGGCAATATTTGATACCACTTTTCAGTAGACGTTAAAGTTCTCTCATGGCCTTAAACACTTCTGTAAAGCTGAAAGGAAATGTCACTTACAATTTATTGATAGGAAACAAGTTGTAAATTTTGAGTTACTCAAGTGAAATTTATGGCCTAGTGCTTTATATTCTTAACTCATAAGCAAAATCCTGTGGAACTGTATAATAGTGAAAGAAATGTCTTTTCACAAAGAGGGACTCCCCGCTCCCCAAACACACACACTCTTCTCTTACTCCATTCAAGAAACAAGAAGTTTAACTTTGTGATCAAAGGGAAATAGTATATTTAAATTAAGTCGATACAACAGAAAAATTTGCAACTATTTATCAGGACATTGTTTAGCTGGTATTTGCTAGTGACCAGTTTCTTTTCCTAGCAAGGTAGTTATGTATAACTGGACATAAAATTCTGAAAGAAAATGTTATCTATTAGCTTTTTTTTTTAATGGGATTTTAAGTGGTTTAAAAGATTTCCTTGACAGTCTTGCTTTTTGTTTTTATTCTGAGTCCATGGCTATTTTTTTCCCTACTGCATTTTACTTTAGAAAGAATTTAAGGTATCTGAATGGGCTTCCCTAACGTGCGAACTGCCAGATCAGTTTAGAAAACCATATTGCGTATATCCATTGGTCTTGGCTGAAGGGTTAAACTTACTGGGAATATCCCCTGAACCTCTCATTGGAATATTTTTGTGAATTGCTCCTTTAAGCTTTGAAAAATAAGTCTCCAACCTAATTTTCAAGGAAATAAGCTATGCTTTTACCATAGTGTTTATTCTTGAAATAACTGAGAGTTGGGAAAAAATGAGATAGTCATATTTTTCTGTTTAATATTTCCCAGGTAAATATGGTCTATCAGTTCAGTTCAGTCACTCTGTTGTGTCTGACTCTTTGTGACCCCATGGACTGTAGCAGTCTTCCCAGTCCATCACCAGCTCCTGGAGCTTGCTCTAACTCATATCCATTGCGTCAGTGATGCCGTCCAACCATCTCATCCTCTGTTGTCCCCTTCTCCTCCTGCCTTCAGTCTTTCCCAGCATCAGGGTCTTTTCCCTTGAGTCAGTTCTTTGCATCAGATGGCCAAAGTATTGGAGCTTCAGCTTCAGCATCAGTCCTTCCAATGAATATTCAGGACTGATTTCCTTTAGGATTGACTGGTTTGATTTCCTTGCAGTCCAACGGACTCTCAAGAGTCTTCTCCAACACCACAAATCAAAAGCACCAGTTCTGCAGTGCTCAACTTTATAGTCCGACTCTCACATCCATACAGGACTATGGGAAAAACCATAGTTTTGACTAGGCGGACTTTGTCGGCATGTCCCTGCTTTTTAATATGCTGTCTGGGTTTGTCATGGCTTTTCTTCCAAGGAGCAAGTGTCTTTTAATTTCATGGCTGCAGTCACCATCTGTAGTGATTTTGGAGCCCAAGAAAATAAAGTCTGTCACTGTTTCCCCATCTATTTGCCATGAAGTGATGGGACCGGATGCCATGATCTTAGTTTTTTGAATGTTGAGTTTTAAGCTAAGCCTTTTCACTCTCTTTCACTTTCATCAAGAGGCTCTTTAGTTCCTCTTTGCTTTCTGCCTTAAGGGTGGTGTCATCTGCATATCTGAGGTTATTGATATTTCTCCCAGCAGTCTTGATTCCAGCTTGTGCTTCATCCAGCCTGGCATTTCACATGATGTGCTCTGCATATAAGTTAGATAAGCAAGGTGACAGTATATAGCCTTGTTGTACTCCTGTCCCAATTTGGAATCAGTCTGTTGTTCCACGTCCGATTCTAACTGTTGCTCCATGACCTGCATACAGATTTCTCAGAAGTCAGGTAAGGTGATCTGGTATTTTCATCTTTTGAAGAATTTTCCACAGTTTATTATGATCCACACAGTCAAAGGCATTAGCGTAGTCAGTGAACAGTATGCAAAGGCAAAAATATGACCTATAAATACTGTGAAACTCATGCTTTCCTTTTCTATTATAATATTTTTGAAATTAAAGATTTCCTAGTTTTCTAATTCTTATTATCTGTAAGGGAGATAAATGTACTTAAATTTTATGGATATGAAAATTATCAAACTTCCCAGTTTTATTCAATATTTCCATGAAGGTATATTTGGTCAGAAAACATTTTGCGTGGTTATATTCAACAAGGGAACCACAAGTGTTCTTTAAGTAATTAATTGGCTAATTGTGTACTGTGTACAGCTATCACAATTCATATGAATAATGCATGGGCTTGTTACGATTATTAGTACTGTATAGTAATGAATGTTTGAAGGAGAAAATAAATCTTAGTCTTTTTATAAAATAGTAGGTGCATATAAGGTAAAATTTCCCTTTTGCCAGACCCAGCAGATATTTAATGTGTTTTAGCTGTCCTTGGAGAAGACTGAAGCCATTGTTTCTATAAAAAATCCAATAAGATTAAAACAAAAATATCACTATGGACATGATTTATTGAGGTAAATTCTTGACTAGGAGGTCCTTGAAAACCTCAAGCAACTTGAATCTTCTTCAGGAAAATCAAACACAGTTCTACATCAGAAAACCTGAAGGCACATATTTAAAATTCATGGGAATTCTGTGATGATAGGTCTGGTACCTAGAGACTGAAATAAAACACAGAGAGAGGAAGCTGAAGTAAGAAAAGAAGGGAAAGCAGGAAGTAATGCATGGGAGAGCTCAAACTGACTCTTAGTACTGGGGGCTGGTGGAGGGATGGGAAAATAAAAAATGTCCTTTTGAGTCTGCAGCATGTGCCAGACGCTGTGGTAGATATTTCACGTACTTTACCTACCCTTCAGGGTAGATAGTTGTATTTCATTTTCTGCACAAAAGCTGAAGTTCAGAGTCCTTAAATTTCCCATCTGACAACTAGTAAGTAGATCCAGATTTTAACAGGGTTGTCTCCTACCTGTTAAACAGAATCGAATTTACATAGCAAACAAAACAAAGCCTCAACAACCAGTGGTTAATGAAGTCATGCCTATATTGTTTATTACTGACAGGAGAAAAGCAAGCTTCAGCTCATGGTATGTCATGCAAAATGAACTGCAAAGAGAAATACTTAATTGTTTGAACCATAAATGTTAGTCACTCAGTCATGCCCAACTCTCTGCGACCCCATGGACTGCAGCTCACCAGACTCCTCTGTCCATGAGATTTTCCAGGCAGTGATACTGGAGTGGGTTGCCATTTCCTTCTCCAGGGGATCTTCCCAACCCAGAGATCGAACCCAGGTCTCCTGCACTGCAGGCAGATTCTTTACCAAGTGAGCTACAAGGGGCATAAAAGAGGAAAATATATCTTGCAAACTTCTTGACAGGTATGATAGTAAGCTGTTGACACATTTTCATGTCAAGACACAGAATGAGAGATCTTTCTATTTACTGGCTTATTATTAAATTGATCAACTAAACTCACATTTTATTTTTGCTTGGACCAGAATACCTGGACTCTTCAAAGTAAGTGGTTATCAGTTAAGCAGGCCAGCTAGCCATCCAACAAGGACTGTTGCATGCTTTCCATGTCCAGTTGGCATTATGGTAGTGTAGAAGTCAGAAAGCTTCCCTGGTGGCTCAGACAGTAAAGAATCCGCGTGCAAACCCAGGGAGACCTGGATTTGATCCCTGGGCTGGGAAGATCCCGGGGAGGAGGGCATGGCAGCCCACTCCAGTATTCTTGCCTAGAGAATCCCCATGGACAGAGGAACCTGGCAGGGTACAGTCCATGGGTCGCTAAGAGTTGGGCACGACTTAGCAACGAAGCACACTCAGAAGTCAGAAAAGGTCATAGAGTGTTTATTTAAGAGCAGGGAAACAGATTTCGGGTAGAGGGAAGAGCGAGCTCCATAGCTTGTAGGTGCAAACTTAGTCATGTAGGAACCCGTAAGAAGAAAAAGGCTGGTGTAGAGTAGGTGACAGTGGAGAGTGTTGGAAGAAAGCATTTGGAGAAGTAGGCAGGGAACTTACAGATCCAGTCATGTGCGCCCAAACCACTCAGTTCTCGCTAATGCCAACCTCTGAAGCAAATGTGAAAATCACGTAAGGTACCTGCTGCTGCTGCTGCTGCTGCTGCTGCTGCTGCTGCTGCTGCTGCT
>NW_024070198.1:9073974-9132994 GCF_014754425.2 Oryx dammah
CTGCTGCTGCTGCTGCTGCTGCTGCTGCTGCTGCTGCTGCTGCTGCTGCTGCTGCTGAGTCGCTTCAGTCATGTCCGACTCTGGGCGACCCCAGAGACGGCAGCCCACCAGGCTCCCCCATCCCTGGGATTCTCCAGGCAAGAACACTGGAGCGGGTTGCCATTTCCTTCTCCAACTGCAGCCCACCAGGCTCCTCCGGCCATGGGATTTTCCAGGCAAGAGTACTGGAGTGGGGTGCCATTGCCTTCTCCAAGTATAGCACCTACGAACCCTGAAAAGTAAACAAAAGCAAGCAGACTATGAAGGAGTGTCAAAACTTGGAAGAGCAACTTGTATGAGGGTTTCCCATGATTTCTCTTTTCTCTTACAGCTCAGCCTTAAGAGTGGGCCTCGTGTGGAGCTGTACATGGTTGGAGACATCCAGCTTACGTGCCAGAGGAACCAGAAAAAAGAGTTTCATCTGAGTCAGAAAGCAGGGGGTTGGGGAGAGTGGGGACATCTTGAAGATATCCTGAGGAAAATCCAGAGTTAGAAAACCTTCTAATTTTTTGTGTGACATTCCACGTGTCCTGGGCTCACTACTGAGCGGGCATGCATAGGACAGACCTAAGGCACCATAGCAGCCTTCACAAATGAAACTGAGGTCAGAGCCCCCACTCACAAAAAAGTGAGGCAGAATTTGCAGTCTGAACCTTATTGGGTTGATTGTTTAACTAAACAATCAAACAAAATGTTTCCCCATCCCCCCAAGTTCCAACAAGATCAGAGGTGTATAAACCAATATCCAAACTTACATAACCAGGAAGAACCAAGAATACTTTTTCTAAAGAAAAAAATGTCAAGAAGCCAGCCTCCAGATAACCCAGATGTTAGAATTATCAGATGTAAATACAACTATTATAATTATACTTCAAGAGATAAACACACTTGAACTGAATGGAAAAAGTTCTCAGCAGAGAGACAGAAATTATGAAGAGAATCGCATAGAAATCTTACAACAAAAAGTATACCATCTGATATTAAAAATAAAAACCACTACATGGACAACAGAAAAATGGAAGTGATACGAATCAACAAACTTGAAGATAAATTAATAAATGTCTGATTTTCATGCTGACTTTAAAACCTGAAAGGTGGATGAGTGCTTGAAAAGCAAAATATATCTGATTGCAATTAGCTATAAGTACCTTAATATGATATTAAACCAAGAACATTCATGGGACTCCCTCAGCTATATATAAAGTTCCTGCTGTTTGTCAACAACCCGGAATGAAAAATTAGCATTATCATAGGTCCAAACATGATTATGTCAATTTTATATTACAGTGTTTTATGCAAGTTTAATATGTAACTGGTTCCTCTGGTGGCTCAGGCTAAAGTCCAGGTGGTCTCAAAGAGTCGGATGTGACTGAGTGACTAAGCATGCATGCAATATGTAAAATCCCGTTTCAAATGCTCTGTGACTTACAATATCCAAAGTGGCATGGACAGAAAATAGTATCTGATGAGGTCTATTGTCTTGTATACCCACAATAAAAGCAATTTTGAAACATGGGAGAGTCATCACCAGATACATAATGGTTAAGCTCATCCTCAGAGTCGGTACTGGGTAATCACTTTGCTCACCTGCTCATGTTAACTCTTTGATTTAACCTTTGTAATTGGGCCTTTTCCATCCAGGAAAAGGATGGATGTTATTACAGAGATATCCTCAGAAAACTGACCAATCATGTAGGCATAACACGTGCTTTTCAGTTTTCCAACAGAAAAGATTTGATGTTTAAAGTTTCTAGCACCTAGAAATCTTGACAAGTTTCTAGGTTGGTTTGGAGAAAAACTGAACTGGTGTTGCAGTCATCTGGAAAAAAATGACTTCCTGATGAAGGAAGAGAATTTCAAGGCTTTAGAATACCTCTCATTATTACAGTAGCACCATATTACTTTCAACTGTTAGTATAAAACTGTGTGATGACAATGAGTATTCTGGATTAAAAAGTGTAACAAGTTTTGCCATTTAATTCTCATAAGGTAGGACGTATGATTATATCCATCTGATACATGAGAAATTGAGGTACAGAAAGGTTTAACAACTTGTTGAACATAGCAAAATTATTTAGTAGAACCAGGACTTAAATCCAGGTCAATTTGATTGCTGACCCGAGGCCATTAATTATCGTGTTATACATGCTACTTCCTGTAACAACTTAAGGAAACCTTTATAATTTCTTTAAGGGAACATGGTCTTCAACCTGGAATGGGTAGAACAATGGTGTAAGGAGCACATTTCAAGTGTTTGGTTTCAGAATTCCTTTATACTCTTAACATTTATCGGGGATCTCAAAGAGCTTTTGTTTGTGTGCTTTACCTATTAATATTTACCATATTCAGGGAAACTAAAATTCAGTACTAGTTTTGGCACTACATATAGTAAAAGTGGAATGATAGAGATTGGCATGGCTTCTGCACATTTGTGAAGCATTCCAGGATCTGGAATTAACATAGTGCTGTCGGTCAATATAGTTGTTTAGTCACTAAGCATGTCTGACTCTTTTGTGACCCCATGGACTGTGTAGCCTACCAAGCTCTCTGTCCATGGGATTCTCCAGGCAAGAATACTGGAGTGGGTTGCCATTTCCTTCTCCAGGGGATCTTCCCAACCCAGGGATTGAACCCATCTCCTAAATTGTCAGGTAGACTTTACGACTGAGCCTCATAGGAAGCCCCAGTTAAGGTCCTATTTCTGTGCCCACCACTGGCAGTGCATGTGTGTCCTTTGCTGATGGAGAAAGCTGCCGCTGCTGCTGCTGCTGCTGCTAAGTCGCTTCAGTCGTGTTCAGTCACTAAGTGGTGTCTGACGCTTCTGCAATCCCACAGACTGAGCGCCAGGCTCCTTTGTCCATGGAATTTCCCAGGTAAGAATACTCGAGTGGGTTACCATTTCCTTCTCCAGGGGATCTTCCTGACCCTAGATCAAACCTGCGTTTCCTGCAACCGCAGGCAGTGGATTCTTTACCACTGACCCACCAGGGAAGCCCAAAAAGAAAGATGCTTTATAGCTAAAAAAAAAGGAGGGGGAATTAAAACTCAAACCTTATTAGCTGACATATGTTTACTAATTTAAAAAGTAACAATAAATACATTCATTACATATTAAGATAACATTTTTGATGAAGATGATATGCTTTCCAAAACAGAAATTTAGTGATAAGGGTAGCTTTTAAAAAAACATTTTTTCATATCTTTTTTTACTTGGACTTTCATACATGCTTTTGCATTTGATCTATTATGGTATGGTTTTTGGTTGTAGTACGTGAGGAAAATATGGCCTCACATAAGTATGCAGTTAGGAAAAGAAGTATGTTAACAGCCTTTTCAGATAATTATTAAGTGGAGTTAAGTGAAGTGAAAGTTGCTCGGTCATGTCTGACTCCTTGTGACCCCACAGATTGTAGCCTGCCAAGCTCCTCTGTCCATGGAATTCTACAGGCAAGAATACTGGAGTGGGTTGCCATGTTCTTTTCCAGGGGATCTTCCCAACACAAGGATTGAACCTGGGTCTCCTGCACTGCAGGTAGATTTTTTACTGTCTGAGCTACCAGGGTAGATATTTTTATTTGGTACTACCAACCCACCAAGTTGTAATTTCCTTAAAGTTAGGCACAATGTGGAACTGGAAACCTTCAGTGAACTTTTTGTATTCTATATTAATGCAAACACATTGATTCATCCTGCTCTTTGAATGGATCTTTCACCCATGCATGATTTTGTAACATTACACATGGATTATTTGGAAAATACTGGTTCACTGAGTTGTGTAGATCTTCCAAAAGTTGACACATTGCCTTACACAATGTTAAAAAAAAAATCATGGTTGCTAATATAACTCTGGGCTCATCAGAAAAGTCTTTAAATATTGGAAAGCTGTCAAGTTAATGATGGCAGATACAAGTTTTAAAAAATATTAATTTTTATTCAAAAGCTTGAAATTTATTACTGACAGGAAATGTATTCATTTGTTTTGCTGAAAGGATCTCAATATTCTGCAGGGGCTGGAGGCCACACTTTGAGGATCACTGACGTAAGAGCTTTGATTGGGAATAGGCAAGTAAGAGGACATTTACCTAAAACAAAGCTCCAAACAAATTAATTTTCAGAGTGATGAAGGAACTTGAAAATGAGGTCTCAGAATCATTCGCAGTAATCTGTGACAAATTAGGAAAGTTCTGTCACATAGAAATGAGAAAAGATTGCCTTAACTCTCCAGAGGGATACATTCTGGGTAATGAAGACCAGTGTGTTTAACACTGATTCCCAGAAAAAGACTATACCATATTCTGCAGCACAGAATTCAAGAACATTAGAAAATAATCCAGTGATTATCAGATGTCACAAGGGCAAATTAGGTCATCTCAAGTTTCATTTTTCCTTTATGATCATCTGACCCAGTGCTTTTTATATGGTGTACATGTGACAATGTTTGAATAACTACAAAATGGCAGTTGAATAATAATTTCTATATGTACTGCTTGTACAATGCACAAATCTCATTTGATTAAAAACCATTTTTACAGTGCTTACAATATGCAAAATACCCTATTAGGCAAGGCGCAGGTCTGAGAGGCACATATGGAGGTCAACTAAAAGAGTTTTCCTTGAGAACAGAAGTCCAAGGGTATTTCCAAACGTTGTAAAACATTGAAGTCTGCCATGTGAGAGAAAGTACTAACGGCATGGTGTTTTCCAAAGAGCACAGCCCTGGGAGTTAGAACATCTGAGTGCTAACCCTGGGTTTCCTACCACTCAGTGGATGACCTTGGGCAAGTTGCTTCAATTCTAGATCTACACTCTGTAGCTGTAATACTAAAGAGGCTAAGGCCCCTGAAAGGGGTGAGTTGTACTCTTTCACTCCATGGAGTGTAACCAGAATTTATGAATGGAATATTTGAAGGCCAAGATTGCCTCCCAATAAGTAGCTTTCAGCTCTTTACTGTTCAATACCATCGCCACTAGCCACATGTGGCTGTTGAGCGCTTGAAATTCATGACTCATCCAAATTGAGATTTGCTGAAAGTATAAATTGCGTACCAGATTTTGGAGACTTAGTGTGAGAAATGGAATGTAAAATATCTCTTCAGTAATTTTTATATTGATCAAATGTTAAAATAACTTTCAGGTATACTGGGCTAAATTAATGTATTATTATAACTATTTCACCTATTTTAAAAACACATGACTACTGGAGAACTAAAAATTACTCATAAGGTTTGCGTTTTACTTCTATTGGACAGTGCCGTTCTAGCTAACAGAATTTCCAACAGAAGAATTATAGCTTGAAGAAGAACTTAATTTTGCTTTTAGCTGCACGTTTTAAGATACATAAGCAGAGGCTGGGTCACAGGTTTTACAAGGGAGCCTCAAAGAAGACTCCATTTGCTGTGCATTTGGTTTATATTGTGTTATCAGTTCGTTCTCAGATGGATGCTAGAGCTCTACCAGCTCTTCGTCTATGGTGGACTTGAGAGACTTTCTCTTCTCCCATTCTCTCTGTCTCCTCCCTTCCTCTCTCCAAGTGCACAACTCTTCAATATGTAATAACTGAATGGATGCTTGAGTGTACAAAATGTGTGTGTATACTTCAGGTGAAATGGTAATAGAGTTCATGATTTGGACCAAGTCACATCACCACATTGATTCCCAATGCCACTGCTTACTAGCTCTCTGACCTTACTCACCCACTCTGTGCCTCAGTTTCTTCATCTGAAAAGAAAAAATGCACATTTTTGCATTTACGGCTTTGAATACAGTATAGTAGATTTCCCTGGAAACAGGGCATGTTGCTAAACATATTTGGCAGTGCTTTGCATAAATCATATCTTTCGAGAGAAAATGACACGTAACAACAAAAAGCCCCATAAACAAGTTATTAAACATGTTCTCACTTCCTTGGCTCTGTCACCACCTGTGCAGCATGTTTTTGAAGCAATTCCACAGCGTTTGTGATTCAGGCAGCTCGGTACATTGCCTGGGCACCCTTGCTGCTGCTGCTGCTGCTGCTGCTAAGTCGCTTCAGTCGTGTCCGACTCTGTGTGACCCCAAAGACGGCAGCCCACCAGGCTCCCCCATCCCTGGGATTCTCCAGGCAAGAACACTGGAGTGGGTTGCCATTTCCTTCTCCAATGCATGAAAGTGAAAAGTGAAAGTGAAGTCGCTCAGTCGTGCCCATCTCTAGTGACCCCATGGACTGCAGCCCCCCAGGCTACTCCGTCCATGGGATTTTCCAGGCAAGAGGACTGGAGTGGGGTGCCATTGCCTTCTCTGCTGGGCACCCTTAGCAATTTGATCTTCGGGTGGGAGAGTCACTTGTGGGAAAGTGGGAAATTCATATTCAGTAAAGACTTGTTAGGCACAAGGAGATCCAACATGTTCTCTCTCTACTTCTGGCTTTCCCATTCAAAGCTGACCCTGATCATCCTTGGCAGCATGGAAAGGGAACTTAAAGTGTTTGGGTTGGACACCTCCTATCTGACTTGTTCAGTCACTAAATCATGTCTCTTTTGTGACCTATGAACTGCAGCACACCAGGCTCCTCTGTCCTCCTCTGTCCTCTCAGAGTTTGCTCAAACTCATGTCCATTGAATTAGTGATGCTATCTAACCATCTCACCCTTCACTGCCCTCTTCTCATTTTGCCTTCTGTCTTTCCTAGCATCAGGGTCTTTTCCAATAAGGCTGATTCTTACCATTCTAAAATACAGAGCAAGATGGTGAGTAGCAATTATTTTTGTAACTCGGCTACTTGGCAATCCTTTTATACTTTGCTATCCAGCTTTATTATACTCTGCTATCCTTCTCAGTGCAAAGAAATAGAAGAAAACAATAGAGTGGGAAAGAATGCTGCTGCTGCTAAGTTGCTTCAGTCATGTCTGACTCTGTGCGACCCCATAGAGCCACCAGGCTCTGCCATAGACCCACCAGGCTCTGCCGTCCCTGGGATTCTCCAGGCAAGAACACTGGAGTGGATTGCCATTTCCTTCTCCAATGCATGAAAGTGAAAAGTGAAAGTGAAGTCACTCGGTCCTGTCAGACTGTTCACGACCCCATGGACTGCAGCCTACAAGGCTCCTTCGTCCATGGGATTCTCCAGGCAAGAGTACTGGAGTGGATTGCCTTTGCTTTCTCCATGGGAAAGACTAGAGATCTCTTAAAGAAAATCGGAGATACCAAGGGAAAATTTCATGCAAAGATGGGCACAATAAAGGACAGAAATAGTATGGACCTAACAGAAGCAGAAGATCTTAAGAAGAATACTTAGAAGAACTATACAAAAAGATCTTAATGACCCAGATAATCACAATGGTGTGATTACTCACCTAGAGCCAGACATCCTGGAATATGAAGTCAAGTGGGCCTTAGGAAGCATCACTACGAACAAAGCTAGTAGAGGTGATGGAATTCCAAATGAGCTATTTCAAATCCTGAAAGATGATGCTGTGAAAGTGCTATACTCAATATGCCAGCAAATTTGGAAAACTCAGCAGTGGCCACAGGACTGGAAAAAGTCAGTTTCATTCCAATCCCAAAGAAAGACAATGGCAAAGAATGTTCAAACTACTACACAATTGCACTCATCTCACACACGAAAAAAATAATGCTCAAAATTCTTCAAGCCAGGCTTCAACAGTACATGAACTGTGAACTTCCAGGTGTTCAAGCTGGATTTAGAAAAGGCAGAGGAACCAGAGATAAAATTGCCAATATCTGTTGCATCATCAAAAAAGCAAAAGAGTTCCAGAAAAACATCTACTTCTGCTTAATTGACTATGCCAAAGCCTTTGTGTGGGTCACAACAAACTGGAAAATTATGAAAGAGATGGGAATACCAGACCATCTTACCTGGCTCTTGAGAAATCTGTATGTAGGTCAAGAAGCAAGTTAGAACTGGACATGGAACAACAGACTGGTTCCAAATCGGGAAAGGAGTAGGTCAAGGTTTTCACCCTGCTTATTTAACTTATATGCAGAGTACGTCATGAGAAATGCTGGGCTGGATGAAGCACAAGCTGGAATCAAGGTTGCCAGGAGAAATATCAATAACCTCAGATATGCAGATGACACCACCCTTATGGCAGAAAGCGAAGAAGAACTAAAGAGCATCTTGATGAAAGTGAAAGAGGAGAGTGAAAAAGTTGGCTTAAAACTCAACATTCAGAAGACTAAGATCATGGCACCTGGTCCCATCACTTCATGGCAAATAGATGGGGAAACCATGGAAACAGTGACAGACTTTATTTTGGGGGGCTCCCAAATCACTGCATATGGTGACTACTGCTATGAAATTAAAAGATGCTCCTTGGAAGAAAAGCTATGACCAACCTAGAGAGCATATTAAAAAGCAGAGACATTACTTTGCCAACAGATGTCCATTTAGTCAAAGCTGTGGTTTATCCAGTAGTCATGTATGGATTTGAGAGTTGGACTATAAAGAAAGCTGAATGGCAAAGAATTGATGCTTTTGAACTGTGGTGTTGGAGAAGACTCTTGAAGGTCCCTTGGAGAGCAAGGGGATCCAACCAGTCCATCCTAAAGGAAATCAGTCCTGAATATTCATTGGAATGATTGATGTTGAAGCTGAAACTCCAATACTTTGGCCATCTGATGCGAAGAACTGACTCATTGGAAAAGACCCTGATGCTGGGAAAGATTGAAGGTGGGAGGAGAAGGGGACAACAGAGGATGAGATGGTTGGATGGTATCACCAACTCAATGGGCATGAGTTTGAGTAAGCTGCGGGAGTTGTTGATGGACAGGTAAGCCTGGCGTGCTGCAGTCCATGTGGTCGCAAAGAGCTGGACATGAGTGAGCGACTGAACAGAACTCAACTAATCCAGCTTTCTCCCATCCCTGAACTTCTGCTTCCCTACTCAGTCTATTGCTCCCGTCTTCTCTATCCTCTCTCTCAGAACCCATGCCTGCCTCTGCTGAAGAGCTGTGCTGTGTGGACTGCCTCAACGTCCTAACCTTCTTATGCCATCATCAACGAACCCTCTACCTCCCTCAATCTGCCTTCCTCTAATTTTAGAGGAAAAAATATTTTTCTTCTTGTTTAAGGCTAACTTTTCAACTATGCCTTTATTCCTCTCTTTCCCAGGGCAAAGATCATGTTTTATTGGATTCTCTTTCTGTTCTTAGTCTCTTTTGAAATAAATGTTGTTGTTGTTGAGTCACTAAGTCATGCCTGACTCTTCTGAGACCTCTTGGACTATGTAGCCCGCCAGGCTCCTCTGTCCATGGGATTTCCTAGGCAAAAATACTGGAGTGACTTGCCATTTCCTTCTGCAGGACATATTTCTGATCCAGGAATCGAACCCACGTCTCCTACATTGACAAGTGGATTTTTTACCACTGAGCCACCTGGGAAGCCCTTTTGAAATCCACAAATATTAAATTCCTTCATATTTTATATTGTGAAGAAATAAAAAACTCTCTTTTGCACCCTATTTAGTTATCTCTCTCCACTTGCTTTTTAAAGTGAAGTCACTCAGTCATGTCCGACTCTTTGCGACCCCATGGACTGTAGCCTATCAGGCTCCTCTATCCATGGGATTTTCCAGGCAATAGTCCTGGAGTGGATTGCCATTTCCTTCTCCAGGAGATCTTCCCAACCCAGGGATCAAACCTGGGTCTCCCGCATTGTAGACAGATGCTTTACTGTCTGAACCACCAGGGAAGTCCCAAGCTCAAAAAGGACATCTGCCCTTGTCTCTACTCCCTCACATCTCATTTTTCTATTTATAATATCTAATGCATTAATCCCATTATAAATCCACATTCAAAAATCATATATGTAAAATAATATATCAAATTCTATACCTCATCAAGTTATCAATCAAGTACAAAGGTAGAATATACAAATCTTCATGAGTTTATGGTTTCAGAAACTGTATCTCCCATGCAACTTCTCTTAGGAAGGTATGTGAGAATATGTTCAACAAAAATGCAGAAGTAAACTAAGAAAGAGGAAGACATGGGATCTGGAAAAGGGGAGGGAAAGCAGCAAAGAGAAGTCCTAAAAATAAGAGCTATGCAGCACGCCTAGAGAAACACCAGCCAAGAAGCAGAAACATGGAGTCTTCAGGGAGAAAGATCTCCAGGGGAAATAAATGAGACTGACTGACGTGTTTGAGTATATGCAGTAAGTTATTGATGCTAGATGACAGAGATGTTAGACCATTTGGGCAAAACTATGTTAGAAGTACACTGAAAGTCAAACAAATGAAAAGATGGGATATTTATTGATTCTGTGAAAAATGAAGGGTTGAATAATACAGGAAGAACATATGATAGCAAAGGTTCCTCAGAAGCATTCACATGCATTACTAGAAGATAAACACTGATCAGTGGTTTTATCAAAAATTACTAAGACGTTGGCTGAGGTGTGGTGGTCGTGTGTGGAGCAAGATGATGTTATGGAAGAGTTAAGCCCTTGTCCACCATAATGTAAAGGCAATGGTTAATACCTAAAGTCTAACATTGATGAATCAAGAGATAGAAGCATAATGGTTAGTTAAACATATGGAGGCAAATACCAAGCAAAACAAGAATAGCTGACAATGGATTTGAGATATTTCCTCTGGAGAGTAGGGTCAGGGCATGAAGAAAGGTGGAGGTAGGAGTCTGTCCCTTTTCAGTATAAGCCTTTTAGCATTATTTGAAGTTTAAGGTTATGTACACATGGAACTTCCCTGGAGGTCCAGTGGTTAGGACTCTGCTCTGCATTCCAGTGCAGGGGGCACAGATTCAATCCTTGGTGGGAGAACTAAGGTCCTACAAGCTTCAGAGCATGGCCAAAAAAATTATATACATGTGTTATTTTAATTCAAAATAATTAAAAATTCAGTGTGAGATTTTGATGCCCATGTTTCCCAGGGTTCTGACCTGCTTTTCCTTCTTCCCTTCTTCTACACCAACAGCTTGCTTGGGTGATTTTTTTCTATTTCATGATATTAACTGTCATTAGTAATCTATAACTCATATCTGACCTCCCTCCAAGGCACTGCTTTCCCGGTGACCTCCTCAAGGGGAAGTGGACTTTACTTTTACATTTCAGATAACTCAAGGCTTGGTAGGGATGGAGTGATGGGATAGGCATGGTCCTTGCTCCTCACTGTTACTTCTCTTGTCCTGAAAAACCAAAACCGAAAAACACATCCCCTCTGAAGTCTATGGCATTAGACTTCACAATTCAGTGCTCCTCCATCCTGCAGCTTTCTGGTCATCTGTTCCTCTTCACTGATGACTAGCACCTTACTTTCTGATTTCCTGTGTGCTCATTCACTCAGCTGTGTCTAATTCTTTGCAACCCCATGGACTGTAGCCTGCCAGGTTCGTCTGTCCATGGAATTTTTCAGGCCTACCCCTTAATCTTAGGATTCCTGGTAGGTTATCCTCTGATAGACCCACAGTTCCTTGACATGATCACTTTCATAGATCTTTTCTTTCCCTCCACTTCAAACTAGCAGCTATCATTCTCTTAGACTTGATCCTTCCATTTCCAATTTTCAAATGTCTCCCAAATCTCTGGTTTTAAGCATCCTGCTCTCTATTGCTTCATTATTTTTACTCATTTAGCCTTATTCCTTTCCTCTGTGTGCTTAGTTGCTCAGTCGTGTCCCACTCTTTGCAACCCCATGGATGTAGCCCACCAGGGGGATTCTCCAGGCAAGAATACTATAGTGGGTTGCCATGCCTTCCTCCAGGCGATCTTCCCAACCAGGGATGGAACCCAGGTCTCTCCCATTGCAGGTGGATTCTTCACCATCTGAGCCACCAGGGAAGCCCTAATACCTTTCCTATTCTGGCATATTTTCAACCTCATAAGATTTCTAGGCTTATCTCTACACAAAAACCTGCATGCAGATGTTTACAGCAGCTTTATTCACTACTGCTGAATCTCGGAAGCAACCAAGGTGTCCTTCAGTAGGTGAACAGGTAAATAAACTGTGAAATGTTCAGGCAACAGAATATTATTCAGCACTAAAAAGAATGAGCTATCACGTCTTGAAAAGACATGGAAGAAACTTAAATGTGTATTACTAAGTGAAAGAAGCCAATCTGAAAAGGTTATATATTGTGATTCCAATTATATGACATTCTGGAAAAGGCAAAATTATGGAGACAGTTAAAAAAAATCAGTGGTTGCCAAAGGTTAGAGGGAGAAAGGGATGAATGGGTGGAACAAAAAATTTTAGGGCAGTGAAACCATTTTGTATGAACTTATAATAGCAATTAAACATTTGTTAAAATCCATAGAATATACAACACAAAGAGTGAACCCTGATTTAAACTATGGACTTTGGGTGATAATGATGTGTCAAGGTTTATTAAATGTAACAGATTCTCCACTCTGGTGTGGGATGTTAATAATGGGAAGACTACGCATTTGTTAGGGCAGGATGTATATGGGAACTTTCCCTTCAATTTTGCTGTAAACCTAAAACTGCTTTTTAACAAAGTCTATTACCAAAATAATTGACTGATAAAACAGACCTGGAAATAACAGTGATGAAATTAGTAGAAAATAATCTTAAAATAGTTTTTGAAAATATTATAATCTATTAAAAGATAGAAAAGAAAGCATGATTGTCAAATTAGATAACTCATTTTTTTATATAAAGACAGGTTTAAAGTGAAAGAATGGGAAAAATATACTATGCAAATTCTAATAAAAAGAAACCTGGCTATACTAATATCAGACAAGATAAACTTATAAACAAGAAATATTATAAAATATAGTGGGACGTTTCTTTTTTTTTTAATTGAAGGATAATTGCTTTACAGAATTTTGTTTTCTGTCAAACCTCAACATGAATCAGCCATAGACATACATATGTCCTCTCCCTCTTAAACCCCCCTACCACGCCCCTTGCCATCCCACCCCTCTGATGGGATGAGCTCCCACACCATACAGCAACTTCCCACTGGCAATCTGTTTTACATATGGTAATGTATATGTTTCCATGCTGCTCTCTCAATTTGTCTCACCCTCTCCTGCCCTGGTGGCTCAGGAGAATCCGCCTGCAATGCAGGAGACTAAGGTTTGATCCCTGGGTCAGGAAGATCCCCTAGAGAAGGAACAGGCAACCCACTCTAGTATTCTTGCCTGGAGAATTCCATGGGCAGAGGAGCCTGATGGGCTACAGTTCATAGGGTTGCAAAAAGTTGAACACCATGGAACAACTAACACTTTCACTTTTACTCCTTCCCCCACTGTGTCCACGAGTTTGTTCTCTGTGTCTGCGAGAGAGGGACATTTCTTAGTATAAAATAGGTCAACTCATTAAGAAGCTGTAATTGCTTTAAATGTGTGTACATCTGATATTAGAGTTTCAACTATATGAAAGCAAAGCTAATACAACTGAAAGGAGAAATAAACAAATCCACAATTCTAGTTGGAGACTGCATTTGTGATAAGAAGTATAATTAGGCAAGAATAATTTTGATTTATTTTGAATGATTATTCCATTCATATGGTTTAAAAAGTTTATGGTGTATACAGTTGTTGTTGTTCAGTTGCCCAGTCATGACCGACGCTTTGCAACCCCATGGACTGCAGCCTAGGCCTCCCTGTCCCTTGCCATCTCCTGAAGTTTGATACAGTACATGTGGTATAAAGTATATAGCGAAAAGTCTCACCACCTTGTTATACTCTCCTTAGCCAGTTCTTTTTGGAGGTAACCACTGTAAACAACTTTTATGTATTGCCTAAAGATATTTTATGCATATATAAAATCATTTATATAGCCTCTATTTTCTTTTTTTTATATAAATGGTAGCATGCAATATGCATTTCAGAAATTCCATTTTGTTTTAACATTTAATAATATTTTTGATTCTATTATTGGTACATAAAACTCTACCGTAGGTAATTTAGGGCTTCGGATTTTCTCCATAATACCGTGTTTTGTTTTGTTTTGTTTTGCATTCAATTGTGTATGCTATCGCTTGAAATTTTTCAACAGGTCTCAAGCCCCCAGGGAGATTGCAAGAGATATTGTTTATTGAGTTGTAATTCACATACCATAAAATTCACACTTTTAAAGTATATACTTCAGTAGTTTCAGTGTATTCAGAAAGTTGTGCAAACATCACCACTTTTTAATTCCAAAACATTTTCATCACTTGTATCTGTTAACAGTCACTCCCCATTTTCCTTCCCCACATCTCCTGGGAAACAGTAAAGTACTTTATGTCTCTACAGATTTGTCTAGTTTGGACATTTCATATAAATGAAATCATACAGCATATGGCCGCTGGTAACTGGCTTCTTTCACATTTTATCCATGGTGTACTTCATTCGTTTTTGTGGTCAAATAATATTCCATTGTGTGGGTATACCACCTTTTGTTTGCATTAGAATTTTAAACATCCTTGCTAACAATGTATAATTGAATCGATACAGGACTAAGTGGTGTGAAGTAATATAGGTTGAAGCATAAGTCCTTTTTAGGTTATGAATTTGAAAAGGTCTATTTTTAATACATTTTGTAAAAATATTTAGATATGTGTTAAACACATTTAGGAGAATCAGGAAACCTTGCCAGTTGCCACAGATTTCTGGGAAAGATGGTAGCTTAAGCACAAAATTCTGAAGCTTTCTCAGAATTAGAAATGGATAAGACATGAAGAAACAAAACCAAAATATCCCCAACTAATTTGTTTTGAAACCAGGGAATGGTGCCAACTATATTCCACAAAATTCAAAGAATTTATATTAGCTATAGTGCAATGGGACCAGACTGAAGTGACAGAGAAGAAGGTAAATCCTGGAAACTCTATTGACATACCTTAATTTAAAATGATTAAGGTTATGAGTGAGGATGGGAGGTGTGGCTATAATAATAATATGAAAGTGTTGGTCGTTCAGTCGCGTCTGACTCTTTGCTACACCGTGGACTATAGCCCATCAGGCTCCTCTGTCCATGGAATTCTCCAGGCAATAATACTGGAGTGGGTAGCTATTCCCTTCTCGAGGGGATCTCTCAACGGCAAATTGGGAATTTTCTTTGATCCATCTTCTCAGTAGTCTTCCCTGGTGGCTCAGGTGGTAAAGAATCTGCCTGCAATGGAGGAGACCTGGATTTAATTCCTGGACTACAGTCCATGGGGTCACGAGGAATAGGACATGACTGAGCGACTAAGCACAAGGCATGGAAAATTGCTTTCCTGTGATGAGAGAATGAAATATGGAAGTCCAACAAGATAGAAAAATTCCCCCACCCCAGTCTGACCCTGGGGTGGGCTCTGGTCTCTGCTCTCTCCTGCCTTCTGTAAACTTCTTTTGGAGTGGTTATGAGAATACTCATCATCAGCCTTCCAGTTAGATCTAAAAGGTGGTGTTGGGGGTGCTCAAGATTAGCAAGAAGAATCTATACACACTATTTGGAGGCGAATACCCAATCTGATAATTACCTCCATGTGTCTAAATGATATGCCAATATGCACTCTCTTTATTTTTTAATTTTGAAGTTTATATTGATTTACTATTTGGAAGATGCCATTTAGCACACATATTCCCATATTTTTACCCCTTTACAATCCTCTTGGTATCGATATATCACATTTTTCAGTTAAATCACTGTTAAATATTTGTATCACTGGACTAAATAAATACTGCTCTCTTTGCCAAGCACTGTGCTGATTGTTTCTTAAATAACTTTTGGTTTTTCTGTAGTTAGTAATTGCCTGATCTGCTTCCATTTGTCCATTTCCTTGTGCCTTGTACCCTTTGCTATTTTTCCTCCTTTCTTTCAAGTAGTGTTCCACATGGGCAAATCCAGCTGTAACATATTCATTCCATTTATTTTCCTGGAGCCATCTCTTGGATTGTCAGTGGTTGCCCTCTTGGCCTGATATGATCCTGGGACTTTCCTTTTCTCTTGTGTTACATTCCTCCCCCCTTTATCTTCCTGTCCTTTCCTGGCTGCTGTATCTTTCTCTTTCTTGGTTTATTTCTTGTTTTAGTGATGCTTATAATTCTGGAACTTCCCGAGGAAAGGTACAGAGGAAATAAATTCTTTTTCTTTGCTATTTTGCAATCTGAAAAGATGTTTTTTTCTATTTTCATACTTGTTTAAGAGTTTTAGTTATGACTTTTCGGTAGCAACTCATCCTTAGAATTTTTTTTAAAAATTATTTATTTATTTGACTGTGTCTGGTCTTGGTTATGGCACACTGGCTTAGCTGCCCCATGGCATGTGAGATCTTAGTTCCCAGGGATTGAACCCCTGTCCCATGCATTATAGGGTGAATTCTTAACCACTGGACCACCAAGGAAGTCCCTAGCCATAGAATTTTGAAGTCCTGTTCAATTTGTCTTCTTTAACTTTATGTAGCAGATAATTAAATTGGGAATATTGGGTTCCAGACAATATTCTGAGCACTTTACAAATATTAACTCATCTGGTCCTCATAACGGGCTTCCCCAGTGGCTCAGAACCCACCTGCCAGTGCAGGAGAGATAGGAGATGCTGGTATGATCTCCGGGTCAGGAAAATCCCGCGAAGGAAATGGCAACCCCCTTCAGTATTCTTGCCTGGGAAATCCCATGGACAGAGGAGCCTGGCGGGCTGTAGTCCACCAGGTTGCAGAAGAGTCGGACACGACTTATCAACTAAACAACAACAAAGTCCTTATATCAACCCCATGCCACTGCTGCTTCGTCGCTTCAGTCGTGTCCGACTCTGCGCGAGCCCAGAGACGGCAGCGCATCAGGCTCCCCCGTCCCTGGGATTCTCCAGGCGAGAACACTGGAGTGGGCTGCCTTCTCCAACTGTGAGAAGGAATTTCCTTCTCCAATGCGTGAAAGTGAAAAGTGAAAGTGAAGTCGCTCCGTCGTGTCCGACTCTGTGAGATAATGCTATTGTTAGTGCCATTTTTCAGATGAGGAAACTGGGGCATAAATAGTTATTAACTGTGCAACGTTACATCATTCAGTTCAGTTGAGTCGCTCAGTCGTGTCCGACTCTTTGCGACCCCATGAATCGCAGCCCGCCAGGCCTCCCTGTCCATCACCAACTCCCGGAGTTCACTCAGACTCACGTCCATCGAGGCCGTGATGCCATCCAGCCATCTCATCCTCGGTCGTCCCTTTCTCCTCCTGCCCCCAATCCCTCCCAGCATCAGAGTCTTTTCCAATGAGTCAACTCTTCGCATGAGGTGGCCAAAGTACTGGAGCTTCAGCTTTAGCATCATTCCTTCCAAAGAAATCCCAGGACTGATCTCCTTTAGGATGGACTGGTTGGATCTCCTTGCACTCCAA
This sequence comes from Oryx dammah, assembly GCF_014754425.2. NCBI lineage: Eukaryota > Metazoa > Chordata > Mammalia > Artiodactyla > Bovidae > Oryx > Oryx dammah. The sequence goes on from NW_024070198.1 coordinate 9,091,291, forward strand.
GGGACTCTCAAGAGTCTTCTCCAACACCACAGTTCAAAAACATCAATTCTTCAGCACTCAGCTTTCTTCACAGTCCAACTCTCACATCCATACATGGCCACAGGAATAACCATACCCTTGACTAAAGGATGTAAATCAAAGTCAGGATTCTAACCCAGGCAGCCAGGTTCCCAACTTTTCCATGATGGTGCCACCTCTGATGTAAAGTTCATAGCATTGGATTTCTGTTTCTTTTACAGCACCCCCCTCCTTTTTTTTTTCTATCTCTCTTTGGAAGCTTTCAGAATCTTTTTATTTTTGGTGCTCTAAAATCATGTGCCCTAGGACTTTTTAAAAAATTCATTTTCTGTGATAGTAGATCTTTTAAATTTATAGTTTCATGTCTTTTAACTTCTGGAAATTGTTGTGTGTGTGTCTTTGATAATTTTCCTCCTACTGCTTTCTCTGTTCTCTCTTTCTGGAACTCCTCTTAGTCATATGTGAATTCTTGGATTTTTAAACATCTTTTCTCTCCTTGTTCTACTTTCTGATGAATTTTCTTGACTTTATCTTCCAGTCCTATTGATTTTTTAAAAAGAATTTAAGTTACATTTTCATTTCCAGAATCTCTTGCTTGTTCTCTGAATTTCTCTTCTGCGTGGCTTCCTGTTGTTGATTTATAGACACACATATTCTCATTATTCTGAGGGAAGTACTTACAGTTTTTAAAATTTCTAAGTTTTCATCTGCTCTTTTACATTGTCTTTTTCTTCTTCAACTTCTTTTTTAAAGTTTGGTTACTTTTGTTCACATTAATGGAAATGTCTTTCCAGATATTGCTTGGAAATATTGCTTGGCTGTCCATTCATAATGAGAAGCAAGAGATCCAGATCTCAAAGCTCTGTTTTCAGCTTTACCCCTCTGTCTATAACACTCTGCTTTCTGCATCCCTTTTTTTTTGGTTTTGGCAGAATAAATTGACTTTCTTCTCATCAGTATCTTTCATGGCAGGCATTTAAGTTTTACTTTCTACTGTTTTCTGATAGGTTGTTACTATTCATCCATATCTTTTCCATTCTTCATATTTTTATGATTTGTAAATGTCTCCAGGATTCATTAAAGTTGAATTTGTGTTTCTGTTCTCATTGTCCTTGTGGTTTGGAGGAAAGTCCTGAGAGAAAAAGTGTGAAGAATTATCTTTACTTTGCGATTTTAAATGAAAGTCAACCACTTTTTCTTCTTAAAATATTTTCCTTTCCTTGCTTCTGTGGCTCTGCAGTCCTCGGATTCTGTTCTTACTTTTTTCTTCTTTACCAGGTGTTGGAGAAGACTCATGAGAGTCCCTTGGACTGCAAGGAGATCCAACCAGTCCATTCTGAAGGAGATCAGTCTTGGGTGTTCATTGGAAGGACTGATGTTGAAGCTGAAACTCCAATACTTTGGCCACCTGATGTGAAGAGCTGACTCATTGGAAAAGACCCTGATGCTGGGAAAGATTGAAGGTGGGAGGAGAAGGGGACGACAGAGGATGAGATGATTGGATGGCATCACCGACTCAATGGACATGGGTTTGGGTGGACTCCGGGAGTTGGTGATGGACAGGGAGGCCTGGCGTGCTGCGGTTCATGGGGTTGCAAAGAGTCGGACATGACTGAGCAACTGAACTGAACTGATACATCTAACTGTGGAGGCCCCCACACCATGGTACATGACCATCTCTCTCTGTACTTTACCTGAGATGCTCTGATGCATTTATGAGATATTAAATACCTCTGGATCCCGACTCCCAAATTTACATTTCTCTCCTAGATCTCTCCTTAGAATCTCAATTTTATCTATTTTTCAAGTGAGTCGCAAGTGTAACATGTCCCAAACTCTTGTCTTTCGGCTTTAAACCTGTTCCTCCACTAGCCTTTCACATCTCAGTAAACAGCAGCACTGTCAAGCCAGTTGCACAAGCCTCGAGCCTTGGTATTTCTTCCTCTAGTTTAATAAGCCCTTCCTCGCCACATTTAATCCAGTCCCTCTACTTCAAGGTTCTAATTCCAAAATATAGTTTGAATCCCTCTGCCATGATCCAGACAACTATAATTTCTTATCCGGATTCCCAACCCAGCCTCCTAACTGGTCCCCAGCTTCTACTTTTGTCTTTCTACTCCGTGCTTCAGACAGCAGCTTAGTGCATTCACAATGCCAATCGGATCATACACTCCTTTTCCTTACAGATCCTAGTAATTTATTTTAACATTTCCAAGAAAAGCCAAGCTTGTATAAGGCCGGGCATGGCCTGGTTTTTAACGACCTCTTGAACTTTGTCTCTTACAGAGTGCTGAGGGTAGAGGAGTGCCAGTGACTCTGGCCTCAGGGCTTTCACATGTGCTGGGGATTTTTTTTTTTACCTTGTTCACTCTTACACTCTTTCTTCATATAGATTGCTTATTTCCATTCTCCAAATCTTAGCTTAAATGTCACTTCTCAGCATATGTATCAGTAAAACTGTATATTATACAGTGTTTCACATAGGAACATTTTAATAAAATCCGTATTGTTTACAAAAAAAGAGGTCTCTTGGATCACCCAATGTAAGGTAGGTTCTCCCAGGTTTTTTCTCCTAAGACTCCTGTCTTTTTCTTTGATAATTTGTCCTGATTCATTTTGGATATTTCTTTTCTTTTTTCAAAAACAACTTTATTTACAGTTGAAAGCTTAAACATGAAATCTTGGGTTCTGAATCTGTGAGGCTTCCAAGGTCTCTTGACCAAATGGGGAAGCAGCCGGCAGTGCAGCCAACAAGGGGCCAGTCCAGTTTATCTTACTGAAGAGCATCACCCCAAGCAAGGGAAGGGCTGTAGTGGCAGAGGTGGAGGGTCTGATTCAGTCTCCCTCTGGCCTACCTCTCCCTTCATTGTGAGGTCATCACAGGCAGCTTGGGTTTATTGTTGGGGCCTTGGAGAACATTCTCAATCTTTCTCATCGCCAGAAGTCTCTCAGTGATTTTTCCAAATACCACATGCTTCCCATCTAGCTAATCACACCTAGAGCTGGTGATGAAAAACTGGCAGCCATTTGTACTGGGACCACTGTTTACCATGGGAGGCTATGTCTAAACTTAACATTTTCATCTGCAAATTGCCCTTGGAAAATACAGGCAACTCCAGTACCGTCTCCATTAACAAAATCTCCATCCTGAAATCTTTTATGACCTTGTGGAAGATGCTCCCTTTGTATCTTATTGGAACCCCATCTTTTCTGAATTCTCCATTTCAGAACTGCCGAAAATTCTCAGCCATCTTAGGTACAACATCTGCAAAGAGATCAGTCTTCATGTGGGCAACTTCCTACAACCAGCAAGAGATGGTTAGAAAGCCCAGTCCAAGCCCACGAAGGCTTCCGCGGTGGCTCAGATGATAAAGAATCTGCCTGCAGTGCAGGAGACCTGGGTTTGATCCCTGGGTTGGGAAGATCCCCTGGAGAAGGGAATGGCAACCCACTCCAGTATTCTTACCTGGGAAATCCCATGGACAGAGGAGCCTGGAGGGCTACAGTCAGTAGGATTGCAAAGAGCCAGACAGGACTGAGTGACTGAGCATGCTTGCAGGCCAATGAAAGCCTCACCCCAAACAGGGAACCCTCCTTCCCCCATGTTGCTTGGTCCCTCCCACCTCCGCCTCTCATTTTGGATATTTACTTTCTCACCTACTTAAAGTCTTTCATGCTAGAGGATGAAACTGTAAGCTAGTGCTAGTAAGTTAGGATTTTTTTTTCCATTTCACCACTTTTTCTTCCAGGGCCAAACCTGTGGAGATCTTCCACTAATGTATATATAATACATTATATATATTCCACTATACATATTTTCAGTTAAATGAATGGTTTCAAAAATGACTAAAGAACAATGAAACAAAATTGAGATATGTGAAAAAATTCTGCCACATACATTAGAGGATTACCATAGTATTTCCAAACACAGAATGAGCATACTTTAAGAAAGACAATTAAATTTTAGGGAATATTTGCTCAGTGTTTTCAGGGTACTTAAGGAAGTTGTGAATTCTTTGAATAAGCTATAAAAGATGTTATGGTGAGACAACAAGATGAAAATAAAATGGAAATGTGAGAGTGATATGTGAGGAAACAAGGAAGAGTATAAGAGAAATTATGGTGGCATAAGACGCAATACAGAGCAGAATCAATACTGCAGAGAATTAATTCAATGAAAGACAAGTGAGAAGCTCTTTGAGAACACAGGTAAAGGACAAAGTGATTAGAGAACTAGAAAGAATATAATAGATTAAGGAGATAAATAACAATAACGTATCTTACTAACCCAAAATGAGTTAAATGGCAGCTGGAAGGGAGGTGGTAAGAGGGTAAATATATATATTTTGCTGTTTTACTTGCTAAATTGTGTCTGACTCTTTGCAACCCCATGGACTATAGCCTGCCAGGCTCCTCCAAGCATGGAATTTCCCAGGCAAAAACACTAGAGTAGATTGCCGTTTCCTTCTCCAGGGGATCTTCCTCACCCAGAGATTGAACCCACATTTCCTTCATGAAGGCGGATTCTTTACCACTGAGCCACCAATGTGTGTATATATATATATATGTGTGTGTGTGTGTGTGTGTGTATATATATATATATATATATATATATATATATATATATATATATATATACCACTGAGCCACCTATATATATACCACTGAGCCACCTATATATATATATACACACGCTAATTTCCATAACTTTTATAGGAGATACTAATGGATACCGTTCATTTGTGACCAGAGACATTTGAGAATATAGAAGAGAAGCATGGATTTAAGTAGTTTTTTAAAAAAGATAACCACTGGCAGAACTAAAATATTCCAAATTCCTAACTGAAGGAAAAATTATTAGAGCATCAGCTGAAAGTTAGAAAATGGTAATGAACATTTAAAAACATACAAGAAGTAGATCCAAATGTATATAACCTAAAAATAAATGCAAGTGGGATAAAATCACCAATAAAGGTAAAAATTATTCAGTTCAGTTCAGTTCATTCGCTCAGTCATGTCTGACTCTTTGCAACCCCATGGACTACAGCACCAAGGCCTCCCTTTCCATCACCAACTCCCGGAGTTTACTCAAACTCATGTCCATGAGTCAGTGTTGCCATCCAATCATCTCATCCTCTGTCATCCCCTTCTCCTCCCGTCTTCAATCTTTCCCAGCATCAGGGTCTTTTCCAATGAGTCAGTTCTTCCTAGCAGGTGGCCAAAGTATTGGAGTTTCAGCTTCAACATCAGTACTTCCAGTGAACATTCAGGACTGATTTCCTTTAGGATAGACTGGTTGGGTCTCCTTGCAGTCCAAGGGATGCTCAAGAATCTTCTCCAACACCACAGTTCAAAAGCATCAATTCTTTGGCGCTCAGCTTTCTTTATAGTCCAACTCTCACGTCCATACATGACTACTGGAAAAACCATAGCCTTGACTAGACGGACCTTTGTTGGCAAAGTAATGTCTCTGCTTTTTAATATGCTGTCTAGGTTGGTCATAACTTTCCTTCTAAGGAGTAAGCGTCTTTTAATTTAATGGCTGCAGTCAGTCAAAAAACAAAATCAAATAAGATTCTGTTTACAACAGACATCTAAGATGAGGTAACAAAGGTTAATCAGCATTTATTGATTCAGTCAATCCTTGGATCAAATTACTGAATGCCTACCACATGCCAGGAGCTGTTATAAATGTTGGATTAAAAATGCAAAAACTGGCAAAAAATATGTCATTCAAGAGCTTCCCAGGTGACACTAGTGTTAAAGAACCTGCCTGCCACTTCAGAGGGTTCAGGTTTGATCTGTGGGTAGGGAAGATCCCCTGGAGGAGGGCATGGCAGCCCACTCCAATATTCTTGCCTGGAGAATTCCATGGACAAGGGAGCCTGGCCAGCTACAGTCCATAGAGTCTCAAAGAGTTGGACACACTTTTCACGCATACCATACAAATACAAACAAAACTTAAGCAGGACTCCCAATTTACATAGAAAGTTTTTGCATTCCTATAAAAATCGACAAATAGGACAAAGAGATTGTTTTATTGTTGACAGTTTCAAACCTTGGTAAATACTTAACTGCAATCAAATGATATGCATTGAAGAACAGAATGACAAAATACATAATGCTAAATCTATTTGTTATGTGCGAAAAAAGGTTCCAAACAATAGTGCAGGGAAACATTAGCATATTATTCTGAGTCTTTACCGAACCAAATAAACAGAAGTATATATGATTATGAAACAATTGAATAATATAAATTGATAATATATATTTAGATATGTAACAAATCTTATTTCTTACAAAACAAAACTTTTATATTTTTAATGTTCGTAGAACACTAAAAGAAACTTTTTAAATTAAAGCTGACTCAGGTGTATTACACAATTTTATTTTTAAAAACCTGTATATGAATATTTATATAAATATATTTAAATAGATAAAACTAAAGCAAGACGAAGACTGCTGCAGTAATAGGGTTTTTCCCTAGGTAGTGGAATTTCTCCTTATTAATATTTTCCTTTTATTTATATGTATTTTGTAGCATTTCTACAGTGAGGGTGTATTGCTTGTATAATTAAATAAAATGGAGAGTGAGCTAATTAATGATAAAATGAAATATATACTGTTAGAAAAGAGTTGGGCCATAATAAGAAAGAGGTCATCAGTGGGAAGGAGGAAGTGTGACCAGAGGGGGGAAAACTTTAGTGTGTTTTGGGAAGCTTTATTAAACTACAAGAATTGAGAGAAGTCCAAGAAAAAGACGTTATTACTTCACTTCATACACAGAAAAGGGAGCCAAGACAGCACAGCACTAGAATGAGAGCTCTTAGCATCGGAGAACACTTCCCTAAGCAGAATGTACCACAAAGTAAGGACCAGAGAGAAATAGATCCCAAAGGAGTATAGATATTAAAGTTAATGCTAATCCTGGAAGGATTGTATTACTATGCTGTTGATTTTGGAAAGTGAAGAAAATTGTAAGTCTCATGAAACGATAAGAGACACTGTGGTGCAGTAAAAAGAACCATATGGAATGAGACCTACTCACATTGTATTTCGAGGTCTGCCACTCAGATTGTTACCTGATTATTTAAAGATATCTAACTCTGAGTTTTCTCATTAATAAAAAGGGAATAATAATGTTTTCTTTGGATGATTGTTATATTGGATTGCTTAAAGAAAGGATGTGTACATGTATACATCCTTTCTTTAAGCAAACGTGTCTGTATATTTGAATATATCTACATATGCATGATACCACTCTAATGGCAGAAAGGGAAGAGGAATCAAATAGCCTCTTGATGAAGACGAAAGAAGGGAGTGAAAAAAAACTAAGATCATGGTTTTCAGTCCCATCACTTCACGGCAAATAGAAGGGGGTAAAGTGGAAGCAGTGACAGATTTTATTTTCGTGGGCTCCAAAATCACTGCAGATGGTGACTGCAGCCCTGAAATTAAAAGAGACTTGCTCCTTAGAGGGAAAACTATGACAAACATAGACAGTGTATTAAAAAGCAGAGGCATTACTTGGCCAACAAAGTTCTGTATAGTCAAAGCTATGGTTTTTCCAGTAGTCATGTACAGATGTAAGAGCTGTACCAAAAAGGACACAGGAAGAGGGGAGGAGAGGGTGAGATGTATGGAGAGAGTAACATGAAAACTTACATTCCTATATGTAAAATAGATAGCCAATGGGAATTTTCTGTATGTCTCAAGGAATGCAAACAGGGGCTCTGTATCAACCTAGATGGGTGGGATGGGGAAGGAGATGGGAGGGAGGTTCAAAAGAGAGGGGACATATGTACATCCATGGCTGATTCATGTTGATGTTTGACAACAAACAACAAAATTCTGTAAAGCAATTATCCTTCAATTTAAAAATAAATAAATAAAAAGGCTGAGCACTGAAGAACTGATGCTTTCAAACTCTGGTGTTGGAGAAGACTCTTGAGAGTCCGTGAGAGGGCAAGGAGATCAAGCCAGTCAAACCTAAAGGAAATCAACCCTGAATATTCATTGGAAGGACTGGTGCTGAAACTGAAGCTCCAATACTTTGGCCACCTGATGCAAAGAGTTGACTCATTGGAAAAGACCCTGATGCTGGGAAAGACTGAGGGCAGGAGGAGAAGGCATGACAGATGATAAGATGATTAGATAGCATCACCGGCTCAGTGGACATAAATTTGCGCAAACTCCAGGAGATAATGAAGGACAGAGAAGCCTGGTGTGCTGATGTCTATGGGACTGTGAAGAGTCAGACATGATTTAGCAACTGAACAACAACAACATATACACATATCCATGTAGCATCAGGCATAAATGAAACCAGAGTTGGTTAGAAAAGCTTTTGAAAGAAATTGAGCTGAATCTAGAAGGATTAATTTGGTATTTTTGTGTTGAGTACTGACTACATACCAGGCACACAGAGGAAAATGTCCTTTCTTTCCTCAAGAAGCTTATATACCAGCCACGACTAAGAGTCTTCTAAGCAAAGACGGTGAATTTTTAGAATAGTGGAACTTGGGTTACATTGTATGTATCAAATACTGTACAAATAATTGTAAAAACCTTCTTCTAAATCCGTCTGAATTATTCACTAAAACTTTTTACAGTGACAATTTAACTAGGACAACCATTTATATCCAGGGAAAATGTATTCCTTCAACAAATGCTTAATGAAAATCTATAAACCCAATACTCTTGATAGACCCTGTAAAGATAACATAGTAAGAGCATGTGTATTCTTTTCTTAAGAACCTGGCTGTGAAGTAGGAGAGTTAAGACTATAAATAATGTCTATTAAATGCAGTACTAGATATTAGAACAGGGGCTGCATTGGGGACAGAAAGATTATGCTGGGCAGGATAGCATCATGGAAATTTCATAGAGGAGATGTTGGCATTTGGGAATGTTACATTAAAGCTGAAATCTGAATATACTAACCTATGTGTAGGAAGACGTATGATAAAGCACACTCCTGGGGTACAAAAAAAGGATGAAAATAAGCCAGAGAGAAAAGATAACAACAGTGAGTATTTTGATGTGATTAGATCAACAATGATTGCAGCATGATATATTTTTTTTAATCTGGACAGTTTCAAAGATTATTGTTTGGGATAACAATGCAGGCATATAGAACTGAATAGGTGGCGATGGGGAGTTGCTAAAAATCAAATTCTCAAGTATTTACTTCTACCTGCCTGCCTCTAATGAGTATTTCTCAAAATAAGTGAGACATTAGTACCCACATGCTGAGTAAGATGTTCAAGAGAATGTCAGAGAGCTTGTTTGTCAACCTTAATTGGCAACTGATGTTTAGAAGACAATAATGTAATTTTCATGATTTACTGGGAATATGTTGCTATTTAATGCCAGAGGAGGAGGAATTAATACATGCAAAAGCCCATAGAAATGAGAAATATGGACAAAATAATCCTCTTTTTGTTTCAGGAAAATGTAAAGCAGTGTGCCCCAGGGACTGTTGGCAAATATTATCATCTCTGACAGCCACTACTTAACATAAATTCTGGGAAACCAGAGGCTTCTGGGTAATATGAGTCAGAAGGAAAGAATGCCCCATGGTGTGCTTGAAACTTTTTAATGGAATACTGGTTGACCTTAGTGAAAAAGGCCAGGGGTCACCGTCAGTTAGGAAGAACTTTTTGTCTGTTCCTGCATAGAGTGTGGTTGTGTGATTTAGTTGCTAAGTCATATCCGACTCTTTGTCACTCCATGGACTGCAGCCCACCAGGCTCCTCCGTCCATGGGATTTCCCAGGCAAGAATACTGGAGTGGGGTGCCACTTCCTCCTCCAGGGGTTCTTCCCCACCCAGGCATTGAACCTGAGTCTCCTGCATCACCTTCATTGGCTGGTGGATTCTTTAAAGCTAAGCTACCTGGAAGTCCAGGGACTGGTGAGAGTGTCATGGAAAGTTCCAGATCTGCACTAGCATGAAAACACTGTGTAGAATGAAGGCGAGTTCCTTTAGGAGAAAGGAAGAGTGAGGAGAAGGGCTGAACTTGCCAAGGTGGAACTCAGAGAGGAAGGGAACTTGGTGATATTAAGAATGTAGAAGGTAAAGACTTGAGGATTTAAATGTAAATGATGAGGGGAGATAAGGCAGTCCCCATCAGATTGTATATACAGATATACGTACATGGTCTGGGTAATGGTGGGTGACGGTGATGGTGCCATTTACCCAACAGGAGGAGGAAATTTTGTATTTACTTATCTAATGTATTTGTCTATATGCTGGGTTGTTTTTTTTTTTTTTTTTTTTTGGCTGTACTTCTATAAGCTGGTGGAATTTGAAAAGAAGAAAGTTAAGACTGCCTAAGTGGTTGCCACCCTATCACTGATAGGAAGAGAATAGGTGGCACCCCCACTGCTTCCCACTGGCTAGCTCACTACCTAGAGGAGAGACAGGTCCTGTAAGTGCAGAACAGGGGTCACTACAAGGTGCTGAAGTGCTGAAGCTGAAGCCAGCCTCTTATTTTGCCTGGCGTGGAAGTGGAGGTAGGGTGCTGTTGAAGGCCTCCAAGAGGAAATGGCTCTTGAATTGAGGCTTGAGAGATGAGTGGGAGTGATGGAAAAGGGAGAAGAAACGTGTACATAATATATGTGAGCATGTGGCTAATTTGGGCAATGCAAATGGTCCAATCTGGCTGAATACAAGCACAAGAAGGGGTAAATGATGTGAAATGAGGCTGGAAGGGTATCAGAAGCAGGCAAGTATGGGCCTTGATGCAGTGGTAAGTGACAGTTTTTACCCTTCGATGGATGGAGAGCTGTTAGAGAATTTTTAGGAGAATCTTTATAGCTTCTTAAGAAGGCGATGGCACCCCACTCCAGTCCTCTTGCCTGGAAAATCCCATGGGCAGAGGAGCCTGGTGGGCTGCAGTCCATGGGGTCGAGAAGAGTCAGACATGACTGAGCGACTTCACTTTCACTTGCATGCATTGGAGAAGGAAATGGCAACCCACTCCAGTGTTCTTGCCTGGAGAATCCCAGGGATAGGGGAGCCTGGTGGGCTGCCATCTATGGGGTCACACAGAGTCGGACACGACTGAAGCGACTTAGCAGCAGCAGCAGCAGCAGCAATAGCTTCTTGCTTACTGACAGCCTCACTCACCCACTCAACAAATATTACCTAGCTTTCCTGTTGGAACACTCTGGTGGCAATGTGAATGATGAATAAGTAAAAGGTATTTGGCAAAGAAGATCAGCTGTTTTCCAAACTGGGCTTCTTTGGCCTAGATATACAGCTGGACCACATTTCTTAGTCTCTGTGTGGCTGTGTGTCCTTATTCTGTGAAATGTGTGTGAAAGTGAATTGTGCTACGTTTTGGTCAGGTCCACCAAAGGCTGACTCATCTTGGGTTTTACGCTTTCCTTCTTCCTGACTGACTAGGTTGAGACTTTGGAAACCAAGTCATGAAGATTTTGGTGCTGCCATCGTTACAGGCCTCCCTATTATCTTAAAATACACTCTTGGGCTGTCCTGTGAGCCAGAAATAAGCTTTTATGATGCTGAGTCGTTGTATCTTTGGATCTATTGCCATAACTTGGTCTATGCTAATAATACAGAGTGAGATAAAAAACTTGGTGTGAGAAGATGAAAGTCTCAACTAAGAACAGGGCATAGAAAAGGGGAAGAGGTAATAATATATAGAGATTTAGGACATGGAGCAAACAGGACTTGGCAAGTGATTAACTTAGTGAATGAGAGCAGAGACAAGGTCCCGCACAATTCCTGGGTTTGTGACAATGGTGACATTCATGAAGATAAAACATACTATACAAGGAGCTAAGTTCGGTAGAAGATATATTTGGTTTTTAAAAAACAGATGTTTGAATTTAATTTAAAAAAATGGTACGGATGAACCTATTTACAGGGAAAGAACAGAGGTGCAGACGCAGAAAGCAGACTGGTGAACACGGTGGGGCGAGGAGAGGAAGGGACGGATCGAGAGAGTAGCATTGACGCGTGCACACTACCATATGTAACTAGACAGCGGCGGGAAGCTGCTGTAGAGCAGAGTGGGTTCAGCTGGGTGCTCGGTGATGCCCTGCTGCTGCTGCTGCTGCTGCTGCTAAGTCGCTTCAGTCGTGTCCGACTCTGTGCGACCCCATAGACAGCAGCCCACCAGGCTCCCCCGTCCCTGGGATTCCCCAGGCAAGAACACTGGAGTGGGTTGCCATTTCCTTCTCCAATGCATGAAAGTGAAAAGTGAAAGTGAAGTCGCTCAGTCATATCCGACTCTACCGACCCCATGGACTGCAGCCCAGCAGGCTCCTCGGTCCATGGGATTTTCCAGGCAAGAGTGCTGGAGTGGGGTGCCATCGCCTTCTCCGCGGTGATGCCCTAGAGGCATGGAATAGGGGAATGAGAGGGAGGGGGATGTGCATACATATGGCTGGTTCACGCTATGGTACAGCAGAAACTAACACAACATCATAAAGCAATTATATTCCAATAAAAAAAGACATTTGACTTGTCATGAGCATTAGGAATACGAAACTGGCTTATTGTAGAAGTATGAGATTTAGATAAATATTTGGGAGACTAAGGTTAAAAAGCTCTGAAATGATTCATTTACATGTAAAAATAGTGTAGAGAAGAGGATAGATCATTGATTTCTATGAAACGCTTGTAAGTCCTGTTTGCTCCATTTCCTAAATCTCTGTTATCACCCCTTTCTACCTCTCACTAGGTCACTCAGCAAACTTGTCTGTTCATAAACCCTCTTTCTCTTATGATTCCTTAAATGTTGAAGTCTCTATGAGAAATACAGAGAGGAAAAAGACATGTAAATATAACACTGCAGTGATCAAAAAACAGCCCATGGAACAAAACAATAACCTATTTTCCTCAACAATTAAATGCAATCCTTAATTTTTAAAAAATTGAAACAGAAAAGTGAACCCACACATTGAGACTTAATTGTTATATCAACTAATTGTAATATATATATCTTAGTAGGATCATGACTCAAATAAACAAATTATAAAATAAATAAACATGTATGTATACTGACATTTGAGTATACAAACCAGGCAAGAGACTCTGTGTGCTGATTAGATCCTGGACTCTATTAAGAAGATATTGTTAATGTTTTAGGTGTGAAAATACTAACTCATTATTATTATTACTTGTTTTTTTAGAGAGCTTATTTAACTTATATGCAGAGTACATCATGAGAAACGCTGGGCTGGAGGAAGCACAACCTGGAATCAAGATTGCCAGGAGAAATACCAATAACCTCAGATATGCAGCTGACACTACCCTTACGGTAGAAAGTGAAGAAGAACTAAAGAGCCTCTTGATGAAAATGAAAGAAGAGAGTGAAAAAGTTGGCTTAAAACTCAACATTCAGAAAACTATGATCATGGCATCTGGTCCCATCACTTCATGGCAAATAGATGGGGAAACAGTGGAAACAGTGGCTGACTTTAGTTTTCCAGGCTCCAAAATCACTGCAGATGGTGATTGCAGCCATGAAATTAAAAGACACTTACTCCTTGGAAGGAAAGTTATGACCAACCTAGATAGCATATTCAAAAGCAGAGACATTACTTTGCCAACAAAAGTCCATTTAGTCAAGGCTATGGTTTTTCCAGTGGTCGTGTATGGATGTGAGTGTTGGACTATAAAGAAAGCTGAGCTCAGAAGAATTGATGCTTTTGAACTGTGGTGTTGGAGAAGACTCTTGAGAGTCCCTTGGACTGCAAGGAGATCTAACCAGTCCATCTTAAAGGAGATCAGTCCTGGGTGTTCTTTGGAAGGACTGATGTTGAAGCTGAAACTCCAGTACTTTGGCCACCTGATGCGAAGAGCTAACTCATTGGAAAAGCCCCTGATGTTGGGAAAGATTGAGGGCAGGAGGAGAAGGGGACGACAGAGGATGAGATGGTTGGATGGCATCACCGACTCAATGGACATGGGTTTGGGTGGACTCCGGAAGTTGGTGATGGACAGGGAGGCCTGGCGTGCTGCGGTTCATGGGGTCTCAAAGAGTCAGACAAGACTGCACGACTGAACTGAACTGAACTGATTGAAATATTTCTTAATAAAATGATAAAATGTTGAAGATCTGTTTCAAAACACTCCAGGCAGAGGGAAATGGGATTAGGGCATCAGAGAAAGAGGGTTTATAAATAGACAATTGTGTTGAGTCATCTAGTGTTAAGATCAGAATTTGGCCAAAACTAATCACACTATCACAGAATAGAATTTTGGCATATAAGAATAAATCTGGATCCTTATTTTTAACGGTAACTGTTATTACTATTTTTTTATTTCAAAATTGAGTAGTCAAATTTGAAAACTTTGAAATCCCAGGATAGAAACCATCATTCCTTAGTGCTGTCTCTACCTGGACTTCTTTGGTCAAATATCTGTACATTCTCAATAGTGAACCACTGGATTCTTTCAGTTGAGGTCAGTGGAGGAGCAAGATATTTGGGGTACCCCATTGTTCTGTAACATGTTTTTCTTTTCTTTATATCCTTTCTTATATTTGCTCCAAATGTAATTACTGTTGTATCCAGATTTTGGAGACCATCCTGTTCATGAAACTTGGAGGTGACAAAAGTGATATTTTTCTTTTTATTTATCCTCTCAAGGTATGAAAGGTTTTCCAAATAGGACTTTTCCTTGAAAGACTCAGAGCCTAATTCAATTAAGTATTTGAATGCTAAATAAAGTTCTTGAAAGTGATATTATTTTATTTATTTTTATGAATGTTACAAACCAAGAAATTCAACAAAGACTAAAAATTATGATATCTTATCTTTACTAGTTTACTCATATTATTATAGTTTTTTATTATTGTGTTGTATTATTACTAGTTTACTTGTGTTTAAAATTTTGTAAACATTTCTTGATTCAAAGTATGTCATATTCTTGTTTAAAGTTACTTAGGTAGCATTCTGTCTACAGATGTTTATATTAACTGATATGTTTCCTTATTGAACTATTTGAAAGGTTTTAATAATTGTTTTTGTACATGAAATAGGTTTCACAGTTATCACAAATTATTTTAGCATTTTACTCTTAGTGATATTTATTTTTCAAGGGACTGATAATGTTTCTAGATACACAATACTTAAGGTTTTCACTACAAGTTACATCTAGAATATTTACTCATATTTTTAAATTTTATTTTTTATTGAAGGATAATTGCTTTACAGAATTTTGTTGTTTTCTGTCAAACTTCAACATGAATCAACGATAGTTCTACATATGTCCCCTCCCTTTTGAACCTACCTCGCTTCTCCGCCCCATCTCACCCCTCTAGATTGATACAGAGCCTTTGTCTGAGTTTCCTGAGCCATACAGCAAATTCCCATTGGCTAGCTATTTTACATATGGTATTGTAAGTTGCCATGTTACTCTTTCCATACATCTCACCTTCTCCTCCCCTCTCCCCACGTCCGTAAGCCTGTTCTCTATTTCTGTTTCTCCACTGATGCCCTGAAAATAAATTCTTCAGTACCATTTTTCTAGATTCCGTATATATATGTGTTAGAATATGATATTTATTTTTCTCTTTCTGACTCACTTCACTCTGTATAATAGGTTCTAGGTTCATCCACATCATCAGAATGGACTCAAATGCTGAGTAATATTCCATTGTGTATATGTACCACAATGTTATCCATTCATCTGTCGATGGACATCTAGGTTGTTTTCATGTTCTAGCTATTGTAAATAGTGCTGCAATGAACAATGGGATACATGTGTCCTTTTCAATTTTGGTTTCCTCAGGGTATATGCCCAGGGGTGGGATTGCTGGGTAATATGGTAGTTTTATTCCTAGCTTTTTAAGGAATCTCCATACTGTCTTCCATAGTGGCTGTATCAATTTACATTCCCACCAACAGTGCAAAAGTGTTCCCTTTTCTCCACACCCTCTCCAGCATTTATTGTTTGTAGACTTTTTGATGAGGGCCATTCTGACTGGTGTGAGGTTATATTTCATTATAGTTTTGATTTGCATTTCTCTAATAATGAGTGATGTTGAGCATCTTTTCACGTGTTCATTAGCCATTTGTATGTCTTCTTTGGAGAAATGCCTATTTGAGCCTTTTTCCCATCTTTTGACTGGGCTGTTTGTTTTTCTGGCATTGACTTGTATGAGCTGCTTGTATGTTTTGAAAACTAATCCTTTGTCAGTTGTTTCATTTGCTATTATTTTCTCCCATTCTGAGGGCTGTCTTTTCACCTTGCTTATCATCTCCTTTGCTGTGCAAAAGCTTTCAAGTTTAATCAGGTCCCACTTGTTTACTTTTGTTTTTATTTCCATCACTCTAGGAGGTGAGTCATAGAGGATCTTGCTTGATTTATGTTGTTGTGTATTCCGCCTATGTTTTCCTCTAAGAGTTTTATAGTTTCTGGTCTTACATTTAAGTCTTTAATCCATTTTGAGTTTATCTTTGTGCCTGGTGTTAGAAAGTGTTCTAATTTCATTCTTTTACATGTAGCTGTCCAGCTTTCACAGCACCATTTATTGAAGAGGCTGTCTTTGCCCCATTGTATATTCTTGCCTCCTTTGTTAAAAATAAGGTACCCATAGGTGGATGGGTTTATTTCTGGGCTTTCTATCTTGTTCCATTCGTCTATATTTCTGTTTTTGTGCCAGGACCATACTGATGATTGTAGCTTTGTAGTATAATCTGAAGTCAGGAAGGTTGTTTCCTCCAGCTCTACTCTTCTTTCTCAAGACTGCTTTGGCTATTTGGGGTCTTCTGTGTTTCCATTTGAATTGTGAAATTTTTTGTTGTAGTTCTGTGAAAAATGCCACTGGTAATTTGATATGGATCACATTGAATCTGTAGATTGCATTTAATAGTATAGTCATTTTCACAATATTTGTTCTTCCTACCCAGGAACACGGAATATCTCTCCATCTGTTTAGGTTGTCTTTGATTTCTTTCATTAGTCTCTCATAATTTTCTGTGTACAGTTCTTTTGTCTCCTTAGGTAAGTTTATTCCTAGATATTTAATTCTTTTTGTTGCAATAGTGAATGGGACTGATTCCTTAATTTCTCTTTCTGATTTTTCATTGTTAGTATATAGAAATGCAAGCGATTTCTGTGTATTAATTTTGTATCCTACAAGTTTGCTAAATTCACTAATTAGCTCTAGTAATTTTCTGATACTATCTTTAGGGTTTTCTATGTACAGTATCATGTCATCTGCAAACAGTGAGAGCTTTACTTCTTCTTTCCTGATATGGATTCCTGTTTCTTTTTCTTCTCTGATTGCTGTAGCTAGGACTTCCAAAACTATGTTGAATAATAGTGGTGAAAGTGGACACTCTTGTCTTGTTCCTGATCTTAGGGGAATGCTTTCAATTTTTCACCATTGAGAATGTTTGCTGTAGGCTTATCTTATGTAGCCTTTACTATGTTGAGGTGGGTTCCTTCTATGCCCATTTTTTGAAGAGTTTTAATCATAAATGGGTGCTGAATTTTGTCAAAGGCTTTCTCCATATCTATTGAGATGATCATATGGTTTTTATCTTTCAATTTGTTAATATGGTGTATCACACTGATTGATTTGCATATATTGAAGAATCCTTGCATTCCTGGAATAAACCCAACTTGATCACGGTGTATGAGCTTTTTGATGTGTTGCTGAATTCTGTTTGCTAAAATTTTGTTGAGAATTTTTGCATCTAGTTCATCAGTGATATTGGCCTGTAGTTTTCTTTTTCTGTGTTGTCTTTGCCTGGTTTTGGTATCAGGGTAATGGTGGCCTCATAGAATGAGTTTGGAAGTGTTCCTTCCTCTGTGATATTTTGAGTTTCAGAGGAACATTAGTTCTTCTCTAAATGTTTGATAGAATTCTCCTGTGAAGCCATCTGGTTCTGGGCTTTTGTTTTTTTGGAAGATTTTTGATCACAGCTTCAATTTCAGTGCTTGTAATTGGGTTGTTCATAATTTCTGTTTCTTCCTGGATCAGTCTTGGAAGATTGAACTTTTCTAAGAATCTGTCCATTTGTTCCAGGTTATCCATTTTATTGCCATATAGTTATTCATAATAGTCTCTTATAATCCTTTGTATTTCTGCGTTGTCTGCTGTAACTTCGCCTTTTTTATTTCTAATTTTGTTGATTTGATTCTTCTTTTTTTTTCTGGATGAGTCTGGCTAAAGGCTTGTCAATTTTGTTTATCTTCCCAAATAACCAGCTTTTCGTTCTATTAATCTTTACTGCTGTTTCTTTCATTTCTTTTTCATTTATTTCTGCTCAGATCTTTATGATTTCTTTCCTTCTACTAATTTTGTTTTGGTTTTTGTTCTGTTTCCAGTTGTTTTAGGTGTAAAGTTAGGTTCTCTATTCAATGTTTTTCTTGTTTCTTGAGGTAGGATTGTGTTGCTATAAACTTCCCTGTTAGAACTGCTTTTGCTGCATCCCAAAGGTTTTGAGTTGTCACGTTTTCATTGTCATTTGTTTCTAGAAATTTTTTGATTTCCCTTTTGATTTCATCAGTAACCTGTTGGTTATTTAGAAATGTGTTGTTTAATCTCCATATGTTTGTGTTTCTTACAGTTTATTTTCTTGCAATTGATATCTAGTCTCATAGTTTTGTGGTTGGAGAAGATGCTTGATATGATTTCAATTTTCTTAAATTTACTGAGATTTGATCTCTGACCCAAGAGATCTATCTTAGAGAATGTTCCATGTGCACTTGAGAAGGTGTATTCTTCTGCATCTGGATGGAATGTTCTAAGGATATCAATGAGATCCATCGCATTTAATATATCATTTAAGACTTGTGTTTCCTTATTAATTTTCTGTTTTGATAATCTGTCCAATGGTGTGAGTGGGGTGTTAAAGTCTCCTACTATTATTGTTACTGTGAATTTCTCCTTTTATGTCTGTTAGTGTTTGTCTTATGTGTTGAGATGCCCCTATGTTGGGTGCATAGATATTTATGATTGTTATGTCTTCCTCTTGGATTGATCCCTTGATCATTATGTAGTGTCCTTCCTTATCTCTTGTAATCTTCTTTATTTTAAGGTCTGTTTTGTCTGATATGAGGATTGCTACTCCAACATTTTTTTTGCTTCCTATTTGCATGGAATATATTTTTCCATCCTCTTATTTTCAGTCTATATGTGTGTTTAGGTCTGACGTGGGTTTCTTATAGACAGCATATATATGGGTCTTGCTTTTGTATCCATTCAGCCAGTCTCTGTCTTTTGGTTGGAGCATTTAATCCATTTACATTTAAAGTAATTATTGATATATATGTTCCTATTGCCATTTTCTGAATTGTTTGGGGCTGATTTTGTAGATCTGTTTTCTTTTCTTCTATTTTTGACTCGATCAGTTCAGTTCAGTCGCTCAGTCATGTCTGACTCTTTGTGACCCCATGAACTGCAGCACACCAGGCCTCCCTGTCCATCACCAACTCCTGGAGTCCACCCATGTCCATTGAGTCGGTGATGCCATCCAACCATCTCATCGTCCCTTTAAAGTTTGTTGTAAAGTTGGTTTGGTGGTACTGAATTCTCTTAATTTTTGCTTGTCTGAAAAGCTTTTTATTTCTCCATCAATTTTAAATGAGATCTTGCCAGGTGTAGATTTTTCCCTTTTAATACTTTAAATATATCCTGCCATTCCCTTCTGGCCTGCAGAGTTTCTCCTGAAAGATCAGCTGTTAAGCATATGGGGTTTCCCTTGTATGTTACTTGTTGCTTCTCCCTTGCTGCTTTTAATATTCTTTCTTTGTGTTTAGTCTTTGTTAGTTTGATTAGTATGTTTCTCCTTGGGTATATTCTGTATGGGACTCTTTGTGCTTCTTGGACTTGATTGATTATTTCCTTTTCCATGTTGGGGAAATTTTCAACTATAATCTCTTCCAAAATTTTCTCATACCCTTTCTTTTTCTCTTCTTCTTCTGGGACCCTTATAATTTGAATGTTGGTACTTTTGATATTGTCCCAGAAGTCTCTGAGACTATCTTCAGTTCTTTTCATTCTTTTTACTTTATTCTGCTCTTCCAAAGTTATTTCCACCATTTATCTTCCAGCTTACTGTTTTGTTCTTCTGTTTCAGATATTCTGCTATTGATTTCTTCTAGAGTATTTTTAATTTCAGTAATTGTGTTGTTTGTCTCTGTTTATTCTTTAATTCTTCTAGGTCTTTGTTAATTGATTCTTGCATTTTCTCCATTTTGTTTTCAAGGTTTTTGATCATCTTTACTATCATTATTCTGAATTATTTTTCAGGTAGTTTGCCTATTTCCTTTTCATTTATTTGGATTCTGTGTTTCTAGTTCCTTCATTTGTGTAGTATTTCTCTGCCTTTCCATGATTTTTTTTTTAACTTATGATGTTTGAGGTCTCCTTTTCCCAGGCTTCAAGGTTGAATTCTTTCTTGCTTTTGGTTTCTGTCCTCCTAAGATTGGCCCAGTGGTTTCTGTAAGTTTTGTATAGGGTGAGACTTGTACCGAGTTTTTGTTTGTTTGTTTCTCCTCTGATGGGCACAGCTGAATGGGGTGGTTACCCTGTCTGCTGGTGATTGGGTGTATATTTGTTTTGGTTGCTGTTCAGGTAAGGTATCCTGCACAGGATGCTCCTGGTGGTTGGGTGATTCCCGGTCTTGTATTCAAGTGGTTTCCTTTGTGTGAGTTCTCACTATTTGATACTCCAGAAGGCGATGGCACCCCACTCCAGTCCTCTTGCCTGGAAAATCCAATGGACGGAGGAGCCTGGTGGGCTGCAGTCCATGGGGTCGCTGAGAGTCGGACACAACTGAGCAACTTCACTTTCACTTTTCACTTTCATGCATTGGAGAAGGCAATGGCAACCCACTCCAGTGTTCTTGCCTGGAGAATCCCAGGAACAGGGGAGCCTGGTGGGCTGCCGTCTTTGGGGTCGCACAGAGTTGGACATGACCGAAGTGACTTAGCAGCAGCAGCAGCAGCAGGGTTAGTTCTCTGGTAGTCTAGAGTCTGAGTCAGTGCTCCCAGTCCAAAGGCTCAGGGCTTGATCTCTGACAGGATTGCTGATTAAAGTAACCCTTAGATTCTAGGCAGTTAAGAAGTTTCTTATCAGAAATACCAGATCATAATTCATGAACATATCCTTGTGAAGACAGGGTTCATTCATGTTTGCTGTTTTTCAGTTCTCCTTCATTGAGTGATGGTGATAAAACTGAGAAGGACCCTATGAGAGCCCACCCGGGCACAAATCCTTTCCAGGTCTCCAGTTTCTACTTTGTCACATCTAGAATATTTATTCATATTTGAGATGAATATTTTGATACTAACTATAAATCTGGGTAACGAGATTCATCATGGTGAACATTTCATAATGTATAAAAATATCAAATCGTTATATTTGTTGCACACCATTATTTAGTTGTACACTTAAAACTAAAGTAATGTTATAAGCCAATTATATCTTACTAAAACACAGCAAAAACAAAAGAAAGCCCCATAATTCTTTTTCTGTATTGGTGTGCAGTCTGATGTAATGGAACCTGGGTGGTCATATGATTATTGGTATGCACAAGTTCAACGATGCCAGAAATAACAATGAAGTTGCATTCAGTTATTTGGTCTTTCAGAGCTGAAGCTGAATATCAGCTGAATACTGAGGTGGAAGGACATTGAAAGAGAATAGAGACCAGGCAAGAATAACTAATTCAACAAGTATTTATTTAGAGTCTATTATAGGCTAAGCAGTATTATACAGTCTTGGGATACATTAGTGAAAACGCTGTTTGTATGGAGCATATACATTCTCATATTATGGAATCAAGGAAACCGAGGGAAGAGTTTCAAAGATCAACAATTTGTCTAGGTCAGTTAAAATAGAAACAGAGAAATGTCAGTGGGGTTCAGCAGTTCAAGAGTTAAGCTGGTGGCCTTGTTAAGAAGAGTTCTAGAAGAATTGTTGGGTTAGAGGCTAATAATGAATGGGAGGTAGAGACTATTGCTTAGGATTCCTTTAGAAGTTCAGCTGTCAAAGAAGGAGAAAGAACAGTAGGATGGGCTAAGTGGAGGAAAGGATTTTTCTTTCTTTTTTATCATTATTATTATTTTTTACAAAAGCTTATTGTTAAATGTACAATAGGTGCCAAAACAACACTTCATTCTAGCTATAGGTGACAACAGATACTATGGTAGGGAATCCTGTTAAACAAGGATGAAATTAAGGTGCAAGGAACTGCTTACTTTTTGCCAGATTTCTTTTTTTTTTTTAATTTTATTTTTACTTTATTTTACTTTACAATACTGTATTAGTTTTGCCATACATTGACATGAATCCACCACGGGTGTATATAAGCTCCCAATCCTGAATCCCCCTCCCACCCCATATCATCTCTCTGGATCATCCCCGTGCACCAGCCCCAAGCATCCTGTATCCTGTATCGAACATAGACTGGCACTTCGTTTCTTACATGATAGTATACATGTTTCAAAGCCATTCTCCCAAATCATCCCACCCTCTCCCTCTCCCTTAGAGTCCAAAAGTCCGTTCTATACATTTGTGTCTCTTTTGCTGTCTTGCATAAAGGGTCATCATTGCCATCTTTCTAAATTCCGTATATATGTGTCAGTATACTGTATTGGTGTTTTTCTTTCTGGCTTACTTCACTCTGTATAATTGGCTCCAGTTTCATCCATCTCATTAGAACTGATTCAAATGTATTCTTTTTAATGGCTGAGTAATACTCCATTGTGTATATGTACCACAGCTTTCTTATCCATTCATCTGCTGATGGACATCTAGGTTGTTTCCATGTCCTGGCTATTATAAATAGCGCTGCGATGAACATTGGGGTACATGTGTCTCTTTCAATTCTGGTTTCCTTGGTGTGTATGCCCAGCAGTGGCATTGCTGAGTCATAAGGCAGTTCTATTTCCAGTTTTTTCAGGAATCTCCACACTGTGGAGAATTCTCCATAGTGGCTGTACTAGTTTGCATTCCCACCAACAGTGTAAGAGGGTTCTCTTCTTTCCACATCCTCTCCAGCATTTATTACTTGTAGACTTTTGGATCAAAGCCATCTTTCTTTCTTTTTTTTAAATTTTGGCATCCCCAGTGGCTCAGCAGTAAAGAACCTGCCTGCAACGCAGGAGCTACAGGAGATAGCGGTTTGATCCCTGGCTCGGAAAGATACCTGGAGGAGGGCATGGCAACCCACCCCAATATTCTTGCCTGGAGAATCCTGTAGACAGAGCCTGGCAGGCTACATTCCATGGAATCACAAAGAGTTGGACAGGACTGAAGTGACTTAGCACGCACACACTTAGCCACTTACGGAATAGGAAATGGCAACCCACTCTTGTAATCTTGCCTGGAAGATTCTATGGACAGAGGAGCCTAGCGGGCTAGAGTCCATGGGGTCACAAAGAGTCGGCCATGACTGAGCTACTGAGCACACAGCACATAGCCAAGCAACAATTTTGTGAGTTTCTTTTAAGCTAGGGGAGGCTTGTGCACATTAGGCTGATGGTAAACAGGAGTGTCAACATCTGGAAGAATAACCGTTAGTAAGATATCAGTGGTCAGGGGTGAAGCAAGATAGAGATGGAGAGTTTTTTGAACACACTAGAGCTGACGGGAAGGAGAACTCCTTTGACTGTACAGAAATGGCCTTCGCAATATGCTGTCCCTTCCCACTGATGGAAACAGTGGCACACACAGCCCTTCCTTTCAAGGGCCGTGGCAGGACGTGTCCTCCAGCTCCTGGGTCCTTATTAGTGCGCCCAACCTGCTTTAACACAGAGCTTCCTCCCAAACCACAGAAAAGACAACTAGAAGTGGTGGGGCCACTTCTCAAACCTGAAGCCACCAAGAAGAAGCTGAGGCCAAAAGAATGAGGAAATGGCAGAATCCCTCCTGCCTCGTTCTGGTTTTAAGAAAATCAGGAGTTTCACATAGGAACTCGAAGTGACATGCTCAGGGTGGTAGGATAAATAGATTATTCTCTGTTCCAGTGTACCTGAGCTAGGGAGGCAATGGAGACGAAACCCTCTGTTCATCGAGGCTCATTCCCAGGGCCAGGGAATGGACAGCAACCCCAAGAAGGACATTTTTTCCCCCTAATTTACACAGACTCCATATGAGTAACAGCAGCCCTGAAAAAATTCAAAAAGGTACTTCTAATCAAAGCTCTACCAATGGCTCAGATGAGGGGTTCCTTATTTTTAAGATGTGTAATTCCACACTCTCATATATTTGGAATATACCTAGAAACATGATTCTGTTTCCTGAGTCCAGTAAGAACTTCTTTAGTGAGTATTTTTTAAAGCAATGTCTCTGATAACCAAGAAAGAATCCACAATTGAGTGACACAAGAGTCAATGGGAATATGAAAGAAACACATGGGAAAAATCTCCCATCTCATTAGAAAACAAAGAAAGTAGACTAGAGAAGCCTTGAGGCAACATTTTAAACCCATAAAAAAGGAATGACTATGCCTGTGTGGGGAAGTTGGTGATGAAACTTGCATTCACAGGACAGCTGGCATCATTTGCGGACAGACCATTTGGAAAACAACATGGCAAAAATGTATTGAGAACTTTAAAGTTGTTTCTATTCTTTTCTTTCCCACATGGTTATCCCATATCTGAAAATTTATCCCGTGGAATTAATCAGGAAAAAAATGCTGCATAAAGTTGTTCATTGCAATATTATTTGTAGTGTCAGATAAACAATAGGAAATCAAGAAATAATCATGTATTGATCTAGCAGTAAATGAATATATATGTTTCTGCTACAGGAACATTCTATATATGGATAACTCTACGATAAGGGATATTTCCAGAAATCATATGTGTGAAATAGGTCATTTTATACCAGGTAGCTTATGCAAATGATACAGGGGTTTCTTTTGTATTCACTAGTTATGCAAATTTTTATTTATTGAGTTAATTTTTTTGGCTGTGCTAGGTCTTCATTGCTGCATGGGTTTTTCTCTAGTTGTGAGAAAGGGGGACTACTCTCTAGTTGTGATGCGAGGGTTTCTCATTGCAGTGACTTCTTTTGTTGCAGAGTGCAGGCTGAAGGTGTGTGGGCTTCAGTAGTTGGGTTCAGTAGTTGTGGCTCCCGAGGTCTAGAGCAGAGGCTCAGTAGTTGTGGCACATGGGGCTTAGTTGCTCATTGGCCTGTGGGGTCTTCCCAGATCAGGGATAGAACCCCTGTCTCCTGATCTGACAGGCAGATTCTTTACCACTGAGCCACCAGGGAAGCCCGTGCAAATTTTTTACAAGGAAAATAATCTGGACATTGTTTAGTGCTTACTGTAGAGGAATAGTTTGGTAACTTCGGTGTACATCCGAATCACTGGAAGGACCCCACCCTCAGAGATTTTGATCAAGGTCTGGAGGAGGGCCCAGGAAAATCTGCATTTCTAACACGTTTCTAGGAGAGGTTGCTGCTGCTGGTCCCAGGGCCTCACTTTGGGAAAACCTCTGGTTTTTGAGTCACTGGCTTTGGCCCAGGGAATCATAATGATAACTAGGAATCTGGAGTAGGAAACAAAAACAGATCTAAATTCCTAGAAGTTATGCATTGTGTGTTATTCGTCTATAGGTCCCCCACCCCTAGCCGCATGTGACATCTAGGTAAATGCTTGCTAAACTGAGTTGACCCACAGCCAGGGATTTCACTAGGCAGCGCAGATCTTCACTTTCCAATTTCTTACCCTCCACAGGAAATGGGACTGACAGAACCACCCACCTGGTCACTGTCGTCTTTATGTTGAAGCCAACAGGTTGGCACAGGTTTTCTGATATGACCCTTGTAATATTCAACCTGCTACCGAGTCTGGGCTATGGGGCAGGTGGTGAGGTCAGCTCCTGCTCTTTCCTATGCCTCTTCGAGCCTAGACCCTTAGCAATGGAAACTGAAAAATTGACCCCCTGGCCTGGGATGAACTCCATCCATTTTTAGCCTCGAGGAACAGAAAAAAAAAACAAAAAACAAAAAAACAGGAAAAAAAGTCAGCTGTCTTGAGTCTATTGAATTGATGCACTATAATTTAAAAAACCCTTCAATGCATATCTCTAGTCAAGCTTCTTTGTGTTTTCACCAACTGTGGAAAGACTAGTGACAAGTTTCCAAATTGCTCTGCAAAAGGATTTTGTCATGATTTTTAAATTTTACTTCCAATAATAATGTTTCTTTGCAGTTTGGCTGATATTTGATGTTGTTATTCTTTTAAATTTTTTCTATCTAAGGGAAATAATTATATTTTTATTGTTTTATGTTTCATTGTGTGACACCTAGTGTGGTTGAGTAAATCTTATATGTTTGTTCTTTGTTTTACTTCTCATGTGACTGCTTATTCCAATCTTTTTCTTATTTTCAAATGACTTGTCTGTCTTTTCCTTACTTATTTGTGATTGCTTTTTCTGAATTATGAGGAATAATTCAATGTTGGTCATGTGATCTCTAGTCTTTTGAGTGTCTTAACATTTTTATGCTATTGGTATTATACATGTTTAAATTTTTTATACAGTCAAATGCCATTATTTTTGGCCTCTGGGGTTTTCTCTTATAATATTATAAAAAAGATCCTTTTTTGTTTTTAAACTTAAATTTTATTTTTCATAAAATCTACCTGAAATTTGTTTTTAACATGGCAAGAGGTAGGAATCTAATGAATATCCATTTTTTTACAATATCATGACTATCTTTACCCCATTGATCTCAAATGCTGCCTTTGTAATATTTAAATTCCCACATACACAATATTTTTGACCATTTTGGTTCAGTGAGGCATCTCTCTATTCATTAGCTAATACTAACTTATCTTAGCTTTTTAGTTTATCCCTCATTGTTATTTTAAAAATGTCTTGGCTTCTCTCATTCATTTTCCTTTATATAAAATTTGGAACCAGTTTGTCAAGTTCCAAAAGTGTTTTTGTTGGAATTTCAATTAACTTAAAAAACTATGTATTTGCATTTAAATCAATGGTGTATTTCCATTTATTTATATTTTTTTTCATCTTATTCATACAATTCTTAAATGTTTCTTGTCAGGCCTTTTGTGTGCTTCTGTTATGAATAGTGCCCTTTTTCTTTTAACTTTCTGAACTGATTATTACAGATGATTAGAGATTCTGATGAATTTTGTGTGTTGATCTTGTGCTAGCCATATCTATTTTCATATAAGTTCTGGCCATTTAGTTCATCCCTTTGGATTTTATGTAGATAATCATATTATCTGCAAATAATGATTATATGTTTTGTCCTTTCCCATATATATGTTCCTGTAAAAATTTCTCCTATCTTATTTAACTTGTTAATAGTATAATTACAGTGATTAATATTCTGCTATATTCAATTTTCAGATACTTTCTTTGTAACAGTTCATAAGTAAAATTTGCCTATCAATTATTAACCACATATCGGTTGATCCAAGACCCCCTTTGCAATTTGTGTTTATTTGGTCTGAGTTGAGGTTTATGTATTCTGTTCTACTCTTTATAGTTTTTTATCCTGTGTTCTATTTTCAAAGAATTAATATTTCTCTGTTCACTGATGAGTTATCCCAGTGCTCATTGGGTTTATCATTGTTATATTAAAAAAGAATTGGTGGAAGGATCAATAGTCATCAAGTTGGTGCAAGAGAGGTCTTGAGAAGCCAAGTACCAGTTAAAATAATGAGACAGGAAATAGAGGACAATGGATGGCAAAAAGAGAAACAAAGAACAGATGTGCTGAGAAAAGCAGGGAAGTCCCAAGAAATAAACCTTGGTTTATTAGACCTTGGTTCCTAATGGTTTTCAGTTCTGCTTCTTATGAGGCACCAGGTTGTGCTGTGGAGTTTCCTGTTCTTGGGTTTCTATGAGATCCCCATGTATTCTCATGATACCCACCATTTATAGGCATTAGGTATACGATTCTTGCAATCAAAAGACCTGGCTCAGAACGCTGACCATGTGGGAAGTCTACCTTTAGGCAGGCAGCAGAACCTTTAAAACTCTTTCACCCTGAAGAGTTGCTCCTAATTTGCCCACCTTATAGGAAATATGTAGGGTTGGAGAATAAATTTCTTGGTGCAGGCTGAGACTGTCTAGACCTTGAGGATTATGGTTTACTGCCTGGGCTGAGATCTGTCCACAGTCCTATCCACAAGGCCTATTTGTTGCTCAGCTGCCCAGTCGTATCCAACTCTTTGTGACCCCGTGGAGTGCAGCAGGCCCACAAGGCCTAGTGGTCTTTTATTCACTTAAGGAGGTAGCATCTAAAGCTTTCATGTCATGAATGTATTTACAAATGGAATTGGGCAGACTGGGCACCCACCTTCAGCCCAGAACTGTTCATTGTGACAGTGCCACTCAATTCTTTGGTAAGCAGGGAACAAAAAGAACAAAAGGTGATAATTTTATGGAGTAGGCATATGTGCTGTACTTAGTTGCTCAGTTGTGTTCAACTCTCTGTGAACCTGTGGACTGATGGAAGCCCGCCTGGCTCCTCTGTCCATGGGATTCTCCAGGCAAGAATACTGGAGTGGGTTGCCATGCCCTCCTCCAGGGGATATTCCCAACCCAGGGATCGAACCCAGGTCTCCTGCATTACAGACAGATTCTTTACTGTCTGAACCACCAGGGAAGCTCGTGAATACTGGAGTGGGTTGCCTATCCCTTCTTCAGGGGATCTTCCCAATCCAGGAATTGAACCAGGGTCTCCTGCATTGCAGGTGGATTCTTCTTCAGCTAAATTACCAGGGAATCCCATGGGTATATTCAATTCAGTTCAGTTCAGACACTCAGTCGTGTCTGACTCTTTGCAACCCCATGGACCACAGCACACCAGGCTTTCCTGTCCATCACCAACTCCCAGAGCTTGCTCAAACTCATGTCCATTGAGTTGGTGATGCCATCCATCCAACCATCTCATCTTCTGTTGTCCCCATCTCCTGCCCTCAATCTTTCCCAGCATCAGGGTCTTTTCCAATGAGTTGGCTCTTCACATCAGGTGGCCAAAGTATTGGAGCTTCAGCTTCAGCATCAGTCCTTCTAATGAATATTCTGGACTGATTTCCTTTTCCTGATTTCCTTGCTGTCCAAGGGACTCTCAAGAATCTTCTCCAACACCACAGTTCAAAAGCATCAATTCTTCGGTGCTCAGCTTTCTTTACAGTCCAACTCTCACATCCATACATGACTACTGGAAAAACCATAGCTTTGACTAGACAGACCTTTGTTGTTAAAGTAATGTCTCTGCTTTTTACTATGCTGTCTAGATTTGTTGTAGCTTTTCTTCCAAGGAGCAAGCATCGTTTAATTTCATGGCAGCAGTCACAATTTTCAGTGTTTTTGGAGCCCAAGAAAATAAAGTCTGTTATTTTTTCTGTCGTTTTCCCCATCTATTTCCCATGAAGTGATGGGACTGGATGCCATGATTTTAATTTTTTGAATGTGAGTTTTAAGCCAGCTTTTTCACTCTCCTCTTTAACTTTCACCAAGAGACTCTTTAGCTCCCCCTCACTTTCTGCCATAAGGGTGGTGTCATTTGCATATCTGAGGTTATTGATATTTCTCCATGCGATCTTGATTCCAGCTTGTGCTTCATCCAGCCTGGAATTTCACAAGATATACTCTGTGTATAAGCTAAATAAGCAAGATGACAACATATCTCCTTGACATACTCCTTTCCCAATTTTGAACCAGTCTGTTGTTCCATGTCTGATTCTAACTGTTGCTTCTTGACCTGCATACATATTTCTCAGGAGGCAGGTAAGGTGGTCTGGTATTCCCATCTCTTTAAGAATTTTCCAGTTTGCTGTGATCCACACAGTCAAAGGCTTTAATAGGAAGCTAAAAACTCTAATTCCAACTTAGCAGAGAGAGAGAAGGCTTGAACATGATAGCAGTCAGCACCAGGAATTTTCTGAACACTCTAGGATTCCTACGGGGCCTGCAGTTATCCTTTGAGGCCCAATTCGTGGCGTAGCTTTTCTTGAACTGGAATTCGAAGGGTGGATAAGATTTGGACATGTAGATGAATGCCATTTTGTGGAGAAAATAGCGTGATTGAAGATGTGGAGAGGGTCCGGTATGCTCCGTATACTTGAAACTAAGGACAGCTTTGTTCACCTGGGTGCTAAGGGTACACGAAAGGGGAAGATGCATTTGCACCAGGAAGGTAAATTGACACTAAATCCTGCAATGTGCCCTAGGCAGGCACAGCTAGCATTAGAGTTGTCATTCACAGGAGAGCCATTCACCAGCTGCTCTTAGGGGTATTAACTTGGAAGCACTGTGCAACGGGCATGAAGAGAAAGTGGACGTCAGGAGATCTGGTAAAAGACAGTAAGAAAATGATGTAGTTTTAATAATGTGAGAATAAGAAGTGAGTGGATGAGAAAAAAATTAGAGACCAGTGGCTCAAATGGGCCTTGAAAAGAAGCAATCTTGCTCTTGGAAGTTGCCTCTGTTTGTGGTTGGAAGGACAATGGTGCCTTTTAGGAAAGTGGGAGATGCTAGAGCAGGGGTGATTGGGGAAGAGGAGGAAATAATGGGGAGGGAGGGCCATTCGTAAATCTCTTTAAGAAACTTCAGACTCAAGAGAACAGTTAACATCAAATTTGAACACACCCTGTCTCAGGGAAAGACTCAGAATGACACACTTATGTCATGGCTAAATTAGACTGCTCATGTCTGCACTGGGGAAAGTCCACGTTTGTAATGTACATTTCACTAAATTCTTCAGTTTGTAATGTGTATAAAAATGTCAAAAGAAGGTTTTTTTTTTAAGAGAGTTAAGCTATCTTATGGTCTATAGCCTCAGATTTTTATTTTACTGTGATGATTTTCAAATTACTTAAAGGGTTCTTGTGTTCTGTCTTAGCACATGATTTTATTTCATTTTTTAAAAAATATGTTTTCGATGTGGACCATTTAAGAAATCTTTATTGAATATATTCTAATATTGATTATGTTTTATGTTTTGGTGTGGGGGCCTTGAAGCATGTGGGATTGTAGCTCCCCAACCAGGGATCAAACCCACACCCCCTGCATTGGAGGGCAAAGTCTTAACCACTGGACTGCCAGGAAAGTCCCTGATTGTATTTCTGATAAGACATTCTTTCCACAATGACATTTGAAGGATCTCTGAAGGTGACCAATTCGACAGTAATTTTAAGTGAATTTAGAGTTTTAATTGCAAGTGCGGACTGTGGGGGGAAAAAAAGCATCAACAAAGGCAATAATTGTTCCCAAGAATTACATCTGCACTGCATTCTCTGTCAAAAATTTCTCATTAAAAATGTGTTTCTTTAAAAGTAACTCAAAGCAGCTGATGAAACACAAGAGCACGGAAAGTTTCAAATCCCAGTGCAAATTTGGATTCATCAAGGATCATTTGCCAGAGACCTGACTCAATGGCAAAAGGACTTCTTACCACTTCTCACATCCTTTAACTGGATTTCATACTTAAGTTCAGATGCCTCCAGTTTTCTTTCCAAAGCTTACTATTTTCCATTTAAACACTTCCTTTTCATAATACTTTTGGTGTCTCTCGAGCATCATTACTGTTTGATTTTCCCCTTTAATCATGACCCTGATGGTTGTGTTTCTTTATTTTAAAAGAGTGGATAAAAGAGAGACTAAGCCATAGGCAGCACTCCTAAACAAGAGACAGTCCTGAAACCATCCTGGGTGCCTGAGCCACAGCCAAAGACCAGGGTCCGAGCATCGGCAGTTATCAAGACTATCCCCAAAATCCCGTAGCTTTTCAAAAAGTATTTTAATCTGTTACTTATTCATGTCTGTCCCTAATACTTTTCTGAAGAATATATATATTTTCAATGTGGTATTTTTCTAAAAATTGGAATATAATTGCTTTAAAATCTTGTGTTAGTTTCTGCTGCATAACAAGGTGAGTCAGCTGTATGTTACACATATGTCCCCTCCTTCTTCGGGCAGGTGGGAGGGAGGGTCCTGTATATGGATATCTCAGAGATCAAGCTTGTCTGAGAGGCCATGGGGGCAAATCTTACAAAAGAATAAGAACTTAGAAAAATATGAGCATCTCCTTGAAGCTTGCTCTGCTGATGAACAGAAAGCAGTAGACGGGCAGAGGGAGAGAAGTAAAGAGGTCAAAACTCAGATTTGGGCTCATTCTCTCTAAAAAAGGAAAAGGCTCATTTTTAAATTCAGTGAACACCTGTTATGCACAGGGCCATTGCCAAGGGCTGTGGGAATCCCTGTCTCAGGGGGATTGACAGGCTATTGAGGAGGCAGGGCACAGGAACCACAGTGACTTAATTATCATCCCCTCAGGCAGGGTGATCTCTCTAAATGGAGTCCCTCTTGTTCTTCCCCATCAGAACGTGATGATTTCCTTGTTCATGTTTAGAGCACTTTTCTAATGTGTAATTAGACATTCATTTGTTTTGCTATGTTTGTTTTGCCATTGCTGTGTATCTAGTAGCTGACACTGTGTCGGCCGCATGGTAGGTGCTCAATCAGTGCTTCTTGAATGAGTGGGTGAAAGAAGAGATGACAAGACTAACTGGAGAAAGCCTCAAATGCCGGTAGAGTGCACTGAACACAGACAGCTAGAGATAAATCTTGTTGAACAGGGAGGAGTCACGTTACTTACCAGAACTGACTCCAAATTGCAGGTGAGAGTGGATCCCTATGGACACCATGGAAACAATAAAGGAATCAGATGAGGATGATGGAATCATGCTATTAAGAAATATATTTTCTTATAATACATACATTTATATATGTAAAAATACATATATTTTAAATATATTAACAGTCATTATATATCTCGGTTAGAATTTGGATGATGATGGCCACTTCCTCCTTCCTGAAGACCTGCTGAGAACCATTGCTCAGTGGGGCTCAGGGGAGCACTTTCTGTTCTGGCTTGATCCTGATTCCTCTTCTCCCAGCTCCTGCTGACCTCCTTCTGAGTCTGACATTGGTCCTTGACCTATGACTCCTGCTCAGAATCCGTCAGTTCCTTGTTTCAGGATCTTTATTACTATTTGCAGATTATTCTCAGTCTCTGAAAATGTGATTGCTCGAATTTCACTTTAAATACAGTCTGTATCAGTTGATATTTATAGAAGTTTTACTTCCCTCTACTATAAGCTGCAAAATCCTCCTGCCAGTTAGAATTCTATATCTGCATTCTTAGCCTCAGCTCTGACAGTTATCAACAATAATAACAGCATAGACTCTATTTACTTAGTTCTTACTGTGTGGTTAAGTAACAAATTTAATCTCTGCTTTGCAGGAGGATCCTGAGGAATACAGCATATGTTAAACACGGTGGGATAGCTACTGTAATGCACAAAGCCTGATGTTTTGTTCATGTCCATGCAATTTGACAATCAAGGGTGTCTACTCCACAGTTATTCAGGGATTCAGCCTCCTTCCATATGGGGGTGCCATCTTCCTCTAGGGTGTTAGAATCTCTCTGGTCCCCTGAATCTGGTGGCAATTGATAAGAGAAAGGAAAGAATGTGAAGGATTGAATAGAAAAAATTGGATGCCGGGCCTAGAAGTCATATATCACTTTTGCTCAAATTCCATTTGGCGTATCAATTACATGGCCTCATCTAAATGCAAAGGACCTGGGTTATATGCCCAGGAAGAAGAGGAAATGATTTTAGTGATTATCTAGCAATCTCTTCCACTCAGAGGTTAAGTGACTTATACAATAAATAAGAGCAGATCAGGGATTCAAATCCATGTCCGTTGAACTCCAAGGCTGAACATGTCTATGCTTGCTTTTACTTCCTTTACCCATCAGTTTACTTGTTTGTTTTTGTATACTCTACTCGGCCATACCATAAAGGGAAGGTTATAATCTGCTCTTTAAAAAAAAAAATTTAAACTTTTTATTTTGTTTTGGGGTACAGCCAATTAACAATGTTGTTGTCGTTTCAGGTGAACAGGAAAGGGACTCAGCCATACATATACACGTATCCATTCTCCCCCAGACTCCCCTCCCACCCAGGCTGCCA
This sequence comes from Oryx dammah, assembly GCF_014754425.2. NCBI lineage: Eukaryota > Metazoa > Chordata > Mammalia > Artiodactyla > Bovidae > Oryx > Oryx dammah. The sequence goes on from NW_024070198.1 coordinate 9,125,276, forward strand.
CGTGACATTGAGCAGAGCAGCATGTGCTGTACACTAGGTCCTTGCTGGTTATTCCTGTTAAATATAGTAGTGTGTACAGCTAATAGTTAATTTGTTCTCTAAGTCTGTGAGTCTCTCTGTTTTGTAAATAAGTTCATTTGTATCATTTCTTTTTAGATTCCAAGTATAAGGGAGGCCATACAGTGTTTCTCCTTCTCTTTCTGACTTACTTCCCTAAGTATGACAATCTCTCGGTCCACCCGTGTTGCTTCGAATGGCATTATTTATTCTTTTTAATGGCCGAGTAATATTCCATTGTATATATGCACTTTATCCATTCCTCTGTCAATGGACTGTTAGATTGCTTCCATGTTTTGGCTTATAATCTGCTCTTTTTCAGGAAGACGCATGGCCTAATTAAAGGTGTGGCTGCAAATGTATTATCTGAAGGGACAACAAAATGGGTGCTGTGACAAAGTGTGAAACCATAAAAACTCTCTCTTCATGCCAGCAGTTCAGAGGCACAGTTCCTGCTAAATCGATTCTTGCCAGTTATCATAAGGCCACATTGTATTAAGGACTTTGGACCTTGCCCTGCAGCATGCTTGTGAATTCTTAGCTGGATGCCTTGAAACTGCAGGTATAATACCCATTGCTGTGATGGGAGGGCCTTGCATCCGTGTAATGGGCAAACCTTGATTTACAAGCATACTTCATTAATTCTCATATGCTCTTTTCACATGTTAACAACTCTGAAATCAAAATCTTACAATTGATAATATCTTTGAATCACTATTGGCTGGGTGACAGTGCTGACCTAATTGCTGTGGTCTGTGCATGTTCGAGCTTGCTCATAGGTATTTACATTATTATCCGTTCAGTTGAATTATATACATTGTTGGTATTACTCAAGTTGAGTTTAGCTGCTCTTTGAAATGTTTCAAAAAGATCATCCAAAGCTTCAATATTGAAATGAAACGTTACAGTTAACATAAAGGTTTGGAGTAGTGGGGGTAAAAATAGAGCAGTGGCGTAAAAATACAGTATTAGTAAAGCGAATAGATATTTTCAAGGAGTCACTGTAAAGCAACAACCTCATACAGGGTAACAGAGGTAGATTACTGTGAGTTTATGAAACTTTTGATATATTTTGTTCCTTAGCTGTGTAAAAAGGTGTTGCCTGTTAGTACACGCTAAGCAAGAATGTACCCACATTAAGAACAATGGATAAATATATATGTATGATTGAGTCCCTTTGCTGTTCACCCGAAACTGTCACAACATTGTTAATTGGCTATACACCAATATAAAATAAAAAGTTCAAAAAAAAAAAGAGAATGCACCCACATTAAACATTTTGGAATGGGTGGCAACATCTTGGAAGAAAACCTGGAGCCAGTAGTGGGGGCATTTGTAAGAAATGTTTCATCATCAACACCAGGGATGATATTGTGCAGAAAAATATCCACATTGACTCGGGAGAGTTAGACTGAATGTGAAGATCATTTCATGAATTTCTTAACCGATTTATTTTCTTTTTTATATATACACTAGCATGACGCATAGTAAAAGTATATGTCCCAACAAATCTAGAGGAGCTTTTTCAGCAAGTATAAAATAAAAATTCTAAGTGATGAGAAAGCACTCTTTCGTAGATTAATTGGCATCTTTCTTTCTTTGTGATACAGAAATTAATGGTACATTTTACAATTGATGGCTTCTTGGTATCAGTGAAATAACCACTTTCTCATTTGAGCTCTCATTCCTTTGGGTATTAGAAATTAAATTTCATTCAGTTTAGCAGTCCCCTCCCCGTGACTACGTTGCATTTCCTGGGGGCTTCCATGTGGCCACCGTCTAGACCGGGGGCAGTGCATCTACTGAGCATGATTTTCTATCTGTGCTCACAGCCACCGAGCTGTCCACTCTGTCTAATCATGGTCATCAGGCTACATAGGTCATTGCTGGGTCCTTTGCGTTCTCATCTCAGGGTCCTTTAAGAGTTAGGCGACTCTTCCTGCTGCTTCAGGAGGGCTTGGGCTACCCCTCCTCTTGGCACACAGAAACTCTCTGAGGCTGGAGGGGCCCTGGCTCTGCAGTGGGCTCTCTGAAGCAGGAAGGCTATTCTGCCCCTTCATGTCCTGCTGAGTGGTGGGGTTCTGGGGAGACTTCGCTCTTCCTAAGCTTCTCTTAGACATGCAGGATCCGCCTTCTCTTCAGCATCACTTCACAGTGAGCAAAGTCAGCAGGTGCTTTGCTTACCTGCCCTGTCAAGTTTTGCATCCCAGCATTTTGCAGCTTCCCCAGCTCCACCTGGGAAAAGGACACAAACACCCTCAAGCCTGTGTAGTCTTTGTGGCCTTTCCTTACCCACTCCTGCACAACTCTGGAAGATGACGGGGTTGCGGGACCCACTGCTGGGGAACTGCCAGTGTCTCGGCTCTTCTATCTTCCGTTCCAACTGCTCTTTCATTCTGGTCTGGGCGATGCTTTCTAGCCTTGAGAGCCAACAAGCTTCTCTCACTTCATGCCCTAGACTCTTCCTGCTCCTCAGAGGCTTTGGGCTCTAGAAACCAAGCCTAGAACAGATGTGTGGTTTTCCCGACTTTCTGAACAAGTATCTCAGAACACACAGCTGACCGAATGGAAGAGAGGTCTAGGAAAGAAACATACGAAAATAACATCAGTCTTTGGACTCTGTGGGAGAGGGAGAGGGTGGGATGTTTTGGGAGAATAGCATTGAAACATGTATAATATCATATAAGAAACGAATCACCAGTCCAGGTTCGATGCAGGACACCGGATGCTTGGGGCTGGTGCACTGGGATGACCCAGAGGGATGGGATGGGATGGGAGGGAGGTAAGAGGGGGGTTCAGGATGGGGAACACGTGTACACCCATGGCGGATTCATGTTGATGTATGGCAAAACCAATACAATATTGTAAAGAAAGTAGTCTTCAATTAAAATAAATAAATTTAAAAAAAAAGAACAGAACATCAGTTAACATTTCCAAATATCACCCTAATACTGTGTCCTTTTAGGTTCATTTCGTTTCTTTTTAAAAAATTGTTTATTTCTTTGGCTGCACCAGGTTTCAGTGGTGGCACATGGGAGCTTTGCTCTTCGTGTTGGCAAGTGGGATATTTCACTTGCGATATGAGGGATCTTACTGGGGATCAAACCTGAGCCGTCTGAATTGAGAATGCAGAGTCTTAGCAGCTGGACCACCAGGGAAGTCCCTTTAGGTTCATTTCTTACCTTGCTGATTTTCTACCCTCCATCTCATTAACCTGCTGCTGCTGATGATAAGTCTCGTCAGTCGTGTCCAACTCTGTGCGACCCCATAGATGGCAGCCCACCAGGCTCTGCCGTCCCTGGGATTCACCAAGCAAGAACCCTGGAGTGGGTTGGCATTTCCTTCTCCAATGCATGAAAGTGAAAAGTGAAAGTGAAGTCGCTCAGTCGCATCAGACTCTTCGTGACCCCATGGACTGCATGCAGCCCACCAGGCTCCTCTGTCCGTGGGATTCTCCAGGCAAGAGTACTGGAGTGGGTTGCCATCGCCTTCTCCGATCTCATTAACCTAGAGCCTGATTTTAATGATGCCTCAGAGATGTTTTCCCTAATCACTTCAGAAACCAAGATGCAGGGATGACTAACTACTCTCCCCTACCTGGTGATCCAGTGGTTAAGACTCTGCACTTCCAATGCAGGGGTCATGGGTTCAACCCCTGGTTGGGGAACTAAGACTCCACATGCATGGTCAAAAATTAAATTAAATTAAATTTGGGTTCAGTTCTTGGGTTGGCAAGATCCCCTGGAGGACGGCATGGCAACTCACAACAGTGTTATCCCCTGGACAATCCCCATGGACAGAATGGCCTGGTAGGACAGAGGAACCCATTGGGGTCGCAAAGAGTCAGACACGACTGAACAACCAAGCAAACTCTCCCCCTCCCCCTTTCTTTCCATCATTTTCAAGTGATAATTTTTGTCCCATTATAGTCAGTAACATGCAGATAAGTTAGAGAAAAGAAAAAAAATCACGTGTGACCTCACTATGCTAAGACTCCACTCACAAAATGATGGCATTTTGTTGTTTCTCCTTTAAGTCAGCTTTTACTGCTTATTTTGCTTGTGTAGATTTTTCATGAAGTTTACACCACATCCGACATAAAACTATATACTTTGTTTGTTCCATATTATGACTATTTTTCCTGATTGTTATAAAGTCTTCAGAAACATTGTTAAATACAGCAGTATTTCCCTGGTATTAAGGATTTAGCTTATTCTCATGGCTCAGAGGGTAAAGCGTCTGCCCAAAATGCGGGAGACCCTGGGTCGATCCCTGTGTTGGGAAGATCCCCTGGAGAAGGAAATGGCAACCCACTCCAGTATTCTTGCCTGGAGAATCCCATGGATGGAGGAGCCTGGTGGGCTATAATCCAGGGGGTTGCAAAGAGTCGGACACAACTGAGCGACTTCACTTTCACTGTTATTGTAAATAAATAATAGTACTGTGATAACATCTTTGTGCGTGAAGATTTTCCTATATTTCTGATTATTTTCTTGAGCTAGACTCCCAGAATTGGGATCACTAGAAAGACTGCCACTTAAAAAACAAGCTGTGTTTCTTAGACTTCAATTAAGGTCTCCTCTCTAAATATGGAAAGTCTTTTGCCTGGATAGTCTGTGTTACATTGGTCTGTACCTGATGTTTCTGGCAGGAAAAAAAATGATCTGATTCCTACTGATGCAAGAACATTGTACATTTTCCTGAAAGTAAAACTGATAATGAAGAATCTAAGCTACTCCATTTTGTTAACAGAAAAATTCCATTTTGTAAGGTTCCGGGAAAAGAGCCTTTGGAAATCCAAGAGCCTTTGGAAATCCTCTGACCTCACCCCACCACCCACTAGCCAATCGGACCCCAGACCAGAATCTCCTGACAACCTTCAGGAACTCGTGGTCTACCTAGACAATAGGGACCAATCAAGAACCAACACACAACCCTTCGAAAGAAAGTGACCAATCAGACGTCCCCTACCTAGAAATCCTTTTTTCCATGTATACTCCCTGTATAAGCAATGTAACCCAAAACCCGGGGCTCCTCCCTGTAGCCATTGCGTCGGTATCGGAGGGAGCCCCAGCTCGAGCTTGGTAATAAAAACTCTCTTGTTTTTGCATCAGATATCGGCTCCCTGGTGGTCATTGCGAGATTTTGAGACTTGGGCATAACATTTGGGGGCTCGTCCGGGGTCTCCCACCGGCTCCACGGGAAGACCGATCCGGAGAGTAATCTGCAGCCAGTAAGCTTTTTTCTGTCTTTCTTTTCGTTTCTGATAGGGCCTATTTTCTGAGACCGATATATGACTCAGGTGGACGCGCTGACGGGTCACCGGTGGGGGTTGTTGGGAGACATCCCCGACCCTCTCGGAGGGGACGGAGTGCCCCTCTTCTCTGTAGACGATAGCAGGTCGCTCCCACTGAACGGCCGGAGGCCGTTGTCTTTCGGTTTTGCCTCCGGACTTCCGGAGGTGTATTTCTCCTGTCTCTCTGTCTGTGTGGCTGTTCGTATTGTCTGTGTTAATTTACCAACATCTGACTGATCCAGGGACGATGGGGCAACGTCATTCTAGCCCCACACCTCTAGCCTTGGTTACTGATAATTTTAAGGAGGTCAAGATGCGCGCTCATGACCTCAGTGTAGAAATTAAAAGGAATAAATTAATCACTTTTTGCAGCACAGAATGGCTGACCTTCCATGTAGGCTGGCCCTCAGAAGGCACCTTTGACTTGCAAACTGTACACCAAGTCCAAGATATCATGTTCCGACCGCGGATCGGACACCCTGACCAAGACCCCCTCCTTGGGTAAAACCTTTTTTGCCTCAACAGGGATTTTCTACCGCTCAGGTGCTGGTGACACGTGTAGGAAAGAACCCGAAGAATCCCAAGGAACCTGAACCAACGGCAGCACTTTACCCCATCTTGCAGGGGGGAATTGTTAGGGGAAGCACACTGATTGAAACTGCCCACCCTGGCCAGGCACCATAGTAACCATTTGCATGAGTTGTTTTATGACAGGAGATCCTGATAAAAAAATATGGAACTAATAAGCCTCCACCAACCGGAAGGGTTCGGGAAAGGTCTAAAGGAGACACCGCGCGTCCGTCCACTTCCCAGAACCACCATAAACCCCGACATTGTAAGCCACGCGGCAGAGCAGTTCTCCTGGGTTTCCTTACCCTGCTGCTCTCCACCGGGGGGCCCTTTCCCAATAAAATCTCTTGCTTTGTCAGCACATGTGTCTCCTCGGACAATTCATTTCCGAGTGTTAGACAAGAGCCCAGTTTCGGGCCCTGGAAGGGGTCCCTCTTCCTGCAACAAATGGTGACTCTGGTGGGACTCTTCTTCACCGAGACTGACATCCTGACCACTCGGGGTACTCAGGGGCCAGCTTGCCTGCCAACGGACCAGACCCAGCGGCCGCAACTGGGACCCTTTTGTCCCTGGTCTCCTCCTGATATGGACAACTGGCCAGAGTGCCCCGACCGGTAAGGAACAAGAGACTTTATTGATCTCTTTCCCCTTCCCTCTCTGTCTCCTCTCCTTAACCCTCCCTATCTTTCCCTGTTTTTCTAGTCCCCCGGTCCTGGATGCAGGAATCTGGTCAAAGGGCCCTCAGCCTGAGCTGAGGATTGGAGACTGATCACCTCCTCTTGGCAGAGAACTCGAATTCTGGTTCTGATTTCTGGTAGGGCCGAGTTCCAGTCCTCCCTTCTCTGGAGGCCCAGGGAAAAGTCCCGTAATGCCTGGGTATGTGTAGGTGGCAGGAGACGTCTGTAAGGCCACCCCTTTTGCCCACCTCTGCCCCTTCTTCTTTCAACCTGGCTTCCTTTCCTCCCTTGAAATCTTTGATGTTAGTACTTAGATCTGAAGTTCTGTGTCTCTATAGGAGGTTTTCTGAGAGACTATTTTTGTATTTAAGGGCTTCCCTGGTGGAGCCGAGGTTAAAGCGTCTGCCTGCAATATGGGAGACCTGGGTTCAATCCCTGGGTCGAGAAGATCCCCTGGAGAAGGAAATGGCAACCCACTCCAGTATTCTTGCCTAAAGAATCCCATGGATGGAAAGGCTTGGTGGGCTACAGTCCACCAGTCGCAAACAGTCGGATACGACTAAGCGACTGAGTGACTTCACTTTCACTTTGATGAGGACTGCCAGGTTTATATGTGTGTGTTTTAACTCTGTGTTCTGTGTTGTGATTTTTGATGCATGTGGTTTAGACCTGCCACCATTTTGTTAGAACTTGATTTTCTTTCCCTGTGCCTTGAGACCAGGGCTCTCAGGAACACTTATCTAGACCATCTCTAACTCCTGACACTGAGGAAAAAGGGGGAAAAAAAAAAGACTTGAAGCTAGATCTTGCACTGTGTCTGCCTAAATATGTCTTGGTATGTCTCTGTCTCTGGGTAATATTTTTGAGGTTAATTTGTATATGAGCTCTATTTGGCTTTAAAAAAGGTAAGCGCTTACAAATCAAGTAATTCTAAATTAAACAATAAATTCCAGGTTCATGTGAACTGGGAAATATTCAATGTTAAATACCTGATATTAATGTTTGTTTGTTGACCTATTTAATATAGACATGTCTTAGCGTAATTAATGTTAAAGTAGAATATTTTCATTGCACCTAGGTTTAATATAAGTTAAATATTATATCTGTTACAAGTTTGTC
>NW_024070198.1:9848338-9919256 GCF_014754425.2 Oryx dammah
TCCATGTCCAGTTCTAACTGTTGCTTCCTGACCTGCATACAGATTTTGCAGGAGGCAGCTTAGGTGGTCTGGTATTCACATCTCTTTCAGAATTTTCCACAGTTGATTGTGATCCACACCGTCAAAGGCTTTGGCATAGTCAATAAAGCAGAAATAGATGTGTTTCTGGAACTCTCTTGCTTTTTCCATGATCCAGCAGATGTTGGCAATTTGATCTCTGGTTCCTCTGCCTTTTCTAAAACCAGCTTGAACATCAGGGAGTTCACGGTTCACGTATTGCTGAAGCCTGGCTTGGAGAATTTTGAGCATTACTTTACTAGCATGTGAGATGAGTGCAATAGTGCTGTAGTTTGAGCATTCTTTTGCATTGCCTTTCTTTGGAATTGGAATGAAAATGGACCTTTTCCAGTGCTGTGGCCACTGCTGGAGTTTTCCAAATTTGCTGTCATATTGAGTGCAGCACTTTCACAGCATCATCTTTCAGGCTTTGAAACAGCTCAACTGGAATTCCATCACCTCCACTAGCTTTGTTCGTAGTGATGCTTTCTAAGGCCCACTTGACTTCACATTCCAAGATGTCTGGCTCTAGATTAGTGATCACATCATCATGATTATCTGGGTCATGAAGATCTTTTTTGTACAGTTCTTCCGTGTATTCTTGCCACCTCTTCTTAATATCTTCTGCTTCTGTTAAGTCCATACCATTTCTGTCCTTTATCGAGGCCATCTTTGCATGAAATGTTCCCCTGGTATCTCGAATTTTCTTGAAGAGATCTCTAGTCTTTCCCATTCTGTTGTTTTCCTCTATTTCTTTGCATTGATCGCTGAAGAAGGCTTTCTTATCTCTTCTTGCTATTCTTTGGAACTCTGCATTCAGATGCTTATATCTTTCCTTTTCTCCTTTGCTTTTCACCTCTCTTCTTTTCTTAGCTTTTTGGGGTCACAAAAAGTCAGACATGACTGAGCAACCGAACTAACCTGAATATTCCATTGTATATATGTACCACAGCTTCTTTATTCATTCATCTGTCGATGGACATCTAGTTTGCTACTATGTCTTAGCTATTGTAAATAGTCCTGCAAGGAACATTGGGTCCATGGGTCTTTTTTCAATTATGGTTTTCTCAGGGTATATGCCCAGTAGTAAGATCATTGGGTCATATAGTAGTTTTATTCCTACTTTTTAATGGAGTCTCCATACTGTCTTCCATAGTGGTCACATCAATTTTCATTCCCACTAATAGTGTGAGATGGTTCATTTTTCTCCACTCTCTCTCCAGCATTTATTATTTGTAAAATTCCCTCCACCCCAAGTTTTGAAAACTATGTTAGTGGGTCAAACTGACATTTTAAGATAAATGCACATCTTCATGTGTGAAAGTACTCCTGCCCAAGTGTGGGAGAAGACTTGATGGCTAGAGACTGAAATACTCAGAGAATGTGGGTAAGGTGGTGAAGTCGCTCAGTCGTATCCAACTCTTTGCGACCTCATGGACTTCTCTGTCCATGGGATTCTCCAGGCAAGAATACTGGAGTGGATTGCCATTTCCTTCTCCAGGGGATGGTCCTGACCCAGGGATTGAACCCGGGTCTCCCGCATTGGAGGCAAACACTTTAACCTCTGAGTCACCAGAGAAGCCCCAGAGAATGTGGAGAGAGATATATATATCTTATATCTTATATATATATATAAAGAGAGCAAGAATCAAATTTTTCATTTGCCTTCCAGAAAGCATTCATTTTGGTAATAGTGAGTGTGACTCTCCAGCATTATAAAGTTTACTTATATACTTCAAAATTAGGATTTTGTTTTGTTTCTGGCCATGCTACTCAGCATATATCAACCAATCCTGACTCCCCAATCATGGAGTGAACTCATGCCCTCTGCAGTGGAAGCACAAAATTCTAACCACTAGACAACCAAGGAAGTCCCCAAATTAATATATTTATGTGTGAAATTTATTTATATCTTTGGTAAAATATAATTCTCCATTAAAAATTAAAACCTCGATTATACTTTACATAGGACTTCCCTCATAGCTAAGTTGGTAAAGAGTTCACCTGCAATGCAAGAGACCTGGGTTCAATCCCTGGGTTGGAAGATCTCCTGGGGAAGGGAAAGGCTACTCACTCCAGTATTCTGGTCTGAAGAATTTGGTCTGGGTCACAAAAATTAAATCCTTGATTATACTTTATATAGAGATTTTTCTTAGGAAAGCTTCTTGTCTCTTTGTCAACTTCTTCTGAGTCTTGGTCATGGAATTTGGAAAAGGAAAGACTAAGCAGTGCTCTGAATGTATAACAGGAGCAGCCTGCTTTGCCACTGGCTCTAGCTCCTAATTTCTAACTTGGAATGAAATCTGACATTCTCAAATCAATAATGGGAGAATGGCACCCTATTAGAATTCCTATGAGAAGACAGAAGGTGTTTGAAAATATATTATTTATTAGCAAAGTATATGAGGTATTCTGAAAAATTCATTTTACTTTAGCAATTCCAATAACATTCAAGGAATGATTTTGGTGTTGGAGACTTGACCAGATTAGGTCACTCACAGTCACCAGTCCTGGTATCTTATGGATGTCATCCTCTTTTGATCTCCCCGTCTCAACTCCAACTGTTAACTTCCCTTTGGCCTTCTCTCAGGCTACCTCTATTCAAAACCTGGGGTCTTTGAATTGAGATCCTTGCACTGTTTAGTTTAAACAGCATAAACTAATTTTTAGTCCCTTAAGACAAGTCCTCAGAAGCCTTTGATGATGAGGTTGATTACAATCACATTTGGATATGAGGGTTTCATGAGAGAGTAGGGGAAGCTATAAGCCTGAAACTGAAAAAAACTGCCGAGTTGTGAACAGTACACAATAGCATTTTCCAGGTGGAGGTGGGAGCAGGATTATGTGAGTGCAAGAGTCCCTTATGAAAAGTATCCATTAGGAAGAAGGGAAGAGTTGGTGCAGATATTTGCAGTAGGAATGGAGAACCATCAGGGCACTTAAAAGTTTGAAAATGAGCAGTGGCCACTGATTAAGTCATTTTCATCATGTGGAATACAATGAGTGAACAAAAGAGCTATTCAATAGGCCATGTTTGAATCCAGATATAGAAAACAATAATATAAACATTTATCTGTATTGTCAATGTTGAGTCACATCTGACCTGCCATTCTGAGAGGATTAAAGGAAGTTCTCAGATCCTGAATCACTGACTGCTTTGTTTTATTCACAATTAAAAAAAAAAAAAAGATCATTCCAGGTAGCAATTTTCTTTCCCTCTTTTGAAAGATGGTGTATCAGTTTCCTAGGTCTGCCTTAACAAACTACCACAAAATGCACGGCTTAAAATAACAGAAAATTATTGTCTTATCTTCCTGGAATTTGGAAATCTGAAATCAAGGTGTTTGAAGGGCCATGCTCCCTCTGAAATCTGTTGAAAAATCCTTCACCTCTTCCTTGGTTATGATGGTTTGCTAGAAGTCTCTTTTGCTCCTTGCCTAGCAGCTGAATAGCTTCAGTCTCCGCTGGTATTGTCATATGGCATTCTCTCTGTGTGGCTCTATCTTCAAAAGGCCATTGTCTTACAAGGCCTTGAGTATTCTCTCAGCTTAATGTAAATTATTTCTTCTGTAATAACCCTATTTCCAAATGCAGTGACATTCTAAGGTATTAGGGGTCAGAGGTTGAGCAAGTCTTTTCTGAGAGGCATTGGGCATGGGGAAACACAATTCAACCCATAATAGATAGTAAAATATAGCTATGTAAAGAAGTCCTCAGTAGTAGGTTAATATATGAAACAATCTTTGGAGAAACAGAATAAGGTACACAATGAGAAGAAATAATGAGAGTAATAGAAGTGTAAACACTGTATGATAGATGTGGTGATAAAGCACCGCAGAACGGGAAGATAAGGTGACAAATGGAATATCCATGAAGCAAATAGCAAGGCAGTAAATAATATGGCTTTACAAGGAAACATGCACTGCATCATGCTAATAAAATTTTCCTTGGTAGGTTCAAAATGTGATGGCTATGTGTTTTATCCACATGTTTGGAAATGCATTTTCTTTACTAGGAAAAAAAAGCCATTAATCCTGAAGCCAAGATGAAAATTGTAAGTTATTTTTATCATTAATTAAAAAAAATATTTGGCACTATTATTTTCAATTGTTCTTTTAAAATTTCTTTTATTATAAAATCTGAAAGCTCTCCTTACATAGTATATGTTATATCAACCCATAAGTTTGACTTTAAGGGTCATAAAAATGGCCAAGTGAACTCGTGAAGCTAAATGTTTTGTTTTTTTTCTCCATTCGGAGTAAGATAATTTCCTACTGGGGTTACCCAAGTGAAGAGTATGAAGTTATCATTGCAGATGGCTACATCCTTCAGCTCAACCGGATTCTTCATGGGAAGAATGATACTAATCATTTAGCTAGGATTGGAGTGGGGGGGGAAGTGAAAGTCATTAAGTCCAAGTCAAATACATCCCAGTCATTCTAATCATAGAATATAAGATTAAGTTACTCGTAAAAACTGAACCTTGAATTTCTGAGATTAAGTTGACGGTCTGTTAACACTTAATTTACATTGATCTCTATGATGTGAAAATGAAGCACATATGTGTGTGCTAAGTCACTCCTGTCATGTCCAAATCTGTGTGATCCTATGGAGTGCGGCCCTCCAGGCTCCTCTGTCCATGGGATTCTCTGGGGAAGAGTACTGGAGTGGGTTGCCATGCCCTCCTCCAGAGGATCTTCCTGACCCAGAGAGTGAACCTGTGCCTCTTAACGTCTCTTGCATTGGCAGGTGGGTTCTTTACCACTAGCGCCACCTGGTGAAGCACACACTGGCCAATAAATTTCATTTGGTATATTGGGTGGAAATCCAGAGTCCCTGAATAGAAGCCCCAGGACTTTCAACCACAATTTTCTCTGGGATTCTTCACTTACCCAAGTGTGTATTAGCATTGCTCTTCCTGGTATAACAGCAGAGATCTGGTTCAGTCTTACTTTCTGCCCAAGTTCTCAGAATGTGGGTGCTCAGTCACTTCAGTCATGTCTGACTCTTTGCAACCCCATGGACTGTAGGTCACCCAGAATTCTGTCCTCAGAATTCTCCAGGCAAAAATACTGGAATGGGTTGCCATGCCCTCTCCAGGGTTATCTTCCTGACCCAAGGACTGGTCCCACATGTCCTGTGTCTCCTGCATGGCAGACAGATTATTTACTGTTGAGCCACCAGGGAATCTCAAGTGCTCAGAATAAACAGATGCTATTCTAAGTTCAGGAGGGTAACTTTTTTCTTTAATAATCTGCACATGAATTTTTAAGACCCAAAACATTCCTGTTTCTGGATAGTTCTTTCAACTTTTCATGAAGTGTAAATTCTTCACATAGAAAGAATGTTAACTTGTAAATCCTAGAAATTAAAAACTTTCACTAATGAAATTTAACTTAAGGAGGTCTGGCAAAAAGAGGACATAGGACCCCATAGATGTGGCTATTCTTTTGCACTGAGAATTAGAGAATAGCATTTCAATTATTAGTATAAAATAACCTCAATAAATTGTTAACTCATTTCTTTGCCATACAAACTAAAAATCCTAACAATAGCTGGTGCTTTGAAAACCTGTGTTGTACTTTCCAATAGACTTTGTTGTTTAAAACCATTTTCTTTGCTTCTTTTCAATCCAAAAACCAGTTGCGTACTTACAGCATGGTCTGTTTGTAACTGGCAGTATCTGGATTTCCAGTCTTCTCAACAGTAGCCCAGGCTTCCTTCTGGAAGATGCTGGGTATGATGTGTGGATAGGGAACAGCAGGGGAAGTAGGTGGTCCCAGAAACACTTATACCTGAAAACAGCTTCCAAAGAATTCTGGGCTTTCAGGTAAGGAAGGAAAAAATCTGTATTGTTGTATTTTGACTTTAAAATGTGCTTTTTAAAATTATCATATTTAAATAAATTTTAAAACTGAAATGAAGGTATTTCATTTAAAATATGTAACTTGAAAATATTTTTAAGGATTTATATAGAAAACTGCCCTAGATTTTTTATATAGTTATTAATGAGCTAAGAATTAAGATGAAAATTTGTCAGACATTATTTCCTCTTCTTCCCTCAAACTGAAAGTGAAAGAAAATGAAAGTGTTAGTCGCTCAGTCATGTCTGACTGTTTGCAACTCCATGGACTGTATAGCCCACCAGGCTCCTCTGTAGGCAAGAATACTGGAGTAGCTAGCCATTCTCTTCTCCAGAGGATCTTCCCAACCCAGGAATCAAACCCGTGTCTCCTGCATTGCAGGCAGATTCTCTGCCATCTGATCCACCAGGGAAGCCCATCCAATATTAATCATGTTACCAACCTATCCACTACATTTTACTTTGTGTGTCAATACTGCTGTTTTTAGGGGGAAAAAGTGGAGGAGGGAGGAGAAGACAAGAGTAAAAAATGTACATGGTTACTTACTTTTTGCAATGGAAAAGTAGAATAATGTAAAGCATCTGCTGTCACCAATTGCCCAAAAAAAAAAAAAAAATTGATTTTCTACCTTCACTTCTATACCCCAGCAGTGGTTTTTGTCTGCTATTTTTAAATAGTATATTGTTCGTATTTCTCTTATGGAAAAACCATAAAACGTAATATCTTAGATCTTAAGATCTAGAGCAAAAGCACTCTGAAATTTAGTCCATCACTTACTGGCTATGCTCACAGGCACAATTTCTGTTTCTTCAGCTCTAGAATGTGTGTAGTCATATACTTACCTTAAAGAAATTTTGTGAACTAGGAATGAAGTGGTGATTAGAAGCAGGTAGCATATTGCTTGCTTGTTTGTTTAGTCACTAAGTCACATCGGATTCTTTGCAACCCCATGGACCATAGTCCACCAGGCTCCTCTGTCTGTGGCATTTCCTAGGCAAGAATACTGGAGTGGGTTACAATTTCTTTCTCCAGGGGATCTTCTGGACCCAAGGATTGAACTACCGTCTCCTGCATTGGCAGGCAGATTCTTTTCCACTGAGCCACCTGGGAAGCTCTAGGTAACATATTGTTGTTGTTGCTCAATCACTAAGTCATGTCTGACTCTCTTTGACACCATGAACTGCAGCAGACCAGACTTCCCTGTCCTCCACTGAAACATGGTCCATTGGAGGAAGGAATGGCAAATAACTCCAATATTCTTGCCTGGAAAATCCCATGGACAGAGGAGCCTGGCAGGCTACTGTCCATGAGTCGCAAAGGGTTGGACATGACTGAGTGACTAACACACACATTCTTGCCACGAGAACCCCATGAACTGTATTAAAAAGTCACATATTAGCAGGTAACAAATGTGAAAGTGAAAGTGTTAATCACTCAATCACTCTTTGCGACCCCATGAACTCCTGTGTCCATGCACTGCAGTCAGATTCTTTACCATCTGAGCCACCATGTTAGCCCTGGTAACAAACAAGATGTGTGGAATTAGTGCTAGGTATTATGACCCTTCTAAAGTCCATTAAACAGAGGATAAGTTTCTTATTTACTAATAGCACAGAGAATTCTGCTCAATATGCTATAATAGCTAAACAGGAACAGAATCTGAAAAAGAATAGATACATGTATACGTATAACTGAATCATTTTGCTATATACCTGAAACTAACATAGTATTGTTAATAAACTACAGTACAATATAAAATTAAAATTTTATTAGAAAACATAATTTTTTTAAGTTTTACAAAATTAAAACAAGTTTCATGCATTTTTGTTTCATGAAGTTATGATGAAATGATAAAATGTGATCTTCTAGCCACCATTGATTTTGTTATAAAGAAAACAGGACAAAAACAAATTTACTATATGTAGGCTATTCCCTGGGAACAACTATAGGTATGGTAAGAAATATAAAAATTGATTATGGTATAATTTTTGTTTTAAAGATTTAACAAAGAAAGCATTTTTTAAAAAAAGAAATAATTTTAGAAATCATGCATATTAGCTATAATTATTTAGAACATACAGACAATCTGAAAAGGAACACATTTAAATGCCAATGATACTTGTTTTATTATGGAGTATACATGTATAGTCTTTCTAGAATAAACCAAATGGATATTATCACCTATTAACGAGATCTTTCTAATCATACCACATGTATTAAAGAAGATGTATATGCAGAGAGTCACCTGAGACTCTCTGTAGCTAAAATTTCTAAGACTGAGGACTTGGCATGTGTGTTTTTTTTTTTTTTCCTATAGTGTTTTTTTAATAGAAAGTTGATGTGTTGATACTCTTTAGGAGAAGTCTGAAGTTTGGTTGGTATGACTTCTTTGAGCAGTGACATTCTGCTGCCCAGTGACCTTTGTTTGCACTTTGCCTGGATTCCTCTAGGGTAGTATGAGGCATATGAATTTTCATACTGGAAATTCTATCAGGACTAAATGTTTCCAAACTTTTCAACTGATATGTAAGAATTAATTAATTCATCGTTTCAATGTACAGAGTACCTACTATTTGAAATATACTTTGTTGCCTGGCATTTGCAATGTATATTGTATGCTAAAGAAATCTCAAGCTTGTGATCTAAGAAGGCAGTTTGTCTTCCTCATCACTACTGGTATTTTGCGGTAGGAGATGTGGAGGGTAAGCAGTCCTGTGCATAATACGGTGTTTGCTAGTAGCTCTGGTCTCTAGCCACCAGATTCTAGTAGTACCCTCTTTGCATACTCAGAGTTGCAACTACAAAAAATGTGTTCAGATTTTGCCAAATGTCCCTTGGGAGTTGCAAATCACCACTATTAGAGAACTGCTACAAAAGAGATGATATTTCCAGCAGGCTTATGGTCAGTCAGATGAACAGGAAGGAGGCTAGCAGAGAGGAGAGTTAAATAGCCAATTAAGCATAAAAGGCCGCTCTCCTAGGGTTCAAGATACTTTAGAGACACCTCAAAATGTTTCATTTCTTTTAAAATTAGAAGCATAGAGAAATACAACTCATTTCAGATTATATTCATCTTTATATCAGTCACAAAATATAGTTTTTACATAGATTTACATGTGCATGTGTGTGTGCAGGTATGTGTGTATCTGTGTGTGTAGGAAGGGACCTGTGAAGGCAAAGGCATCTGGGGCGTTGAAAGGCATCATGTGACCGTAGAAGAAAACATTTCCTTCGAACACAGTTATTAGGGAAGATTTTATGAGGACAAAAAAAAAGAATGGTAAACTGGACCTTGAATGTTGATTGTCTTTTGAAAGACAGATGGCTCAGCCTCCTTTTCGGAAAAGAGGCCAAAACAGTAGAGGATGATTCTAGGCCCTCAGTGTGTTTAATCAGATTCAAGGATATCAGTAGAGACAGAAGCAGATGAAACAGCCTTTTGATAGGAGGGATTAGTTATATTTTCTAAATGTTTTAATAATGAAATAAAACACCGAGGGTCACTGAAGGTTAGTGATGGAATCAGCAAGCACTCACAGTGATTGCAAAAAAGTCAAATAGAATTGAGTTTCAAGAAATTAATCTGGTGTTGATGTGCAGGGTAAATTGTAGAGAAAATCTCTAGAGACCAGTTTGATGAAAAGATAACAGCTCTATTACGTAATCTTAGGTAAACTAGCCAAATAACAATGGAAATTTGAAGCAAGACGGAATTCAAGTAAACTAGTCTATTGTTTACTTTCAGCTTTTGGAGCATTTACAACAAATCCACAACTGGCTGAAAAGATTAAAATCCATTTTGCCCTGGCTCCAGTCAATACTGATAGATATATAACAAGTATAGTTCGAAGTCTTGCTTATATCAAATCAACATTATTCAAGGTTTATGGTGGGTTATATCACATGCTTAGTTTTCAAAATGTGGGAATGTGAACAAAACATTAAGAAATGAAACTGGCATAGCCTTCTGCTGGATACAAATGCTCTGTTTCCCTTGCTGACTTGACCGCAGTGCAACTCTCCCCTAGACTTGATGCATTGTGCACGGTGCTCAGCCTTGCGTTACCCAGTTTATTAAGCATATTTTTCTTTTTTTACTTATATGTATTGCCTATCTTTTGAAATCATTATTAATACAGTTTCTTCTTATACAAATTCCACAATCTGTATTTCTCTCTCAAGTTTACTATCTTGATCTCCTTTTAATTTTGCACACAGAAATTTGAATAGGTTGATTGTTTTCTCCTTTCAACTTCCTTTCTGTTTTCCATCATCTTGTCCCTGCCTACACTAATGACTCTATATTGTACTTGCAGTCATTATTTTAATGATATATTTAGAGTAGAAATATTGTGTTATTGTTGTTCAATCGCTCAGTCACGTGCAACTCTTTGCAACCCCATGACCTGCAGCACGCCAGACTTCCCTGTCTGTCATCACCTTCTGGAGCTTACTCAAACTCATGTCTATTGAGTCGGTGATACCATCCAACCATCTAGTCCTCTGTCGTCACCTTCTCCTGCCTTCAATATTTTCCAGCATCAGGGCAGCAAGTTTTTTAAAGACACTAATGAGAGATAAATGGAATGATTGGAAATCCTATTGCCCATGGTAGTAACAATAGTCAATTACGTTTGTTGTTGTTTAGTCACTAAGTTGTGTCTGACTCTTTTCTGACCCCATGAACGTAGCCCACCAGGTTCCTCTGTCCAAGGGATTTCCCAGGCAAGAATACTGGAGTGGGTTGCCATTTCCTTCTGCAGGGAATCTTCCCGACCCAGGGATCGAACCCACGTCTCTTGCATCTCTGCGTTGGCAGGTGGATTCTTTTACCTGAGCCACCAGGGAAGCCCTGGTTGATGTTTACCTTGATGAAATTTCCAGAGTATCTACTCCATCTTGAACCACTAACAAAATGTCATGGTTCTAGTTCCTCTACATCCTTGCCATCAGTTCAGGTTAAAGTTTTAGCCATTATAATTGTTGAGCTTCCTTGTGGCTTTAATTTGCATTGATCTATTGACTAATGATTGGGCATCTTTTAATGTATATATTTACAGCCTTCCATCTCCACTCCTCAGAGCTTATAATTTTAACTAGCTTATCATTTTTATTTCCAGCTAGTTTTATGCATTTATGTACTGTTAAAAATATAGGTAATGTTGCCATGAATTTGTTTTGCTCCCTTTTGTATAAAAAGTGTTAATTATCAAACTGGGTTTAGGCAAAACATTAAATAGAATCAATTACATTCTTAATCTTATTCCTAACATCCAATTAATATTATTGTGTAGAGTAGGTAGACATTTAATTTTATGAAGATTTTTATGGTAATTCTGAAAGACAGTAATTGTTAGTTCTCCATACTTATTCTTCTTTTTTCAAAATTATTCTCCAATGATATTTTCTTGCACTAAACTTTAAAGTTAGCTGCCAATTTCTCTTAAGCAAACAAAACAAAACTTTATTGAGGTCTTGAATCTTCCAATTTATAAAAACAGTATCTTTCTTCATTTATTAAACATTTATTTGAGTTCAAAACTTAAATTATGACTGTTACACATATATAGAACAAAAGTTGATTTTTATATATTGGTATATACCTTACACCTTTGTAAACATATGTTAGATCTAATTGCTTTTCTGTAGAATTATGATTTTCTATTTTTTTTAATTTTTATTTTTTTAAATTAATTAATTTATTTTTTATTTTACTTTACAATTCTGTATTGCTTTTGCCATACATTGACATGAATCCACCACAGGTGTACATGCGTTCCCAAACATGGACCCCCCCTCCCATCCCCCTCCCCACAACATCTCTGGGTCATCCCTGTGCACAAGCCCCAAGTGTGCCATATCCTGCATCAGATATAGACTGGCAATTTGATTCTTACATGATATTATACATGTTTCAATTAGAAGATCATGTTTTCTAAAAATAAAGACATTTTTACTTTATTTTTTTAGTTTCAATACTTTTTTAACTTAATTTTGTATGTGTGCTTTATTGCACTGACCAAAACCTTCATGGCAATGTTGAATATAAACAGCAAGGGCAGACATCATTTTCTGTGCTCACAGGGAAAGCATTCAGCCTTTCACTATTCCATGATATTAGGTGTGGGTTTTTCATATATCCACTTTATTAGCTTGAGGATGTTAACTTCAGGTCCTAGATTGTTGAGAATATCTATCAGGAATGTTTGTTGGGCATTGTTTGATGCTTTAGCTGCACCTATCGAGAGGATTTCATGATTTTTTTTTTTAATGAGAGATTTTCTGAGTGTTAATCTAATTGTCATTCCAGGGATAAATCTCACTTTTTCTTGATATTATACTTTTTATATTGCTGGCCTCAATTTGCAAAAATTTTGTTGAACATTGCTGCAGTTATATTCATAAGACCTATTGGTATAGTTTCTTTTCTTGTAAATCTGTTTTTCTAATTTTAGTATAATGCTTGACCTTATAAAATGAATTGGGAAGTAGTCCTTTTACCTCACTTTTCTGGAAAGGATTATGTAAACTTGATATTCAATCTTTAAATATATTTGGTCTAGTTCATTTTAAAAAGCCATCTGGGCCTAGAATTTCAATTTCTTTAATGGACATATGTCTCTTCAGGTTATCTATTTTTGCATGAATGAACAGTGGTCATCTCTCTTCAAATAATATGCTTATTTCTAAGTTTGTTTGAATTTGTTTCCATAAAATTATACGTAATATTTTCTGACTGCTTCTTTAATATCTATAGAATCTGTATGACGTCTCATTTCTTGTTCCAAATATTGATAATTTCTTGCCTTTCTATTTTTTCTCCTGATCAATATGACTAGAGACTTACTAATTTTATTAATCTTCTTGAAACACTAGCATTTGGTTCTACTGGTATTTTTTTCTTGTGATTTTTTTTTTAATAGCTCATTGATTTTCAGTGGTCATGTAGGGATGTGAAAGTTGGACTATACAGAAAGCTGAGCACCGAAGAATTGATACTTTTGAACTGTGGTGTTGGAAAACACTCTTGAGAGTCCCTTGGACTGTGAGGAGATCCAACCAGTCCATCCTAAAGGAAATCAGTCCTGGGTGTTCATTGGTAGGACTGATTTTGAAGTTGCAACTCCAATACTTTGGCCACCTGATGTGAAGAGCTGACTCATTTGAAAAGACCCTGATGCTGGGAAAGATTGAGGGCAGGAGGAGAAGGGGACGACTGAGGATGAGATGGTTGGATGGCATCACTGACTCCATGGACATGGGTTTGGGTGAACACTGGGAGCTGGTGATGGACAGGGAGGCCTGGCGTGCTGCGATTCATGGGCTCACAAAGAGTCGGACATGACTGAGCAACTGAACTGAACTGAACTGATTTTCAGTTGAACTTTATCATTTCCTTTTTCTAAATTTGGAATTAGTAGTTTCTTTCATTTCCTAGGTTTCTTAGATAATTGCTTCTTGAAATTTCTTTTCTAATTTAAGCATTTATGTTTATATATTTTTGTCTAAGTAGTGCCTTAAGGATATCAAACATTTTTTAATATGTTTCTGATTTATTTTTTATTCAAGTTAAAATATTTGGGTTTTTTTTTTTGACATCTTAATGTACTCTTTGCTACCTAAAAGTATATTATACAGCTTCCAAATATATGGACATTTTCCAGGTGGACTTCTGTTATTAATTTATAATCTAATTCTATTTTGTCCAGAGAATATAGCCTGTGTGATCTGAATACTTTTAAATTCATTGACTTGTTTTACAGTGCTAAGTATGATCCATCTTGATAAATGTTTTGTATGCATTGAGAAGAATGTGCATTGAATGTGCTTCTACTGCCACTGAGTAGAGTGTCCTTTAAATGTCAGTTAGATTATGTTGGTCAGGTGTTTTTTTTTTCTGAAAATTATTGAAAGAAGAGTACTGAAGTCTCCTACTATAATTATAGATTTGCCTGTTTCTCCTATCAGTTTTTGCTTCATGCATTTTGAAACTTTCTTAATTACACAAATATATAGGATTTTTATGTTCTTTTGATGATGGGATCTTGTCATTAAATAATTCATTTTATCTTTGTTGACCTTCTTTGTTCTAAAATCAACTTTGTCTAATGTTAATATAGCCATTTTAAGTTCCTATTTGATTGATATTATTATAGTTACTTTATTATTTACCTATTTGATTAATATTAATATTATTAATAATATATTAATATTATTATATTTTCCATCCTTTTTCTCTACCTATTCATCTTTACATGTAAAGTAGATTTTTATTGGGAAGCACAGAGTTGGACCTTGCATTTTAATCCTAAATAACAGTCCCTTTCTTTTAATCATGGTGTTTAGACCCCTTACATTTAATATGATAATTAGTATGATGCTACTGCTGCTGCTGCTGCTAAGTCGCTTCAGTTGTGTTAGACTCTGTGTGACCCCATAGATGGCAGCCCACTAGGCTCCTCTGTCCCTGGGATTCTCCAGGCAAGAATACTGGAGTGGGTTGCCATTTCCTTCTCCAATGCATAGTTAGGTGTAAATCTTGTATTTGTGTTTGTCCAATCTTTTTTGTACCCTTTCTTTAGCCTTATTTTGGATTAATTTTGTATATTTTATGGATTCATTTTGTCTCCATCACTGGCTTTTTAAATTTATCATTTTATATGTTTTGTTCTCTCATGTTTTTTTCAGGGTTTATAGTATATTTCTTTAAGTTAGCACAGTCTATGCTAATAAATTAATATTTATTACTTATCACATAATATAATAACTTTAAACATTCAGCTTTTGTTTGCCCCTCTCCCAGCATTTCTGCTATTTTTGTCATACTTTTTATGTTGGTATATACTACCTAAACAAAAATACATTGTTATTATTCTTTGAATAGTAATTTATACTTAAATTATTTTTTCATTAAAAATACAATTCGTGTTTTATATTTTCCTGTATATGTACTATGTCTTGTACTGTTCATGTCACTGTTCAGATCCAGATTTTTATCTGGCATCATTTTTTCTTTGGATTTTTGGACTTTTTTACATTTCTTATATTGTTAATGATTAATTATATCAACTGCTTCATTTATGATTATCTTTATTTTGCCTGTGTTCCCAAAATACATTTTCACTGGGGATAGAATTTTAGGTTTATAGTGTTTTATTTTTCAATGGTACTTTAAAAATATTGTTGCATGTTTTGGCTTTTGTTGTTTCCAGCAAGAAGTCCTTTGTTTTTACAATTTTTGCTTTACATGTAATGTCTGTTTTTCTGCCCACTTTGGGGTTGTTTTTTTTCTTTCAAAGATTTAAGCAGTTTTTCAAATTATGTGCTTTGGTGTATTATTTTATGATTCTTATGTTTGGAATTAATTATGCTTTTTGGATTTGTGAGTATATAGCTTTAAAAGTGAAATTTAAAAGTATATTTCTACTTAACATGCTAATTTTTTCCTTCATTGTCTTAGATATATGGAATATAGTTAACTTAATATTTTTGTTTCCTAGTATATCATCTGCATTCTTTGTGTTGATTCATTCTTCTCCTTATATAGACCTATTCCTTCTTCTTTGTGTTATTGATAATTTTTGTGACATTTTTCTTGTTGGATGATCCTGTTTTCCTGGAAATAGTATAAACTATTCTTTTAGAATGAAGTTAATCTAACCTAGTTACAGATTGATCATTTTGAGTCTTGTTCTTTGCTTTGTTAGTAGAAGCCAGAAAAGCCTTTAGTTTAGGTCTAATTTTTCCTTCCTCTGAGTCAGTTACCTTAAGATTACTCTAATAATGGTTATTATTAGAATTTCAAATCTGATTGGTGGGTACAGGCACAATATCAGACCTTCTAACCTCATGGATTATAATTGCTAACTCTTCAAGTGGATCATTGCCACTTGAAGTTAGCAATTGTAATTGCTAACTCACTCAAGTGGCCTTGAGTAAGTTTGTTCAAATACAGGTAGTTTTATTCTAACTAAATGAATCCATATGAAACTTTTGTAGGTCTTTCTGATCACTCTTTTTCTCTCTTTCTCTCCCATTTTTAACATGGGTTCTTTAGATACATTGACCTTCTCCAAAATCTCAACGTTATCCCATAATTTGGGTAGTTTATGCAGGTTTGCCTAGGTTTCCATACTGCAGCCTGAGAACTCTCTTCAGGCAGCAGATGAGCAACTGTGGGGCTCAATTTGATTTACCTCTTACTTTTTTCAGGGATCACTGTACTGCCTGATATTCAGTGTTTTAAATCTCTTGTTTAATAGATTTTTTTGTTTCCACTGTGACTATTATCTGGTTCCAGGACATAATCATAGTCTCAAAAATGAACACCCTATTGCCTCCCTGCTCTGGCACCTGGTGACAAATAATTTACATTCTATCTCCATGGATTTGTCTTCTCTAGATAGATATTTCATATAAAGAGAATCATACAATACCTGGTCTTTTGTATCTGGCTTCTTTAGCTTGGCATAAATTCCTCATGTTTACTCAAAGTTCATCTTTATTGTAGAATGTTTCAGTACTTTGCTCCTTTATATGGCAGAGTAATATTTCATTGTATGGATATACCACACTTTGTATATTCATTTATCCATCCATTAGTACACATTGGTAATATTTCTAGTTTATATATATGTATTATGAGTAATGTTGGTATGCACACTTGTTTATAAGTTTTAATGCAGACATAATGTTTTCATTTCTGTTAAGTATATACTTGGGAATAGAATGTGGGTCATATGATAACTTTTAAGACATTTCTAAGTTTTTTTCCAAAGTAGCTACACCATTTTTCCCCATTCACAGAGTGTTTGGAAAAGACTCTGATGCTGGGAAAGACTGAGGGCAGGAGGAGAAGGTGGTGACAGAGGGTGAGATGATTGGGTGGCAACATTGATTCAATGAGCATGAGTTTAAGAAAACTCCAGGAGACAGTGAAGGTCAGGGAAGCTTGGTGTGCTGCAGTTCATCACAAAGAGTCAGACCTGACCTAGCAACTCAACAACAACAACAAGCAGAGTATGGGCACTCTACCTCCTGGTCAGCATTTGTTATTGTTTGTCTTTTACTTCTAGCCATCCAAGTATATCATTGTATTTTTGTTTTGCATTTCCTTAGTGAATAATGATATTAAGCATTCTCTCAGATGCCTATTGGCCATCTGTTTTTCTTTGTTGGAGTAATATCTATTCGGTTCTTTGCCTATTTGTTTACTGGGTTCTTTATTTTTTGTTGTGTTCTAAGTTCTTTATACATTCTGAATACAAATCTCTAATTAGGTATATAGCTTGCAAATATTTTCTCTTATTCTATGCAAGGTCTTTTCACTATCTTAATGATGTTCTTGGAATCATGAAAGTTTCGATTTTGGTGAAGTCCATTTTATCATTTTCCTGTACCTTGTGACCTTGATGTTATAACTAATAAACCACTGCCTAAACCAAGATAAGATTTCCTGCAGCTCTTTCTTCTAAAAGTTTTAAAGTTTACTTCTTATATTAGTCCAATGATACATTTCTGCTTTATTGACTGTGCCAAAGTCTTTGTGTGGATCACAATAAACTGTGGAAAATTCTGAAAGAGATGGGAATACCAGAACACCTGACCTGCCTCTTGAGAAACCTGTATGCAGGTCAGGAAGCAACAGTTAGAACTGGACATGGAGCAAAGACTGGTTCCAAATAGGAAAAGGAGTACATCAAGGCTGTATATTGTCACCCTGCTTATTTAACTTCTATGCAAAGTAAATCATGTGAAATGCTTGGCTGGATGAAGCACAAACAGGAATCAAGATTGCCGGGAGAAATATCAATAACCTCAGATATGCAGATGACACCACTCTTGTGGCAGAAAGTGAAGAAAAACTAAAGAGCCTCTTGATGAAAGTGAAAGAGGAGAGTGAAAAAGTTGCCTTAAAACTCAACATTCAGAAAACTAAGATCATGGCATCTGGTCCCATTACTTCATGGCAAATAGATGGGGAAACAGTGGAAACAGTGGCTGACTTTATTTTGGGGGGCTCCAAAATCACTGCAGATTGTGACTGCAGCTGTGAAAGTAAAAGACTCTTACTCCTTTGCCAACAAAGGTCTATCTAGTCAAGGCTATGGTTTTTCCAGTGGTCATGTATGGATGTGAGAGTTGGACTGTAAAGAAAGCTGAATGCCAAAGAATTGATGCTTTTGAACTGCGGTGTTGGAGAAGACTCTTGAGAGTCCCTTGGACTGCAAGGAGATCCAACCAGTCCATCCTAAAGGAGGTCAGTCCTGGGTGTTCATTGGAAGGACTGATGCTGAGGCTGAAACTCCAATACTTTGGCCACCTGATGCAAAGAGCTGACTCATTGGAAAAGACTCTGATGCTGGGAGGGATTGGAGGTAGGAGGAGAAAAGGACGACAGAGGATGAGATGGCTGGATGGCATCACCGACTCAATGGACATGAGTTTGAGTAAACTCTGGGAGCTGGTGATGGACAGGGAGGCCTGGTCCACTGTGGTCCATGGGGTCGTGAACAGTTGGACATGACTGAGAGACTGAACTGAACTAAATGATGACACATTTTAAATTAATTTTTATATATGATATGAGGAAAGAGGCCAGTTATACTTTTTGATATAGACATCCATTGTCACAACTCCGCTTGTTTTTCCAAAGACCATTCTTTCCATATTTAATTACTTTGCCACTTTATTGATAATCAAGTGACCATAGATGTATAAATTTACATCTGAACATTTAATGCTCTATCATTTACCTATATGTTTCTATCTTTATGCTGAAACCACTCTGTCTTGATTTCTTTATCTTTGTAATAAGTTTGAAATCAAAACTATTGAGTCCTCCAAATTTTTACTTCCTTTTCAAGATTGATTTTATTACATTGGGTACCTTGTATTTCTATATGAATTTTAGGACCAGCTTACAAATTTCTTCAAAAATATCAGATGGATTTTCTATAAAGTTTGAATTGAATCAAACCTTGGGATTTGAATCATAGTTTGATTATGATTTATATTTCAATAACTTCTACTAATCTCTGTATTTTCATTAGAAAGTTTAATCCAGTTTTATGTTGTTGTTCAATCACTAAATTGTGTCCAACAATTTGTGACCCCATGGACTGCAGCATGCCAAGCTTCCCCGTTCTTCAATATCTGCGAGTTTGCACAAATTCATGTCCACTGAGTCAGTGATGCTATCTAAACATCTCATCCTCTGCTGCCTTGTTCTCTTTTGCCTTCAATTTTTTCCAGCATCAGGGTTTTTTCCAATGAGTCAACTCTTCACATCAAGTGGCAAAAGTATTGTAGCTTCAGCTTCAGCAACAGTCCTTCCAATGAGTATTCAGGACTAAATTCCTTTAGAATTGACTGGTATGATCTCCTTGCAGTCCAAGGGACTCTCAGGAGTCTTCTCCAGCATCACAATTGGAAAGCATCAATTCTTCAGCACTCAGCCTTCTTTATGGTTCAACTCTCACATCTGTACATGACTACTGGAAAACCAATAGCTTTGACTATATATATGGACCTTTGTCAGCAAAGTGATGTCTCTGCTTTTTAATGTGCTGTCTAGGTTTGTCAGAGCTTTCTTTCCAAGGAGCAAGTGTCTTTTAATTACCGTCCACAGAGATTTTGGAGCCCAAAGAAAACAAAATTGTCACTGCTTCTACTTTTCCCCCATCTATTTGCCATGAAGTGATGGGACTGAATGCCATAATCTTAGTTTTTTGAATGTTGAGTTTTAGGGCAGCTTTTTTACTCTTCTCCCTCACCCTCATCAAGAGGCTCTTTGGTTCCTCTTCCTTTTCTGCCCTTTGAGTGGTATCATCTGTATTTCTGGGTTTGTTGATATTTCTCCAGGGAATCTTTATTCCAGCTATGATTCATCCAGCCCAGCATGTCACATGTGTACTCTGCATAGAAGTTAAATAAGCAGAGTGACAATACACAGCTCTGATGTGCTCCTTTCCCAATTTTGAACCTGTCCTTTGTTCCATGTCTAGTTCTAACTGTTGCTTCCTGACCTACATTTCTCAGGAAGCAGGTAAGGTGGTCTGGTACTCCCATCTCTTTTAAGAATTTTCTACAGTTTATTGTGACCCACATAGTTAAAGGCTTTAATGTAGTCAATGGAGCAGAAGAAGTTTTCCCGGAACTCCCTTGCTTTCTCATGATCCAATGAATGTTCCCAGCCCATGTTACAAATATTTTTAAAAAATCTAATTATTTGTGTTGTTTAAAATCCCCATATTTGTAGTAATTTTCACTTGTTTTACATATAACCCAGATGTACTCTAGATGAAACCCTACTTTAGCTTTACCTCTTTCATAGAAAATGCATACAAAATATCTTCTGTTAACAACCACAGGTTGTATCTTTGTTCTGTAGGTTTTTCCTTCTAACACCTATTTTGTACAATGCTCCTTTATTTTATTTTACTCTACAGTACTGTATTGGTTTTACCATACATCAACATGATTCTGCCATGGGTGTACACGTGTTCCCCATCCTGAACCACCCCCCACTTCCCTCCCCATACCATCTCTCTGGGTTATCCCAGTACACCAGCCCCAAGAATTCTGTATCCTGCATCAAACCTAGACTAGCAATTAGTTTCTTATATGATATTATGCATGTTTCAATGCCATTCTCCCAAATCATCCCACCCTCGCCCTCTCCCACAGAGTCCAAAAGACTCTTCTATACATCTGTGTCTCTTTTGCTTCCTCGCATACAGGGTTATCATTACCATCTTTCTAAATTCTGTATATATGCATTAGTATACTGTATTGGTGTTTTTCTTTCTGGCTTACTTCACTCTGTATAATCAGCTCCAGTTTCATCCACCTCATTAGAATTGATTCAAATGTATTCTTTTTAATGGCTGAGTAATATTCCATTGTGTATATGTTTCTTATCCAGCTTTCTTATCCATTCATCTGCTGATGGACATCTAGGTTGCTTCCATGTCCTGGCTATTATAAACAGCTCTACGATGAACATTGGGGTACACGTGTCTCTTTCAGTTCTGGTTTCCTTGGTGTGTATGACCAGCAGTGGGATTGCTGGGTTATATGGCAGTTCTATTTCAAGTTTTTGAAGGAATCTCCACACTGTTCTCCATAGTGGCTGTACTAGTTTGCATTCCCACCAACAGTGTAAGAGGGTTCCCTTTTCTCCACACTGTCTCCAGCATTTATTGCTTGTTAGACTTTTGGATCGCAGCCATTCTGACTGGCGTGAAATGGTACCTCATTGTGGTTTTGATTTGCATTTCTCTGATAATGAGTGATGTTGAGCCTCTTTTCATGTGTTTGTTAGCCATCTGGATGTCTTCTTTGGAGAAATGTCTATTTAGTTCTTTGGTCCATTTTTTGATTGGGTCTTTTATTTTTCTGGAATTGAGCTGCAGGAGTTGCTTGTATATTTTTGAGATTAGTTGTTTGTCAGTTGCTTCATTTGCTATTATTTTCTTCCATTCTGAAGGCTGTCTTTTCACCTTGCTTATAGTTTCCTTTGTTGTGCAGAAGCTTTTAAGTTTAATTAGGTCCCATTTGTTTATTGTTCCTTTTATTTCTAGTATTCTGGGAGGTGGGTCATAGAGGATCCTGCTGTGATTTATTTAAAGTTTATGTTTGCCATATTTGTAACTTGAAAAAAATTTCAAATTAATTAGTGTGGGTATGAATTACCTACAAATTAATGCACACATTCTAAATATATTTTCCAAGAAGCCTGATAAGTATGTAATTCTATAGAACCACAAAATATAGCTGTATCATATTTTCATCATTATGGATAATTTCCATTTGTCCCTTTGAGGTTTGCCATTCTTTCACTCCTTAAAGTAACCTCAAATATAGTAACTATGTTTTCTGACACTAAGGATTTATTTAACATTTTTATAAATTCAGGTAAATGAAATTATACATTAATTATGATTTTGTGCTTTACTTTTTGATGAACTTTTTTTCATTTTTATCCACAAATTTTATATCTTCCTCTCTTTCAATCTCTATGTCTGACATAGAATTAAATTATCATCTAAAAGTAAATTTCTATCTAATATCCCTTGTTTTTAATGTATTAATTTAGCTAAGTGTACTTCTACTATCCTCTTTTTGAAAGATTTTGGAGAAAATATGTTTTTCTATCATTAAAGTTTTAAATTTTTTTCACTGTCTACTTGATATTTTATTATCACATCTTTTAGAATATTATTAGTTTTTCTAGCTTATTTTTTCTCATGTGCTACTGTATCTCTTGAAATTTACTTTCTTTTTAAAAAAATTCAGTTTGTAAATCCCATTTTGCTTTTTTTTCTTACAATGAACATATCTTAATATGAACAAAATTTATCTGCTTACCTTCCTTTTTATGTCACACATACCAAAAAATCTTAAATTT
Source organism: Oryx dammah (assembly GCF_014754425.2). Classification (NCBI taxonomy): domain Eukaryota; kingdom Metazoa; phylum Chordata; class Mammalia; order Artiodactyla; family Bovidae; genus Oryx; species Oryx dammah. Next base: position 9,870,671 of record NW_024070198.1, read on the forward strand.
TTTATTTTCATTGTCTCTATGAAGGTAAATTCTAGTGACTTTTTCTGAAGTGAAGTCAGGTCCATTACTTGCCAAAGTGTTTATTCTAGTTGAATTAATAGAAAAATTTCTAACATATTCTATTTTATTAGGCAACTCTTTTTATGTAATTTGTAGATTATCACAGTGAATTACCTACCATTCAGAAATACAATGAAATTTTGTATCCTTTATTTCTCCTATCTTTCTTGATTTATATTAGACACAAAATTTTTTTCTAACAAAAGTAATCTTTCAAATATGTCATTTTCAGATCTGTTTGGTGAAAAAGAAATTTTGCCCAATGCATATATTAATAAAATCATCAGTCAAAAAGTGCCACTGAAGGTGCTTGGTACAATTTGTAATAATTTACTTACACTGGTATATGGATATGATCCCCAAAATTTAAATGAGATAGGTGTCATTCATGATTTAAAGTAAAAAAATTTTTGATGATGTCTTTGTGGTAATGTATGATTACCTTAATAGGCAAAATTTAAGACCCAGGGACAATTGCCTTACCCAATATATGTATATCCTAACCTGTTTAATACAGGTAAATTATTATAATCCAGGATGCATTTTGCAAATAATTTCTAAAGTTCAGTATTTCTGAGATGAAGTAATCGATATGACTAGGTAGAAAATTCAAATATAAGCCTTGACATCATATGTGAATATATATCTGAATATCATATGTGAAGGAATTTTAATTTATTTTCCTCTGTTTCATTTTAATAAATCTATTACAATGTATCTGGGCACTGGTTATTCAGTCTCATACTCTTTCTATGGAAAAATTTAATCAAACATTATCATATAAGACAAAGAGACAGATTCCTCTGGTGTTAGATAAAATTATATGCTTTCTTCTAAACTTATTGAAGAGGAATCTGAGTCATAGAAGTAACACAATTTTACTATTTTGAAAGATTCTTGGCAAGAAACTAATTATTGACAAATGCATATGTTGTTTTTCTTTCTTCCAGAGTCGCCTTGATGTCTACTTGACACAGAATCCAGCAGGAATTTCATTTCAAAATTCATTTCACATTATTCAAGTACAACTTTTCAAATTTTATCACTCAGTATTTGTGGTGCTTCTAATATCTATTAAAAATATAAGGATTGAAAAGCATAATTCTGTGATGTGGTGGAGTAAGAAAAAATATTCTGGCGATTGGAATTAGTTACTGTAGTGATAGTGAAAGTCGCTCAATTGTGTCCAACTCTTTGCGACCCTATGAACTGTAGTCTGCCAATCTCCTCTGTCCATAGGATCCTCTAAGCAAGAATACTGGAGTGGGTAGCTATCTCCTTCTCCAGAATTACTGTAGAACTTAAATTTCAATCAAGTGACTTTTATTTAGGGTTTAGGAAATAAATTCCAAAAATAGGAAAGAGGATATCAGTTAAATTTTAAAATAAATGAATTTTATATAACTATGTCCACCATATTATTCTAAATTTAATTTTGCATCCTGTATTTTATTGGGAAACCAAATTTGTATCCCATAAAGAAAGGAAGTAGTTTGAGTTTTTAGCAAAATAGTCTCATTAAAAATAATAATTATGTATATAACCTATTTTCAACCAGATGACAATAATAAATAGCAAGTTCTTGAACATTTCTGCCTTCTTTTCTTCCTTCCCTTGTTCTGTCTCCCTCCCTATATGCCTCCTTTTCTCTTCTCTTGTCTGAAATCCCTCTTACTTGATAAGTTTTAATGATTCTCAGTTAGTTTTGTAGCAAAGGTATTACTGCTTTATGAGAAGATAAAAGGAAATTCCTTTGATGCCAAGAACAGTTATTGACCTGTGGGGAATGGGTGGAGTGAGTGAGTGGGTGAAGTCACTCAGTCATGTCCGACTCTTTGCGACCTCATGGACTGTAGCCTGCCAGGCTCCTCTGTCCATGGGATTTTCCAGGCAAGAATACTGGAGTGGGTTGCTATTTCCTTCTCCAGGGGATCTTCCTGATCCAGGGATCAAACCCAGGTCTCCCACACTGCAGGCAGACTCTTTACCATCTGAGCTACTAGGGAAGTCTGGGAATGGGTGGAGGAATGTGGTAAAGGTAGAATTTTTTCTTTTATCCTCAAAAGTGACAGCTTTCTTCTCTATTCAAAACAGAAAACTGGTAAAAATGTATTTTTTTTGTTGTTCAATCACTTAGTCATGTTCAACTCTTTGCAACTTCATGGACTGTAGCACACCAGGCTTCCCCATCCTTCACTATCTCCTGGAGCTTGCTCAAACTCATATCCATTGACTTGATGATGTCATCCAACTATCTCATCATCTGTCACCCACTTCTCCTTCTGCCCTCAATCTTTCCTAGCATCAGGGTCTTTTCCAATGAGTCAACTCTTCACAACAGGTAGTCAAAGTGTTGGAGCTTCAGCATGAGTCTTTCTAATGAATATTCAGGATTGATTTCCTTTAGGACTGACTGCTTTGATCTTCTTGCTGTCCAGGGAATTCTCAAGAGTCTTCTCCAGCACCACAGTTTGAAAGCATCAATTCTTCAGTGCTCAGCCTTCTTCATCACCCAGGTCCATCTGTACATGACTACTGGAAAAACCATAGCTTTGACTATATGGACCTTAGTAGGCAGTGATATCTCTGCTTTTTAATATGCTAAATTAGTCATAGCTTTTCTTCCAAAGGGCAAGAGTCTTTTAATTTCATGGCTACAGTCACCAACTGCTGTGATTCTGGAGCCCAAGAAAATAAAATCTGCCACATTTCCACTTTTTCCCCATCTATTTGCCATGAATTGATGGGACTGGATGCCACAATCTTAGTTTGTTGAATGTTGGTTTGTAATCCAGGTTTTTCACTCACCCCTTTCACTTTGATCAAGAGGTTCTTTAGTTCCTCTTCACTTTCCACCATTAAGGTAGTATCATCTGCATTTCTGAGGCTGTTGATATTTTTCCTGGCAGTCTTGATTTCAGCCTGTGATTCATCCAGCCCAGCATTTTGCATGATGTACTCTGCATAGACGTTAAATAAGCAGGGTGACAATATACAGTTTTGATGTACTCCTTTCCCAATTTTGAATTAGTGTTTTGTTCCATGTCCAGTTCTAACTGTTGCTTTTTGCCCCACATACAAGCTTTTTCTCAGGAGGCAGGTAATGTAGTCTGATATCTCCAACTCTTTAAGAATCTTTCACCATTTGTTGTGATCCACACAGTCAAAGGCCTTCGCATAGGCAGTGAAGCAGAAGTACATGTTTTTCTGAAATTTTCTTGCTTTTTCTATGATCCATTGGATGTTGACATTTTGATCTCTGGTTCCTCTGCCTTTTCTAAATCCAACTTGTACATCTGAAAGTTCTTGGTTCACATACTGTTGAAGCCTAGCTTGAAAGATTTTAAGTATTACTTTGCTAGCATGTGAAATGAGAGCAATTGTACCATAGTTTGAACATTCTTTGGCATTGCCCTTCTTTGGGATTGGAATGAAAACTAACTTTTTTTGGTCCTGTGTCCATGGCTGAGCTTTAATATCAATTTTTACATTCACTAGAGTTTGATGATAGATTGAAATTTTAGGAAACTTTGAGATATGAGTGTAAATTCTAACTTTTCTTTCTTAGCACTCTAGAAGCCTATCATGTGATGGCTGAAATATTGGAGACAAAGTAATCTCACATTATTAATACCACTTGCTAATGTGTTAGCTGTTGCCTGCACACAAAGTACAATAGCGTCTTATTCCAAGGCACATACCCTTGAAATCCATAGATGAATGGTACTATTGGATTCCATGTACCTTCATTGCCATGAAGGTCCATTGACTCATAATGAACAAAGCAACATAATCACATCCCAAGAAGAGATGCCTCATCTCATTATTATTATTATTGCAGATATCTATTTAGCATATTTCCACTGCCTAGCCACTCCTTTTTTCAGAAGAGATCATCTTTGAACTACTTAGGCTTGAAAATTAGAGTTCCATAAAAGCCCCATTTCTTAGTCCTTACAATTATGAGTCCATCAGAATCTTTTGCAACAGAAATCTTTCTTACCATTTTGCAAAAATACTTTGTCTCAGAGTATCAAGGAGGTATTTTCATAAAAAGAAAATTGCACATAAAGGTAAAATCTTTTTCTGCATACCAATTATGAATGAAAATATGAACTAGATTAATTTGTTTGAAAATAAATTTGAGTCAGTTGAATTGTAAAGCAACAAAGCAGTGTTTATAACTGAGAGTAAATTGACATTGCACATTGTGTGCATGTGCTGTTGCTTCAGTCTTGTCCAACTCTTTGTGATCCTACTGACTGTAGCCTGACAGGTTCCTCCATCCATAGGATTCTCCAGGCAAGAATATTACAGTGGGTTGCCATGCCTTCCTCCAGGGAATCTCCCAATCCAGAGACTGAACCTGCATCTCTTAGTCTCCTGCATTGGCTAGGGTTTTTTTTTTTAATGACTAGTGCCACCTGGGAAGCCTATTGTACATTATATTCATACTATAAGACTTTGTTAATCTGGATCTTCAATTCAGTTCTGTCGCTCAGTCGTGTCCCACTCTTTGCGACCCCATGAATCACAGCACACCACGCCTCCCTGTCCAACACCAACTCCCAGAGTTCACCCAAACTCATGTCCATCGAATCGGTGATGCCATCCAGCCATCTCATCCTCTGTCGTGTCCTTCTTCTCCTGCTCCCAATCCCTCCCAGCATCAGGGTTTTTTCCAATGAGTCAACTCTTTGCATGAGGTGGCCAAAAGGTTGGAGTTTCAGCCTCATCATCCGTCCTTCCAATGAATACCCAGGACTGATCTCCTTTAGGATGCACTTGTTGGACCTCCTTGCAGTCCAAGGGAATCTCAAGAGTCTTCTCCAACACCACAGTTCAAAAGCATCAGTTCTTCAGCCCTCAGTAATCTGCAGTATTTCCTCCTTTGTTTTTTTATCAGTTCAGTTCAGTTCAGTTGCTCAGTCGTGTCCGACTCTTTGCGACCCCATAAATCGCAGCAAGCCAGGCCTCCCTGTTCATCACCATCGCCCAGAGTTCACTCAAACTCACGTCCATCGAGTCCGTGATGCCATCTAGCCATCTCATCCTCGGTCGTCCCCTTCTCCTTCTGCCCCCAATCCCTCCCACCATCAGAGTCTTTTCCAATGAGTCAACTCTTCGCATGAGGTGGCCAAAGTACTGGAGTTTCAGCTTTAGCATCATTCCTTCCAAAGAAATCCCAGGGCTGATCTCCTTCAGAATGGACTGGTTGGATTTCATTGCAGTCCAAGGGACTCTCAAGAGTCTTCTCCAACACCACAGTTCAAAAGCATCAATGCTTCGGCACTCAGCCTTCTTCACAGTCCGACTCTCACATCCATACATGACCACAGGAAAAACCATAGCCTTGACTAGATGGACCTTAGTTGGCAAAGTAATGTCTCTGCTTTTGAATATACTATCTAAGTTGGTCATAACTTTACTTCCAAGGAGTAAGCGTCTATTAATTTCATGGCCGCAATCATCATCGGCAGTGATTTTGGAGCCCAAAAAAATAATTATGCTTTTTTTTACTGTGCCATGCAGCATGAGGGATCTTCCCCCTGTATTGGGAGCATTATTCTTAACAACTGGCCTGCCAGGGAATTCCTGGAAATATTTGCTTCTTAAGAAATATTTATAGACAGAAATTTATTTTATACCACCAAATTAAATATAATACAAACTTGTTGACATAACAAATTTGCATTTTTAATAGTTTGACAAAAAATCCATTTATTTCTATAAAATTGTAATGCATTTTTTTCCTGTTTACTGTTTCCTTTTTAAATAGACAGTATAAGTTACTAGAGTTCAAACTTTATTAAAATGTATGCAAAATATACTTTTTAATATACTTTTTTAAAAAGTATGTTATTTGTGCCAATCTTTCTGTTTTCTAGTTACCTGTGAATGTTTTAACCATTATTAACCCAGAACCACATAGTATTCTGGTAGAAAGAGGACTATACTTATACATGAAGGATGTTGAAACCGACTCAATGAGTCATATTATGAAATGAGGCAATAAGACCCAGTAGTCTCTAGTGCACTTGTAAGTAATAAAAAATTACTTATAAAATGAAGGTTATTTTATCTTTATTTAAAAGTACTCATAAAGGTACATTTCAAGCTTATGACTAGGGAAATCCATTTATAAATTATCTTCCATGTTGAAGGTCAGGAACGGCTGCGGTAAGGAGATACGCCTCGTCCAAGGTAAGGAGCAGTGGCTGTGCTTTGCTGGAGCAGCCATGAAGAGATACCCCATGCCCAAGGTAAGAGAAACCCAAGTAAGATGGTAGATGTTGCAAGAGGGCATCAGAGGGCAGACACACTGAAACCATACTCACAGAAAACTAGTCAGTCTAATCACACTAGGACCACAGCCTTGTCTAACTCAGTGAAACCAAGCCATGCCTCTGGGGCAACTCAAGATGGGTGGGTCATGGTGGAGAGATCTGAAGAATGTGGTCCATTGGAAAAGGGACTAGCAAGCCACTTCAGTATTCTTGCCTTGAGAACCCCATGAACACTATGAAAAGGCAAAATGATAGGATACCAAAAGAGGAACTCCCCAGGTCATTAGGTGCCCAATATGCTACTGGAGATCAGTGGAGAAATAACTCCAGAAAGAATGAAGGGATGGAGCCAAAGCAAAAACAATACCCAGTTGTGGATGTGACTGGTGATAGAAGCAAGATCCAATGCTGTAAAGAGCAATATTGCTTAGGAACCTGGAATGTCAGGTCCATGAATCAAGGCAAATTGGAAGTGGTCACACAAGAGATGGCAAAGTGAACGTTGACATTCGAGGAATCAGTGAACTAAAATGGACTGGAACGGGTGAATTTAACTCAGATGACCATTATATCTACTACTGCGGGCAGGAATCCCTCAGAAGAAATGGAGTAGCCATCATGGTCAACAAAAGAGTCTGAAATGCAGTACTTGGATGCAATCTCAAAAATGACAGAATGATCTCTGTTCGTCTCCAAGGCAAACCATTCAATATCACAGTAACCCAAGTCTATGCCCCAACCAGTAACACTGAAGAGACTGAAGTTGAATGGTTTTATGAAGACCTACAAGACCTTTTAGAACTAACACCCAAAAAAGATGTCCTTTTCATTATAAGGGACTGGAATGCAAAAGCAGGAGTCAAGAAACACCTGGAGTAACAGGCAAATTTGGCCTTGGAATGTGGAATGAAGCAGGGCAAACACTAATAGAGTTTTGCCAAGAAAATACACTGGTCATAGCAAACACCCTCTTCCAACAACACAAGAGAAGACTCTGCACATGGACATCACCAGATGGTCAACAACGAAATCATATTGATTATATTTTTTGCAGCCAAAGATGGAGAAGCTCTATACAGTCAACAAAAACAAGACTAGGAGCTGACTGTGACTCAGATCATGAACTCCTTATTACCAAATTCAGACTCAAATTGAAGAAAGTAGGGAAAACTGCTAGACCATTCAGGTATGCCCTAAATCAAATCCCTTATGATTATACAGTGGAAGTGAGAAATAGATTTAAGGGCCTAGATCTGATAGATAAAGTGCCTGATGAACTATGGAATGAGGTTCGTGACACTGTACAGGAGAAGGGATCAAGACCATCCCCATGGAAAAGAAATGCAAAAAAGCAAAATGGCTGTCTGGGGAGGCCTTACAAATAGCTGAGAAAAGAAGAGAAGCGAAAAGCAAAGGAGAAAAGGAAAGATATAAGCGTCTGAATGTAGAATTCCAAAGAATAGCAAGAAGAGATAAGAAAGCCTTCTTCAGCGATCAATGCAAAGAAATAGAGGAAAACAACAGAATGGGAAAGACTAGAGATCTCTTTAAGAAAATTAGAGATACCAAGGGAACATTTCATGCAAAGATGGCCTCGATAAAGGACAGAAATGGTATGGACCTAACAGAAGCAGAAGATATTAAGAAGAGGTGGCAAGAATACACGGAAGAACTGTACAAAAAAGATCTTCACGACCCAGATAATCATGATGATGTGATCACTCATCTAGAGCCAGACATCTTGGAATGTGAAGTCAAGTGGGTCTTAGAAAGCATCACTACGAACAAAGCTAGTAGAGGTGATGGAATTCCAGTTGAGCTATTTCAAATCCTGAAAGATGATGCTGTGAAAGTGCTGCACTCAATATGCCAGCAAATTTGGAACACTCAGCAGTGGCCACAGGACTGTAAAAGGTCCGTTTGCATTCCAATTCCAAAGAAAGGCAATGCCAAAGAATGCTCAAACTACCGCACAATTGCACTCATCTCACACGCTAGTAAAGTAATGCTCAAAATTCTCCAAGCCAGGCTTCAGCAATACGTGAACTGTGAACTCCCTGATGTTCAAGCTGGTTTTAGAAAAGGCAGAGGAACCAGAGATCAAATTGCCAACATCCACTGGATCATGGAAAAGCAAAAGAGTTCCAGAAAAACATCTCTTTCTGCTTTATTGATTATGGCAAAGGCTTTGACTGTGTGGATCACAACAAACTGTGGAAAATTCTGAAAGAGATGGGAATACCAGACCACCTAACCTATCTCTTGAGAAACCTATTTGCAGGTCAGGAAGCAACAGTTAGAAGTGGACATGGAACAACAGACTGGTTTCAAATAGGAAAAGGAGTACATCAAGGCTGTATATTGTCACCCTGCTTATTTAACTTATATGCAGAGTACATCCTAAGAAATGCTGGACTGGAAGAAACACAAGCTAGAATCAAGATTGCCAGGAGAAATATCAATAACCTCAGATAAGCAGATGACACCACCCTAATGGCAGAAAGTAAAGAGGAGCTAAAAAGCCTCTTGATGAAAGTGAAAGAGGAGAGTGAAAAAGTTGGCTTAAAGCTCAACATTCAGAAAACGAAGATCATGGCATCCGATCCCATCACTTCATGGGAAATAGATGGGGAAACAGTGGAAACAGTGTCAGACTTTATTTTTGGGGGCTCCAAAATCACTGCAGATGGTGACTGCAGCCATTAAATTAAAAGATGCTTACTCCTTGGAAGAGAAGTTATGACCAACCTAGATAGCATATTCAAAAGCAGAGACATTACTTTGCCGACTAAGGTCCGTCTAGTCAAGGCTATGGTTTTTCCTGTGGTCATGTATGGATGTGAGAGTTGGACTGTGAAGAAGGCTGAGCACCAAAGAATTGGTGCTTTTGAACTGTGGTGTTGGAGAAGACTCTTGAGAATCCCTTGGACTGCAAGGAGATTCAACCAGTCCATTCTGAAGGAGATCAGCCCTGGGATTTCCTTGGAAGGAATGATGCTAAAGCTGAAACTCCAGTACTTTGGCAACCTCATGCGAAGAGTTGACTCATTGGAAAAGACTCTGATGCTGGGAGGGATTGGGGACAGGAGGAGAAGGGGACGACCGAGGATGAGATGGCTGGATGGCATCACGGACTTGATGGACGTGAGTTTGAGTGAACTCCGGGAGTTGGTGATGGACAGCGAGGCCTGGTGTGCTGTGATTCATGGGGTTGCAAAGAGTCGGACACCACTGAGCGGCTGAACTGAACTGAACTCATTATAATCAGATAAGCTCACTTTTTCAAAATTTACCAATTGACCCCATTGAGAAGACAAAAATGAAAATAGAATTAAAGATCTAATAAAATATTAGATTTTAAAAGATTATGCAATATTTTACATTTCCCAGGAAAATGGTATAAATAGACATAATGATAGGTTCAAAACAATAAGAGATCAATTTTTATGACAATTCAATGCAGAGCAAATTTGTATATTATTTGAACCTCAAAACAACCTTATGAAATTTTCCATATATTTATTAATATCACCATTTCATATATAAAGAACCTAAGGTACTCAGAGTTTCTAGTTTGTGAAAATCATTTGGTTATCTTAATTTAAAGACTTGGACAGTAGTCCATTTCTGTCTGAAAATAGTTGAGATTCTATGGATAATTGCCATTTTATTTTCTTGGGAGAAGAAAATAATCAAGTTACTATTTTTAATTTGATATGCTATTAACATAAATCTTACAATTTCTCATTTTCTTTTAGCCCACTCTTCCATTTTATGGTATGAAGAACATGAAGGTTCCAACTGCAATGTGGAGTGGTGGACGGGACAATTTGGCCAATCCAGTAGATGTTTAGAATTTGGAACCACATATCTCCAAATTCATTTACCATAAGAAGATTCCCTACTATAATCATTTTGATTTAGTAGCCAGATTAGATGCTTATTATCGTTTATACAGAAATCATTATGACAATGAATGAAATTTAATGACGTTGAAATTTTCTTCCCTTTTACACATATTTTCCATCTTTCCTAAAGCTTCCTTGCTTTTTCATATGCAAAGGATTTTTTGCTAGTCTCTTGTTTGCTTTTTAAAATGATCTTTATAATTTTTAAGTCAGAATCAGCTTGATAAAACTTTTGTACTTGTATGAAGTATGAACACTATTAAAATATTTTATTCATCTATGAATGTGTTCCAAGCCATGGTGATTTTGATATTTTAGACAAGAAGATAGCTCTTTGAAGCACAAATATTCATCTTCAGTTCAGTTCAGTTCAGTCGCTCAGTTGTGTCCAAGTCTTTGCGACCCCATGAATCACAGCATGCCAGGCCTCCCTGTCCATCACCAACTCCCGGAGTTCACTCAGACTCACGTCCATCGAGGCGGTGATGCCATCCAGCCATCTCATCCTCGGTCGTCCCCTTCTCCTCCTGCCCCCAATCCCTCCCAGCATCAGAGTCTTTTCCAATGAGTCAACTCTTCGCATGAAGTGGCCAAAGTACTGGAGTTTCAGCTTTAGCATCATTCCTTCCGAAGAAATCCCAGGGTTGATCTTCAGAATGGACTGGTTGAATCTCCTTGCAGTCCAAGGGACTCTCAAGAGTCTTCTCCAACATCACAGTTCAAAAGCATCAATTCTACCATGCTCAACCTTCTTCACAGTCCAACTCTCACATCCATACATGACTACTGGAAAAACCATAGCCTTATCTTACTAGCAATTTTTAAAGTCTTGAAATATTCATGCAGGAAGAAACTAAGTTGTATGATACTCTTTTTTGGTTTGGGTGAGAAAGAGAACATGGTGCCTGGAAAAGGGGTCCTAAAGATGCCTTTCATACGTTTTGGCCAAGAAACCAAACTGGAACTTTTTCAGTTAGTCCTCTTGGCTGTAATTCCATGAAACCAAGTCTTATCCTGTCGCACCAGCTATATGAACCAGGAACTATTTCAAAGAAACTGAATATATTAGTATTCTCTAGTATGGAAAAGAGGAAATTTTTTAAGCATCATTTTTTATTATGGATAATGCTTGCCCTAGGACAGTAGTTTCAGAGAAAAGTTTGCTAACTGGTAATTAATATAAAGTGTCAAAATCCCAAAAGATGTTTTATTTACTCCTGTTTCCATTCTTTTTCAGTCATAAATTGATGTAAAAGAATCTAAGACATTAACATACGATGCAGTAGGATTTAGTCATTCCAGATGTATTGATAGCCCAAGAATAACATGACTTACCAAAATACTTTGGTCTCTTTTGTGTATTTTTCAGAGAGCTGTCCAGTAAATTAGATGTCTAACAGCCTCATGTAGTTATTTAAATTTAAAATAAAATTTATTAAATTATATTAAAATTTCAGCTTCTCAGTCTCACTAGCTGCATTTCAAGTCCTCAATAGTTATATGTGGCTACTGGGTACCATATTGGAAAGCATGGATAGACAACACTTCATTATTACATAAAGTTCTGTTGAAAAGTCCTAGAAAAGGAAGACAGCAAAACATGGGAATTGCAAACAGTCGAGTTATCAAGGTTTAGAACACTCCACAAAATATCCCACAAAAGAAGCAGAAAAAAAAATAGGTGGTTTATAATATCAGTTACAAAGGACTGGAAAGCACTGCCACAAACATTGAAGTTGTTGGGCATTGCCATTGACTCAGGTATCAAAAGCCTTTCCAAAATCATAGACAGAGTCTTAATTTTTATTGATCCTCACAGGAAATATGCAGATAGCCTCAAAGGACCACACTGTGTGATGCAACTCAATACTGATTGTAAAAGTATCTATCCTACATTATATACTCAATACATAGTAGAATTGTGAACATATCCTGAAGGTACTACCATAATTTAGGGCTTCTTCTTCTCAACAGATACACTCAGGTTTTCACAGGACTGGTGACATAATTCAAGGAGATCATGAATTTTGAGCCCATGAATTTTGATAATGCAAGGCCCCTTTTTCTAAAATTACTAAGTATTTTGATATGATAATAGTAAAGTATTAGATCAAAGATGGGCTTTTTCAACATGGAGCCCTGTGTCATTGTACACCTCCTTGATGTCAACAGTGGGTCTTAAATTACTTAAATGAAAGACTATACCATTTTGTTACCTTCTGTAACTCCTCTTCTGCTTTAGTTTTTGCCATTTCCTTTAATGTTGAATTTAACTCAATAGTTTATGTTCAATTTCTATATTTACTAACTACCTACATTTAAAAAAAAACTTTTTTTTTAATGTGGACCATCTTTAATGCTTCATTAAATTTGTTACAGTATTGCTTCTGCGTTTCTTTTTTTTTATGCTTTGGTTTCTTGACTGCAAGTAGTGTGGGATCTTGGCTGCCCCACCAAGGTTCAAACTTGCATACCCTGAATTGGAAGGTGAAGTCTTAAGCAGTTAACTAGGGAAGTCCTCAATCAACTGTCTTTTAATTGAAGTGGTTCCTGTATCATATTACTAAACCTGCTCAGCAAGTTAATCAACGAACTTTCGGTTCTCATCTCTTACATTTATGGCTGTTTGTTATCATTTCCTTTCTACCTCTGCTGCCCTATAACCCAGGTTACACTCTCCTATTCTGGTTCTTTTGTCCTCTATCTACTCTTGTGTATTCTAATTGCTCATCTCGCTATACTGAGTCCTTGACACTTCCCCACTGTGCTTTGTGTCTAGGTGATTTCATCCTTTGTTCTGATCTTGATGAACTTTCTGTATAGATAATTTTTAATCTATACTGAACCCTGAGGCTGTCTTACTGTGTAACCTGGTCCACTGACATCTACTCAATAAATATTTTTATATTATTTATCCTTCACTGAATCTATACCTGAAGTATCCACAATATTTTGTAGATTAAATATGGGTTTGCACTCAGTAAATGGCCACAGAAGTATTCCAGAATTGACATTTATTCATGAAAAATCCATTTAGGAATTATATTCTACACCATAAGTTGGCCTTTCACACATTCTTCAAACACTGCTGAGGTCCCAGATCTGAAGGAAATGTAAGATGAGAAAGCTCTTTCAAATTTTAAAACTTTTAGAAGCCAAGGGTTTTCAATTAAATGTCACAATCATTCCTCTTTAGAAACACTGCTCTAAAAAATTCCTTCAAATATATTTTGTTATACATTTAAGAATTGAATAAATAGAGGAGTATTTTAATAGTTCAGATAATTTTCTCTGATCTATTAAGTATAATATGGCATCCTAAAGATCTATCACTATCTTTGATTTGTTTACATATAATCAGTCTAGGTAATATTTTTTAAATCCCTACTGACACTTTCCTGATTGAAATCATGAAGTTTCTTAATTTAAAACTTAAATCCTGATTTAAATCTTATATTTAAGATTTACTTATGTAAATTTCACATGCAATTATTTAACTTAGTTTACATATACATATTTCATGTGTAATTACATGTGCAATTATGTGATATACATATGTAAATTTTTAGTGTTTACCTATTAAATCTTAATTATGTTAATTAAATAAAATATAAATTAGAGATTTATATTTAAATCTTAAACAAAGCCATCAGTCATAGCTAAAGGTTGTTACACGTCTCAGTCATGTGGGTGAACATGATCTGAACAATGATTACAATGGTAACTGTTGTTGTTCAGTCACTAAGTCATGTCTGATTTTTGTGACCCTCATGGACTGTAGCATGCTAGGCTCCTCTGTCCTGCTCTATCTCCCAGAATTTGCTCAAATTCATGTCTATTGAGTCAGTAATGATATCTAATTATCTTGTCCTCTGCCACCCCCTTCACCTTTTGCCTTCAGTTTTGGCCAGCATCAGGGTCTTTTCCAGTGAATCATCTCTTCAGACCAGGTGTCCAAAGTATTGGAGCTTCAGCTTTAGCATCAGCCCTTCCAATGAATATTCAGGGTTGATTTCCTTTAGGACTGGTTGGTTTGATCTCCTTGCAGTCCAAGGGACCCTCAAGAGTCTTCTTCAGCATCACAATTTGAAAGCATCAATTCTTCAGAATTCTGTCTTATTTATGGACCAACTCTCACATCTGTGCATGACTACTGGAAAAAAACATAGCTTTGACCTTTATTGGCAAAGTAATGTCTCTGCTTTTTAGTAAGCTGTCTAGATTTGCCACAGCTTACCTTCCAAGGAGCAAGCATCTTTTAGTTTCATAGCTGCAGTCACTGTCCACAGTGATTTTGGAAACCAAGAAAATAAAATCTGTCACTGCTTCCACTTTTCCCTGTTCTATTTGCCATGACATGATGGGACAAGATGGCATGATCTTAGTTTTTCTCATGTTGAGTTCAAGTCAGCTTTTTCACTTTCTGTTTTTACCCTCATCAAGAGACTCTTTAGTTACTCTTACCTTTCTGCCATTAGAATGGTATCATCTGCCTATCTGAGGTTGTTGATATTTTTCCTGGCAACCTTGATTCCAGCTTGTGATTCATCCAGCTCAGCTGGATGATGTACTCTGCATATAAGTTAAATAAACAGGGTGACAACTGCTAGATTTAAAGTGGATAACCAATAAGGACCTGCTACATAGCACATGGAACTCTGTTCAATGTTATGTGGCAACCTGGATGGGAGGGGTGTTTGGGAGAATGGATACATGTACATGTACGGCTGAGCCCCTTTGATGTTCACCTGAAACTATCACAACATTGTTAATTGGCTATATCCCAATACAAAATAAAAGTTCAAAAAATAAATAAGCAGGGTGACAATATACAGCCTTGTCATACTTCTTTTCCAATTTTGAACCAGTCGGTGGTTCCATGTCCAGTCCTAACTGTTTTTTCTTGGCCCACATACAGGTTTCTCAGGGGACAGGTAAGGTGGTCTGATATTCCCATCTCTTTAAGAATTTTCCACACTTTGTTGAGATTTATACAGTCAAAGGCTTTAATGTAGTCAATGGAGCAGAAGTTTTTTCTAGAACTCCCATGTTTTCGCCATGATCCAACAAATGCTGGCAGTTTGATCTCTGGTTCCTCTGCCTGTCCTTCCAAGGATGAAACTGAAGCTCCTCCCACTAACGCAGGACTTGACTCCTGATGCTGTACTTGGGCTCTTTCCCTGCCGACCACCACACTCCCTGGACAGCGGGCCCTTTACTATAGCATACTGCCATAATTTCAGGGCTGCATTTAACTTGTCTCTTAGATTTTATAGATATTTTAGTTTTTTTGAAGCTATTAATATACAAAGAAAACATAGTTTGAGGTACTATAACTAATAGGAGGATCTCCTTATGAACCTTGTGAGTCTCAACCTGCTAGACCGAAGTACACTTTAAAACAATCCGGAGCTCTTGATCTCATAATTAGTACAGTATTTTAGGTAACTTAGTCTATGGGACAAAAATGCATCCTTCCAGATATCCTCCCATTTCCACATTCTCTAAAGCTGGCCTTTGACTGAAGTAGGGGCATTTGATATTTTCCTGTGGTAACTAAGTGGGTCATGACTTTCATTCACTGACCTTCATCTGTACTCTGAACTGAAGATCTCTGAAATGTAATTTGTCCTATCCCAGTGCATTCAGCTGTTCCATGTGGAGAAGACACAAAGTAAACAAAGTCATGTGTTTATTCATTATAATTTCTATATTGTAGGATTTCTGTAAGACTATATCAATACAATGTAGTTAGTGATACCATAATTAGAGATCAATGTTGATTTTACATTGTCAAATATAACAAGAGTCCATATTCTTCTACACACATAACATCAATTTATATCCAGATAAAACATGAGATGCCATATGGAATTTATGTGTTTTTTTTTTCTTGGAACCATGAGATTCCATTAAATTCCATTAAAGGAATGAGATTCCTTATGTTAAGAACTGAAAAAAACTTTGGAGAACTCTCTAGCAGTCCAGTGGTTAAGATTCCATGCTTCCACTGCCAGGAGCAAAGGTTCAGTCTCTGGTCTGGGAATGCACATGTCCTCTTTACAGTTAAAAATAAAATCCCAATGGGATTATGTAGTTTCACCCCTGTCAACAAAGAATGTATGTCAAAATATATCAGATATGCCAAAATGTTACATAAACTGACATTATCCTCTATTACGTTGTCATCAACTACTTTTAGCTCAAGCTGTTGAAAATATTTCATTTTACTTTTCTAGACCCTGCCCCACAGGTACTTGGAAAACTTTCTTTCAACCTTTTGTATTTTCTGAATCACCTTCTATTTTACTTTTCCCTACCTCTTGTTCCCTCTTTCAACAGCTCCGGAATTCACTTCATGCATTATGCATCTCCATGAATGGCAGCACTGGCAGGAACTCTCATTAGCTATTTACTAGTTGTTTGAACAGTTGTAAAAGCCTTCCAGACATTTCCATGCATTCGTGAGTATCCTAACCTTTAGCTCCTAAAGACACTGTTGTCCAAACTACACAGTACAAAGACTCTTCATATTACTGGTAATCTATTTGTTTATTTTGTATGGTAATAGCTTCTTTAGAAAAATTGCATGTGATCCCATTGAGATACAGTGAAGTTTTTCCCACATACTACAGTTTTGTTTTGTTTTTTTCCTAGTTGGCATTTTCAGGTAATCTGAAAATCCTGTCTATTGAACTGAAGTATTGAAGTGTTTTTTAGTGTACTTGTTTTCTGATATTAGTCAGACTAGATATTAATTGAAACCATGCTGATAGTTTTTACTATCTTTATTCATTTATTTCATCCTACAAGTAAACACGAAGTTTCTGTATGAGCAAGACTATTGTAGTGATAAACACATCAGTTCCTCATGCCTTAATCTGGTCCCCTTCTGAAACTGCAGGATGACTAAGCCTGAGGCACGAAGGATTTCTCTTGTGCCATAGGAGAAGAGCTCTAGACTTATGAATCCTGAAATTTAAATAGGGATAGGAGAGCTGTTTGTTTGTCACCTTACTTTCTGGGAGAGAAAAAGAAAACTGCTCCACTAGAATGTAAATGGCTAGCTCCATGACTCAGAGTTTCATCCCTCTTTGAATGTGAACAACCTCTCTAGAAGAGAAAGTGGGCAGTCTCTATCACAGAATGAAAGAAATTGATTCCAGGGAAATAAGATTTATTACTATTTGAATGGGAGAAAATCACTCTAGGTCTAATAGTTTTTAACTTTCAAGGATTGTCCTTTAATTCAGGTTGAATATTTATTTGCTCAGAAAGCCCTGACTAAGTAGAAACATGAAAATATTCACTTCTGCACAGAACCTTGGGTACACTGAGTACACCTGAGTACAGGGTCAGATAGCTATAGATATATTAGGTCAGAGATGAGTTAATGACAATCTTTAGATACTACTTTTAAACCTGAGAAGCAGCTTAATCTTCATCTACTGAGCACTATCAAGCCACAAAACTGGTAGTGCAAATTGCCCAAGTCTAGCATTTTGTAGAAACACACATGTCATGCCTCACCTTTCTGCTAAGTATCCTTTCTATAAACCAGAATATGGATAACTGAAAGAATGATATGTTAACCTTTCTCCCAAAATAACAGTTTTATTTCATTGTTTAGTCCTTGACAATATTTTAAATTATTAATCACCATTATAATATGTTTATAAATCACATAATCAAATTATAATGTCTTTAGAGTTCATAGATATATTGATATCCATAGCCCAGTGAAGTATTTTCTCTGTAGGCTTATCCTTTTAAAAATGAATGAATAAGTTCAATGAATTTCATGGTCATGAAGAATGTGGTCTCTTTATATTGGGAGTTTATATGAAAATATGGCATATGTAAATTAGGTCTAGAAAGATCACCATAATAGATATTTGGGAGTTGTGCTAAAATATACTTCAGAGGATGGTTTAAACCATAATCTTCAAGACAAGTAAGTGATGCCTCTCTTAGGGCCAATTAAGTCAGATGGTATGAGTAGGTGTTAATTTAGGAAAAACAAGATCAAGACCAGGAATTCCAAAGAAAGGTAAAACTAAGATTCAGGTTTCATAACACCCACCCTATCTGCTTGAATTACACCTTTGGAATAAGTGTGAAGATCATTCTGTAAGAAGCACTTCTCTCTTATTCTGTCTACTTGAAATGTAATTGGCATAAATTAATTTATACATATTTGAAAGGTACAACTTTATGAGTTTTACTACAAATGTACATGCAGAAAACTAACATCCTAATCAAGATACCAAACACTGTCATCACCCCAAAAAGTTCCCTCATGTTTCTTGTTAATTTATCCCTTCACAGTTTTCCATAGCCAAACATTAATCTAATTTTAGTCATCAAAAATCAGTTTTCACTTTCTATAATTTTATATGTCAAGTAATACAGTTAGATATTATTTTTTGTCTTTTTAAAAATAATATTTGTCATTTATTCAGATTATATTCAGAAGTGCAAAGAAAATAGAGTTTCTTTATTTTCCATTAAAAAATGCAGTCTTCATCTAACCCCCCTACCCCAGGTGTCTGGGCAAAGGAAGGTGGTGGAGGCCAGTACAGAATAATAAATTTATTCCAATATGGTAACATTTCTCCATTATAGTAGATTGCATGTATTTTAAATTTACACATTTTCTGTTAGCATGTTCAGTTCTCTCAGCTATACCTTTTCTCCTGCTCTTCTGCAAATTTGAGTGCTTCTATCCAAGCCAACCTGGAGTGATAGTGGAAAGTCATGAAGCTTAAGCTTCAAGACCCTCATTTGCATAAGTCCATTCCAGAGGTCTCTGATATACTCACAAGGTGATGTATTTTTATGAAATTTGCAGAATCCATGTGTATTAACCACAACTGATGAAGACAATTGGATGTTTCCGGTTTTATTTCCTCTCTGTCGTTGTTCTCCTTCTGTTAGCAAATGTTGGCATGGCCATGGGAAGTTTTGGAATTTGACTATGGACACTTACCTGAAAATTTACATAGTCTAAATATACAATAATGTATTTTTGTAGTTTGCAGTAATTTATGTGTAAGTAAATTATGTATAAAAGTCTTTAAAAACTTCTAGGAATAGTGTAGTCAGTGTAGAGAGTACTTTAGTATTTAGGGATATTTGAAATGTCCTGAAATTTTAAAACACACATATGCCAGAACCTTGACAGAGGTCTTTCCAGATATGACAGCAATGGTAATTAAAAAAGCCTTATGGCATTGCTAATTATAAAGTTGCGAAGTCAAAAGGAACTTTCCTTAAGCTGATGCTACTCTTTAAGAAATTAATTTTAAATAGATAATTTTTGAGGTATAATTGTTATATAACATTGCAGTATCTTCAGATCTACAACATAGTAATTTGATTTTTGTATATCTTGCAAAATGATTACCACAATAAATCTAGTTAGTATCTATCTCACACATAGTTTCATATTTCTTTTCTTTTGATAAGAACATTTTAGATCTACTCTCTTAGCAACTTTCAAATATATAGTACATTAACTAGTGGTCTTTTTAAAATATAGTTCATGAGGTTCTCAAGGCAAGTTTGCCATTCCCTCCTGCAGTGGATTGGCTTAGTATGGAGAAAGCAGTATGACAGAGCTCTCTGTTCACTTGTTTATTTAACTTATACACTGAGCACATCATGAGAAATACAGGGCTAGATGAATTACAAGCTGGAATCAAGATAGGTGGGAGAAACATCAACAACATCAATATGTGGGTGATACTACCCTATTGGCAGAAAACTAGGAGTAACTAAAGAACCTCTTGATTAGAGTGAAGGAGGAGAGTGAAAAAGTAGACTTAAAACTAAATATTAAAAAAACTAAGATCATGGCATCCTGCCCCATTTCTTCATGGCAAATAGAAGGGGAAAAGGTGGAAGTAGTGACAGATTTCCTCTTCTTGGGCTCTAAAATCACAGCCATGAAATCAGAAGACTATTGCTTCTTGGCAGGAAAGCTATGATAAACCTAGACAGTGTGTTGAAAAGCAGAGACATCACACTGCTGACAAAGGTCTGTATACTCAAGGCTATTATCTTCCCAGTGGTTGTGAATGGTTGTGAAAGCTGGACTATAAAGAAGATAGAGCACCAAAGAATTTATGCCTTCAAACTGTAGTACTGGAGAAGACTCCTGAGAGTCCCTTGGAGAGTAAGGAGATCAAACCAGTCAATCTTAAAGGAAATCAACCCTGAATACTCATTAGAAGGACTGATGCTAAACCTGAAACTCCAGTATTTGGTCACCTGATGCCAACACCTGACTCATTGGAAAATTCTCTGAAGCAAGGAAAGATTGAGGGTATAAGGAAAAGAGGGCATCAGAGGATGAGATGGCTGGATGACATCACCAGTGCAATGGACATAAACTTAGGCAAACTTTGGGAGATGGTGAGGAACAAGGAGGCCTGGGGTGCTGCAGCCTATGGGGTCACAAAGAGTCAGACATGACTGGGTGACTGAACAACAGCAACTAGTGGATATAGTGGTCCAGTCTCATTCTTTTGCATGTGACTGTCCAGTTTTTCCAGTTCCATTTATTGAAGAGAGTATCTTTTTCCACTTACATTGTTGGCTGTCTTGTGATGAATTAACTAACCATACATGTGCATATTTGTTTCTGGGTTCTCAATTCTCTTCCATTGATCTATGTGTTTGTTCTTACATAAATATCATACTGTTTTGGCTACTATAGCTTTGAAATATAGTTTGAAATCAGAAACTGAGATGCTTTGTTCTTCTTTCTCAAGATTGCTTTGGCTCTTTGTGGTCTTTTATGTTTTCATACAAATTTTAGGATGTGTGCTCTATTTCTGTAAAAAAGAAAAAAAGATAGCTATTGAAATTTTGATAGGACTTTCATTGGACCTATGGATTACTTTAGGTAAGATGAAAAGTTTATATTAATTCTTTCTGTCATGAGTGCAGAACACCTCTACATTTACTTGCGTCTTCTTCAATATCTTTTATTAATGTCTTACAGTTTTCAGTGTATAAATATTTCACCTCATTATTGTTGTTCAGTTGTTAAGTTGTGTCCAACTCTTTGTGACCCCATGAACTATTGCCCACCAGGCTCCTCTGTCCATGTGGTTCTCCAGGCAAGAAGAGAGGTGCCATTTGCCCCTCCTTGTCTACATTTATTTTAGGTATTTTCTCTTTTTTGATGCAATTGTAAGAGGGATTGGTTTTTTCATCTATATTTCTCATAGTTCATTTTTAGTGAATAGAAATGCAATAGACTTCTGTATATTGATTTTGTATCCTGAAAATCTACAGAATTTACTTTAATTTTCCATGATGGAGTCCTTAGGATTTTCCATATTTAGTATGTCATTTGTCAATAGTGAAAATTTTACTTTTTCCTTTACGATTTGGATCTCTTTTTCTTTTTTTCATTCCACAGAATGACTTGAGACTCATCCATGTTTGCTCACTTTTATTACTGAGTAGAATTCTATTGAATGGATAGAGAAATAGTTTGTTTATGACACTGTCTTGGTGAGAGTACCTTTATGATAACTTAAGTCAAATCAGGAAGAAATACTCCAACATTGTTTTTGTAATTGTATTTTCTTTTAATATTCTAGATTCTTTGCTTTTTATATTAATTTTAGTGTCAGCTTGTTAACTTTTACTAAAAGTTTGATAAAATTTTTTACTAGAATCTAGTGAATATATAGAAAAAATTGAGATCGTTGACATCTTAATAATGCTGAGATAATATCACCATCAAGGAAATATTAAATGTTGCTCTTTTGTGTTCCCCTGTTTAACAACTAAAAATCAGTGTCAATCATAAACTAGAAAATCTCCTTGGGAGTTGTAGAATCCAGCACCTCATTACAAGAGACCCAAGAAAAGTCTAACCCACCTCTGTATGGGCTGTGGAACCATCAGAAGCCTGTGAAACTGTTGTTGTTGTTCAGTCACTAACACAACGATTCACAGCTGCAACTGAGAAAACCTGCGGGATGCTGATGTGGATCGGCACCTAGCGATGAGAAGAACTTTGCAGAGGTCCAGCCATCTGGAAGGGATTCTAGCACATCACTGGAGAAAAAAATTACAAGTTTTAAAGCCCTGGGGAAGATCCTGGTGTACCAGTGCTGGACCAGTACTGGACTGTTCACATACAATTTTCTTAAGATGGTAGCGAAGTGAAAGTCACTCAGTTGTATCCGACTCTTTGCCACTCCATGGACTAGAGAGTCCATGGAATTCTCCAGGCAAGAATACTGGAGTGGGTAGCCTCTCCCTTCTCCAGGGGATCTTCCAAGCCCAGGGATTAGACCCAGGTCTCCTGCATTGCAGGTGGATTCTTTAACAACTGAGCACAAGGGAAGCCCTTAAGATGGTAGTTCAGTTCAGTTCAGTCGCTCAGTCATGTCCAACTCTTTGTGATCCCATGAATCGCAGCACGCCAGGCCTCCCTGTCCATTACCAACTCCCGGACTTCACACAAACTCATGTCCATCGAGTCAGTGATGCCATCCAGCCATCTCATCCTCTGTTGTACCCTTCTCCTCCTTTCCCCAATCCCTCCCAGCATCAGGGTCTTTTCCAATGAGTTAACTCTTCACATGAGGTGGCCAAAGTATTGGAGTTTCAGCTTTAGCATCAGTCCTTCCAAAGAACACCCAGGACTGATCTCCTTTAGAATGGACTGTTTGGATCTCCTTGCAGTCCAAGGGACTCTCAAGAGTCTTCTCCAACACCACAGTTCAAAAGCATCAATTCTTCAGCACTCAGCCTTCTTCACAGTCCAACTCTCACATCTACACATGACCACTGGAAAAACCATAGCCTTGACTAGACGGACCTTTGTTGGCAAAGTAATATCTCTGCTTTTGAATATGCTATCTAGGTTGGTCATAACTGTCCTTCCAAGGAGTAAGGGTCTTTTAATTTCATGGCTGCAATCACCATCTGCAGTGATTTTGGAGCCCCCAAAATAAAGTCTGACACTCTTTCAATGGTTTCCCCATCTATTTGCCATGAAGTTATGGGACCAAATGCCATGATCTTCGTTTTCTGAATATTAAGCTTTAAGCCAACTTTTTCACTCTCCTCTTTTCACTTTCATCAAGAGGCTTTTTAGTTCCTCTTCACTTTCTAGCATAAGGGTGGTTTCATCTGCATATCTGAGGTTATTGATATTTCTTCCGGCAATCTTGATTTCAGCTTGTGCTTCTTCCAGCCCAGTGTTTCTCATGATGTACTCAACATATAAGTTAAATAAGCAGGGTGACAATATACAGCCTTGACGTACTCCTTTTCCTATTTGGAACCACTCTGTTGTTCCATGTCCAGTTCTAACTGTTGCTTCCTGACCTCCATACAAATTTCTCAAGAGGTAGGTCAAGTGGTCTGCTATTCCCATCTCCTGAATAATTTTCCACAGTTGATTGTGATCCACACAGTCAAAGGCTTTGGCATAATCAGTAAAGCAGAAAGAGCCGTTTTTCTGGAACTCTCTTGCTTTTTCGATGATCCAGCAGATGTTGGCAATTTGATCTCTGGTTCCTCTGCCCTTTCTAAAACCAGCTAGAACATCTGAAAGTTCACGGTTCACGTAATGCTGAAGCCTGGTTTGGAGAATTTTGAGCATTACCTTACTAGTGTGTGAGATGAGTGCAATTGTGCAGCAGTTTGAGCATTCTTTGGCATAGCCTTTCTTTGGGATTGGAATGAAAACTGACCTTTTCCAGTCCTGTGGCCACTGCTGTTTTCCAAATTTGCTGGCATATTGAGTGCAGCACTTTCACAGCATCATCTTTTAGGATTTGAAATAGCTCAACTGGAATTCCATCACCTCCACTAACTTTGTTCACAGTGATGCTTTCTAAGGCCCACTTGATCTCACATTCCAGGATGTCTGGCTCTAAGTGAGTGATCACACCATCGTGATTATCTTGGTTGTGAAGATCTTTTTTGTACAGTTCTTCTCATATTAAATGTTCAAAACACAATAAAATACCATCTCAATACATAAATAGATAAAATTTCATTTTGTTCACATGTGCAATATTTGGCATTAGTTATTTCTTAATTTAGGCAAAAGCAACTATGAAAAACTTGTGATAAAAATTATTTTGCTTTCAAATTTTGAAAATTATTCCAGTGGGACACATTGACTTGTTTTAACATATAGGTGATTCTTTATGAGTTAAAGTGTTCCTACCCAAGTGTGGGAGAAGACTTGATAATTGCTAGGATTAAGAAAACGCAAAGAACAAGGAAGCAGGAGGCAGAATTTCAGCAGGTGATAAATCAAGAAGAATGAATCTCTAAGGATGTTTTTGAACTGTATCCTTTTGCGGGTTTACCGCTTATGCAATATTTGACTTGCTGTTTGGCAAATATTGGAGTTCACTGGAAATGCAGTGACTGTACGTTTTTGGGAAAGGTCACCCAAAACATACACATGTACCCCTATCTATAACTATATCTATATATATAGACATATAGTGAGAGAGAGAAGGACAAGGAGAGTTAGGTTTTCCTTTACCTTCGAGAAACTAGAAGGCATTCACTTTGGTGACAGTGAGTATGATTCTCTGGTGTTATAAAGTTTATTTAATATACTTCAAAAGTAATGTATCTATATGTGAAATTTATTTCTACCTTAAAAAATATAATTTTCCATTGAACTTTTAAACCTTGATTATATGTATATACTTTTTTTCTAGGAGATTTCTTCTTTTTCTCCTTCTTTGGGGCTCGATGTCAATGATTTGGGAAAAAGAAAGAACAAGCAATGCTCTGAATTTGTAACAGGTGCAGGCCATATGTCCACTGGGCTCTATCTCCTCACTGTGCAGTTTCTAACTTGAAATAAAACCTGACTGATTTTCAGATCAACATGGGTAGACTAGTACTCTGTTCACAATCTCTATGAGAAGTAGTAGGACTTTAGAAAAATATTCAGTTTTTATTAACAATGTTTGTGGGGTTTTCTGGAAAAGATCACTTATTTTAGCAATTCAAATGATATTCAAGGAATGTCTAGTGTTTATAGTTATCAAAAAAGACCAGCTTAGTTTCCTCACAGTCACCAGTCTTGATATCCTACGGACATCTTTCTCCTTGGTTCTCTCCCTCTCATCTCTACTTATTTCCTTCCCTCTGCCTTCTCTCCTAGGCTACTTCTACCATTAAAACCTGAAAGCTTTGAATTGAGCTCTATAGAGCCTTGATTAAGAGAACATGCACAATTAATTTCTTTAGGAAAAAATAACCCTAATAAACCTTGAAGAGATTCATGTAGTAAATGAGATAGAATATTTATTTTAATTTTTGATAAAAAGTAAAGGGACATAGGTAGCTCTTGAGAATAGTAAGTTCAGTCATTTTTAATTTTTTTTAGCTGTTAGTACATATATGATTTCTAATAAGTGAAAGCCACTCAGTTGTGTATGATTCTTTGCGACCCCATGGGCTATACAGTCCATGGAATTTTTCAGGCCAGAATACTGGAATGGGTAGCCTTTCCCTTCTCCAGGGGATCTTCCCAACCCAGGGATTGAACCCAGGTCTCCCCCATTGCAGGCAGATTCCTTACCAGCTGAGCCACAAGGGAAGCCCACTTATTAGAAATCACTTATGGAGCTAACAAATAGTTAGGTTTGAAAAGTACTACTAATAGTATGATTAATTTTCATTTATTGAGCAACAAATGCTTATGGAGCCAAGACCTGAGCAGGATGCTCTATAGCTACCTTGTTACCCAGCCATCCTTTTGTTTGACTAAGTCTAAAGCCTTAGTCTACCTATGGGATTTTAGGAGCAAGCAAGCAAGCAAGCCCTGAGTTGATCTGAAGTGAAAGGGACTGAGAAATGCATGGATGGTACAGGCAAGAGAGCAAGTAGAAAGAGTCGGTACTACTGAGCTATCACTAGGTTGTAAGTTCCTTGAAGGCAGAGAACATGCCGTTCCTTCATGTTTTCCTTGGGCTAATATTTTTTGTTTTTTTTTGTTAAATGATAATGTGAAGTTTAGAGCAGAAGACTGCAGCTGTGGAAACCTACAGCCTTATTTGAATATGATATATTTGAACAGAGCTTAGGGGAAAATATTAAGTCTGAAATTGAAAAAATTACATGGTTGCAAATGGAACACAATGGAGCACTTGCAAGGTAGGGGTGGGAGCACGGGTATGTTAGTGCAGGCTCCCTTGAGAAAAGTATTCATTAGGAAAGGGTAAGAGTTGATGGCGATCGTTGCAATAGGAATGGGGAGGAATCAGGACACCTGAAGTTACAAATAGAGCAGTGGTTATCGATTGTCATATTTATCATGTGAGGTACAGCGGGTGAACAAAAGAGTTATTAAGTGGGTTGTCTTTGAATCCAGACATTTTAAAACAATAATATAAAAATGTATCTGTATTGTCAATGTTTGAGTAACATTTGGTCTGCCATTTTGAGGGGATTAAAGCAAGTTTTCACATACAAAACAGACAGACTTCCTTGTTTTGTTCACAGTTTCAAGAAAGACAACCATTCTGAGTGTTGGCTTTCTCCCCCTTTTCTGACAGATGGTGTGTCATCTTCTTAGGGCTGCTGGAGCAAAGTACCACAAGCGGATTGCTTAAAATAACAGAAAATTATTATCTTACATTTGTGGAATCTGTAAATCTAAAACCAAGGTGTTTGAAGGGCTATGCTCCCTCTAGAACATATAAAGAAATCTTTCAATGTCTTTTCCTAGGTGTTGGTAGTTTGCCAGTAATCTCTTTTGCCCCTTGGCTTCCATTCTCTCTGCCTTCACATGGCCATCTTCTTAGAAGAAGACCATTCATATGGGATTAAGGGTTCACCCTACTCCTGGATGGCCTCATCTTAACTTAAGTTTCGTCTGTAATAACTCTACTTCCAAATGGAGTGAAATTCAGAGGTATTGAGGTCTTCAATACATCTATTTTTGGGGTGTCAGTGGGAGTCCAATTCAAACCATAACAGATGGTAAATAGCAAATATCTACAAGGGTAGGTTGATAAAAGGTCCTTTGGAAAAGTAGAATCATGTACAAAACTGAATAAATGACCAGATTAGCAGAAGTACTATAAACATTTTCTAATTGACAAAGTGATGAGAAACAGGAGAATGATATGACAGAGAAGGTAATAAGTGAAAAATATGTGAAGAAAAGAGCAAGGCAGCTCAATATCATGACTTCATGTTATATTGTAAGATTTACCACATGATGCAATAAGTCTTTTTTTCCCTAATAGGTTGAAAATGTGGTGGCTACTTGTAACAGTGTGTTTCATCCACATGCCTGGAAATGCATTTTGTTTCCTTGGAAAAATTGCTGAGAACCCTGAAGCCAGTATGAATGTTGTAAGTTATTCATATCACTAATATTTTAAAAACAACACTTACAAAGATATTGATGCTATTTGCTCCCATTAATTCTTTTAAAATATCTTTTATTTTGTTAACAATCAATAATTTTTATGATACGAATCATAAAAGTGGCCCAGTAAACTCATGAAGCTAATTTTTTTTTCTCCCTCCATTCAGAGTCAGATGATTTCCTTCTGGGGCTACCCAAGTGAGATGCATAAAGTTATAACTGCAGATGGTTATGTCCTTCAGGTCTATCGGATTCCTCATGGAAAGAATGATGCTAATCATTTAGGTAGGACTGGTTTTTGTTCAGTCACTAAGTTGTGCTCCGCTGTTTTGCAACCCCATGGACTGTAGCCTGCCCGGGTCCTCTGTCCATGGAGTATCCTGGCAAGAATACTGAAGTGGCCTGCCACTTCCTTCTCCAGGGGATCTTCCTGACCCAGGAACTAAAACCACACCTTCTGTTTTGGTAGGCAGATTCTTTACCACCGAGTCACCAGGGAAGCTTGCAGGGGGTGGGGCTGGAATGACGGGAAAAGATGAGTGTCTCGAATTGTGAATCAAATCCATTCCATTCAAATGTATTCTAATTCTAGAACGTAAGATTAAGTTACCCACAGGGAAAAAAATCCTTGATCCACCTTGGACTTCTGAGATTAAGCTAAGGGTCTGAGTGACACCAGATTTACACTGGCTTCTATGATGTGAAGCACACTGGCCCCTGATTTTAGTTTGTTGTGCTGGGTGGGGACTCAGAGTCCCTGAATAACAAACCCACTTAATTAACATTATGCTGAATTTCTTTAATATAATTTTTCAGTAGCTTTTTGAGTTTAACTGGCATACAACAAACTGCACACAATTTAAAGAATACAGGTGCACATATTTTGTCATCTGAGAAACTATCATGGCAATTAAGATAACAATTCAAAAAATATTCACCCCAACAAGCAAACTTATTTAATTCTAGTCTTCCTAAATTCACGTTTCTCTGAGAATAAGGAGTGAGTTTATAAAGGTTTGAATGATTTTCTTCCTTAGGTCAGAGACCTGTTGTGTTTCTGCAGCATGGTCTTCTTGGATCAGCTACAAACTGGATTTCCAACCTTCCCAACAACAGCCTGGGCTTCCTCCTGGCAGATGCTGGTTATGACGTGTGGCTGGGGAACAGCAGAGGAAACACTTGGGCCCAGAAACATTTATACTATTCACCAGACTCCCCTGAATTCTGGGCTTTCAGGTAAAGAAAGGGAGAATTAAAAATTAATATTGAGTTAAAAATCATCAGTAGTCACTGCTTCCAATCCAGTCATATCTTAACAAATCCCACTTCAAGTAGGAGGAGAAGGAAATCCTTTGACTCTAATCTATCTTAGATTTTTCATTCACCTCATTCCAAGGGTAGTTTTCCTCCTAACTGTGATCCCAGTGCCCACTATTATGAGATTCCCTGAATCTGCTTTTCCACAAGGATTGAGCAAAATGAGTAAGTAAGGAAATGTGTTGCCCTCGGCAATTTCTAAAGGAACATCCACATGGATTTAAACCCAGCTGGGGTTCATACACAACATCTCTCATCAGCAATAATGAAGTGGAGGGGGAAACAATGAAATTTAGACACCATGGAGAGATTATCAAAGATTTTCTCTTACTGGCCTTCTGGTGCCTTTTCTGGGAATTACTAGTGGAAATGGAGAACAGAAGAGAAGTTGGTTGATGGAACTGAGGCACAAAAGTGCTCTAAAAATTCTAGGAACTGAATGCAAGGTCGTCTGTCCCAAGTGTAGTGAGGAAGAGGAAGACCATGAGGACAGGAGACTAGAGATGCCGACAAGCCTGGATCAGGGTGGGCAGTGTAGGTGATGATGAGGGCCTTGGAGCTCATTCTAAGTGTAAGGAGAAGCCTCTGGAAAGTTTTAACAGGGGAGGGGCATAGCCTGTTCTCATTTTCAAAAAAATTATTCTGGATGACTTATAAAGAATAAAATAGAGAAATTATTCATATTTCATGGTAGTGGAACACTAAATACAAGTCATTACTAAATCTGACAGTCAGATTCAGGGATGGAAGTAGTCCCCAACTACAAATACTAGTGTTTTAAATTTGAACAAACTGCAGCTACCATGCTGTGCTTTAGAAATAATGTCAGCTCTTTAAAGAAGTCATTGGCAAAGAGCCCCTGACACTCAAATAGTCTATAAGCAGCAATATTTAGAGCATCCAGTTTTCTATTTTTCAAAGGAAGCTTTAGCTTAAATAGGTTTGACTTACAGCAATTATAACAAAGATGTGTATTTAGTTTATTTTG
Organism: Oryx dammah; assembly: GCF_014754425.2. Lineage (NCBI taxonomy): Eukaryota > Metazoa > Chordata > Mammalia > Artiodactyla > Bovidae > Oryx > Oryx dammah. Next base: position 9,900,617 of record NW_024070198.1, read on the forward strand.
TCTTTTTTACAGCTTTGATGAAATGGCTGAATATGACCTTCCATCTACAATTGATTTCATCTTAAAGAGAACAGGACAGGAGAAGCTACACTATGTTGGCCATTCCCAAGGCACCACCATTGGTAGGTAAAAGCAATTAGCAAGGAGTGTAGTTCATATAGATCCTTTACCAGTGGTCATGCAGGTATGTTGGTCTTCATGCTTGCTAATTGCTTTCCATTCATTATATAATGCAATGTCTACAACAGCCCACTGATATAAGGCCATTATTATTCCTATTGTATGTATCAGTTCAGTTCGGTTCAGTCGCTCAGTCATGTCCGACTCTGTGACCACATGAATTTCAGCACACCAGGCCTCCCTGTCCATCACCAACTCCCGGAGTTCACCCAAACCCATGTCCATCGAGTCAGTGATGCCATCCAGCCATCTCATCCTCTGTCGTCCCCTTCTCCCCCTGCCTCCAATCCCTCCCAGCATAAGGGTCTTTTCCAATGAGTCAACTCTTTGCATGAGGTGGCCAAAGTACTGGAGCCTCAGCATCAGTTCTTCCAATGAACACCCAGGACTGGTCTCCTTTAGGATGGACTGGTTGGATCCCCTTGCAGTCCAAGGGACTCTCAAGAGTCTTCTCCAACACCACAGTTTGGCACTCAGCTTTCTTCACAGTCCAACTCTCATATCCATACATGACCACTGGAAAAACCATAGCCTTGACTAGATGGACCTTTGTTGGCAAAGTAATATCTCTGCTTTTGAATATGCTATGTAGATTGGTCATAACTTTCCTTCCAAGGAGTAAGCATCTTTTAATTTCATGGCTGCAATCACCATCTGCAGTGATTTTGGAGCCCAAAAATAGGCAACCTAGATAGTGGGTGAAGAAATAGTTTGTGTAAGATAACATAGTTATTACAGGTAGGAACCAATGCTCTGAAACTTTGTACCACATGGTCTCTGGTCTCAGTTTATTTCATTCAGTCAATCTTATTTACGGGTCTCATATAACATAACCTAAGGATATATCAAAAAAGTAAATAGTTTAAAATCTCTGTCTTTTTACTACTAATACTCTAGCAGGTGGAGGCAGAGAAAATGATAAGTAAAATATATATGATGCTAGATGATGGTAGCATTTTTCTATGAAGAGGAAAATAAATCAGGGAGTCAGATTTGGGAGCATCAGAGGGGTGCTTATGACTGACTCCTGTGCTTTTGTACAGAACATGTTGAACATAGCTTAACCTTTTCTCAATGATACAGGGTTATAAAATTATTGCAGTTAGCTGAAATGCAGAAATGTCCTTAAGATTTATTGAGGTAAATAGAACCGCTTGTCCTGACAGAAAGTCACTCCAAGCGACTGCTCTTTTGAGTATTTAAATATTGAACATTTCCATTCTTCTTACTCACCAGTGGACAGTTTGTCATTGTGTCACCATACTCATAAATTTCAGCAAGTTGTTTCTGCCTTCTAATTCACATCTACCGGTCAATCTGCTGTGTACATGAAGTTTAGTGAAGTGTCCTTGATGGATTGCATCTACAATGGGATTAAGCTTGTTTTGAGAAGTTACCTTCTGACCCTTTATGGACCTACTGACCCCCACTCAGTGTCAGTAGTGCAGCTACTAATACTCTAGCAGGAGGAGACTGACTCTCCTTGGGAAGGAGTCCTGCTTGCTCTGGGTGACCTGCTGGCTCTCATCTTCAGAGTTAGGAAGCCAGATAAGGAACTCCTTAATCAACAGAGTGCTGTTGGAAAGCATGTTCTTCTTCCAGTGGGATCAGGCTGCATATTACTGAGTGGCATAAACCTGAAAAGTTTTTCTTTCTTTTTGCTTTATTTAAGTTTTGCACAAATCTGAAAAGCTTTGTTTCAAGCTGTTCTTAAGTCTAGTCAACATGTCATTATTAACAGTAAGGAGAGATTGTCCTATGAAATTCAACTGTAAAGAATTTAAGTTGATAATTGTTTAATTAGAACCCAGTCTATTTATATGGTAGGGCTTCCCTGGTGGCACAGAGGTTAAAGCGTCTGCCTCCGATGCGGGAAATCCGGGTTTGATCCCTGGGTCGGGAAGATCCCCTGGAGAAGGAAATGGCAGCCCACTCCATTATTCTTGCCTGGAGAATACCATGGACAGAGAAGCTTGGTAGGCTATAGTCCATAGGGTCACAAGGAGTCGGACACGACTGAGTGACTTCACTTTCACTTTATATGGTACTGTTCATGAAAACAATTAAAAGCAGATAAGGGCCGAGAATATTATATACAAATATTGGAATTATCTCAGCTGCTCATTTGTTAAGCATTACTATGTGACTCAGTTCAGTTCAGTTCAGTCACTCAGTCATGTCCGACACTCTGCGACCCCATGAATTGCAGCACGCCAGGCCTCCCTGTTCATCACCAACTCCGGGAGTTCACTCAGACTCACGTCCATCAAGTCAGTGATGCCATCCAGCCATCTCATCACTGATCTCCAGTAGCATATTGGGCACCTACTGACCTGGGGAGTTCCTCTTTTAGTATCCCATCATTTTGCCTTTTGATACTGTTCATGGGGTTCTCAAGGCAAGAATACTGAAGTGGTTTGCCATTCCCTTCTCCAGTGGACCACATTCTGTCAGACCTCTCTACCATGACCCGCCCGTCTTGGGTGGCCCCACGGGCATGGCTTTGTTCCTGGTAAATATTTTACATGATTCAACTTAATTATTTCCTAAACAACCTAAGGAAGTATTCATTATTATACCTATTTTTAGATGAGGAAACTAAAACTTTTAGAGTTTAGGTCTCTTTTCCAAGGTCACAAAGCTAATAAACCACAGAACTAAGTTTCAAACTCTGTTTTGACACATTTCAAATTTGTGCTTTAACTTTTCCACTTATATACCATATTCATGTTAAATGTTAATTATCTCATTGTTATAAGATGAGATCATTTTAAGCTGAACCAAACCTGCTGTCATATAAATTATAACACTTTTATTACCATGTGATTTTTCTAAAGTTGGCCTGTTTTCAAAAGTCAGATAAAAGAGTTAAATGTAACTTTTGAAAAGTTCTAACCTCCTGTCCAGGGCTTCCCAGGTAGCTCAGTAGTAACAAATCTGCCTGCCAAATGGGAGATGTGAGTTACATCCCTGGGTTGGGTAAATCCCATGGAGAAGGAAATGGCAGTCCACTCCAGTATTCTTGCTAGGGAAATCCCATGGACAGAGGAGCCTGGTGGGCCCCAGTACATGGGGTCACCAGAGTCAGACACGACTTAGCGACTAAACAACAGCAAACCTCATGTCCCCAGAGAGAATCTATGAAAATAAAATATACTAAAATCTGACCATTTTGTTGATTTCAGGTTGTCCCAGATGGCACCCTTAGTAAGTCCAAAGTAATGATGTCCTACTTGTAAAACACTACGCACACACACACACACACACACACACACACACACACACACACACAAATCCCTACCTTTATACATATTCCTTGTTCTGTTTCAGGTTTTATCGCCTTTTCTACCAATCCCACACTGGCTGAAAAAATCAAAGTCTTCCATGCATTAGCCCCAGTTGCCACAGTGAAGTACACCCAAAGCCTGTTTAACAAACTTGCACTTATTCCTCACTTCCTCTTCAAGGTATGTGATTCCCTTTACCCGGATCTAAGATATTGAATTGTTTGTGGATTTCAAAGTGATAGAGAACAAACACATGGTGGACGATCGTGTTTATATCCAGGAATGGAAACGAATGTGTTTATGTTACACCTTGAATAGCACTGACCATGTTCGAACCCCCATTATATTAAGAGAGCCCCACACTTTTTTAATTCTCCATTTCTTTATGTGCTAGCAACACCTGGCAGTGTTTTTGCTCCTTCACGGATGTTTCTTTACCAAGTATCCACACAAGTCTTCAAGGCTGTGTTTCCACCCTCAGCCTGGGGAAGAGGAGCGAAAAGCAACACAAGAGAGTCAAGCAAAACACCTCAACTACCTAGTCCATGAAAAGTGGGAAGAAGAAGAACAGGAAAGAAAGGGAAGGGAAAGGAAAAGGAGAGAAAGGGTAAGATAGCAGTGGTGGAGGAAAGCAAGAGCTTGGAGACCCCTCATCAAATACCCTTGGCTTTCCAAGTCTATTCCTAAGAGGTCTTTTCTCTTTAAATGGGGATTTTGTAGGGCAGTAGAATAGATTTCAATAAACTGTAGATAGATATGTAGGCATATATGTTAGGGATTTAATAATCTTTCCTTTATCCAAAGTTTAATCACCAACTTCTCCCACCCGCTGTAACCAACACACACACACACACACACTCACACACACACACACTCCATTAGGAGAACAGTTTGCCTCAGGCTACAAAATTTAATGATGCCATTCTCTTCTATGGTTGTGTGCTTTTCATTTTTTTTTCATTCAGGTGTGTGCTGTTCATTTTTTTCTCTCTAAACTAACACAGGTGTCTAAACCTAAAAGATTTTTACCTGCAACTATATTTGTAAAACTTTTACTCAAAATGTAAAATTGTGTGATGACCCTGAATATATTTATAGGCTGCACTGATTCAGAACATGTTTATTTTTAACTTGTACTCAGAATTTCTGACAGGCAGTGGAGAGAGGGGTTTAAAAAAAGATAGTATTAGACTTTAAGTCAAAATCTTGAGGCTTGGATCAGGATTCTAGCTGCAATCCAGTTCTCAGTAGATCAAGACCCTGACTATTTATTAGCCTTCTGTTCTCCTGTATAAAATGGGGATGACAGAGTACGAACTACCAGTAATAATTAAATAAGTCACACGGATAAAATGTCCAGCAAAGAGAAAACGGTCAATACTTTATAGTAGGTTTGCATGTGTATAATTTTGAAACTTTGTGTGTAATTTTGAAAATATGGAGTCACTAAGTCATATAACTGAAACTAATATTATATTGTCAATCAACTATACTTCAATAAAAAAAGAATAAAATAAAATGGGGGTAACAAAGTATCAACCTTCCTCAAGAACAATGAGGGTGAGTCCTTTCAATTATTAAGCTACCAAACCTCTTTTTAACGTTTTCATGAAAATATGGCTTGAAGTCATCTTTTTTCCTGATGATTTTTGGTCATCTATTGCTGAAACCACACATCTTGGAACTGACTTTTGATATTCTACAATGTTGTTTTATGATTTAATCCCATAGTTCCTATTACCCCAACTAGACTGTACATTTTTATGCTTTACAATTTTCATTAGCCAGTACAGTTCTCAATGCAACAGTGTTGCTGCTAAGTCACTTCAGTCGTGTCCAACTCTGTGCGACCCCATAGACGGCAGCATATCTGCCCTGTCCATTCCACATCTTTATCATTGGGATTCAATGAGAGAAAGTATTTAAACTTCCTGAGACAACATATAGAAATATTGAAATAGACATTTCTGTCAGTAAACTAGACAAATTAAGAAGTCTTTTCTGTAGCTTGTTATTTGCAAATCTATAATGATGCTTTTATTTTTCAGATTATATTTGGTAACAAAATGTTCTACCCACACAATTTTTTTGAACAATTTCTTGGTGTTGAAGTGTGCTCTCGTGAGACACTGGATGTCCTTTGTAAGAATGCCTTGTTTGCCATTACTGGAGCTGACAATAAAAACTTCAACATGGTTTGTATGCCCTGAAATTTCTGATTATTTTGAGCAACTCTCTTGATTACTTGTCTTATCATCACTTAGGAATGGTACTTTATTAGAACCAGGAGTCACTTCAAAATTCTGTCCAATATGCAGATAAGCCCAAGAGAAACCACAAGCCGTGGCTCCTAGTTTTGTTGCCTCCAGCTTCCTTCCATCACCTCGTTGTGCCCTGAAGTAAACAGCTTGTAGAAAAAACAAAACCAGAAAACTCACTACTCACCTCTGATCACCTGAAAATCACTGTGACTTTAATTTCTGTGAGATGAGGTATTGAACTATGTTGTCAGGTTCCTCTGTAGGAAAAATATGTCTAGATATGGGATGAATATTATTTAAAATATTTTAATGCTGATAGTCAACCCTATAAACTTTCCAAAACTTCTTTCAGAGCAACTCTTTATGTAAGATCTTGTCCATACTCTTTACCTCCTATTTCATTTGCTTTGCACCAAGTGGATGTTTAAAAACACATACAAAATACTGCAGTATTGCAAAGAAGTTAAAAGCATGGATTCAGGTTAAAAGCATAATTCAGACCCTACCTTTGCAACACACTTGAACACCTTCATTTTGATTCCTTATCCATGAAATGAGTCATTGTGACGGTTAAATGAGCTAACATATGTAAAGTACGTACTGTGCTCAGTCATGTCCGATTCTTTGCAGTCCCATGGACTGTAGCCAACCAGGTTCCTTTGTCCATAGAATCTCGCAGGCAAGAATACTGGAGCGGGTTGCCACTCTGTACCCCAGGGGATCTTCCTGACCCAGGGACTGAGCCTGTGTTTGTGTCTCCTGCACTCACAGGCAGATTCTTTACCATTAGCGCCAGCTGGGAAGCCCCAACATATGCAGATCATGGAACGAAACACCCTAGCTCACAGGATGTCCCATTTTTCATGTTTTGTATTATCCATTGACAACTATTCTCACTCAAAATTGTTTAGCTATGCATCCTTGAAATTAGCCCATATAATCAGAGTTTGCAAGCCATAAAGTGATGTACAACTCTTTTGCTCATATCCTGCCAGTAATGCTGCTGGTAAAACTTGATATGGATCAGAAAAGTTTAAGTCTTAGGTGTTTTCAAGAAACTGAATGTTTATCTAAGTGTGTGTGTGTGTGTGCTTATGTGCTTGCTTTCTAGAGTCGCTTAGATGTGTATATAGCACATAATCCAGCAGGAACTTCTGTTCAAAACGCCCTCCACTGGACACAGGTATCATTTCAAGCTGTTGAAACTTTCTTGTGGGCCTCAACCGTCACCAGTTTACCTAAAGCAGTCTTAAAATCGTCTGTCAAAGTAAATGTTCCTAGCAGGGAATTTTTCTGGCATGGGACTACCAGGTGAAATTATCAATCCATGTGAAGGAAAATCCTATAAAAATAGGTGCTTTGGTTAGCAAGAAATAAATGATTTTCATGACTTGAGTGGCAAGAAAAATTATTTCAAGCAGAGCTGCATTTAAACTTGAATAAATTGTTCTCTAGGATTAATAGTCTTTATTCTTGGAATGAGAAAAAAATAAATAATATTTAAATTAAAAGTAAACTACTTGGAAATGTTGGTATGTTATCATTCACATAGCCAAGTAATTTTTTTTAATTTCTTAGTTTTTTAAATTTCTCTCCATTAGGCTATTAAGTCTGGGAAATTCCAAGCTTTTGACTGGGGAGCCTCATTTCAGAACCTAATGCATTATAATCAGGTAAGCATCTTAAGTAGCAGTTATTCACATTTTGAAAGACAAAGATATAAATGGTTAAAGATGAAATTGCGATAACTTTACACATATTTTCCAAAGTCAAGTTGTTGTCCAGACCTCAGAATTCTGTCTTATGCCACCAGGGGTGATAAGTTCTGGAAGTTTCTTACTGCAGTCGTGTGGTACTTTGAGGGCAGCTAAATGAGCACAGATACTGGAGCGTGAAGGCTCAGGGGAAGACTCAAAAACCAGCAGCACCTCAGAGGCTGCCTTTGTCCTGGGCTCTTAACACTAGTAACCAGAGACTCCATTGTGGGCGGGGAAGCGGGTGAAACACCCACCCCCAACTCCATGCTCCCTGCAACCAAGCCAAACACAACTCAGGATGGTGTCAGCTAACTGGGGAAGTGATGATAATTTAAGATCCAGAAGCTGGTCCTGGAAAACACTTCTAACAGTGGCAATAAGTGAAGAAAAGTGGCTTTATTCTCATGGGCGTTCTCTACACTTTTCCCTTCTGTCCAACATATAAAGGAGCATAATAAAGTATTAAAATACTATACATATAATACTATATACATATAATAAAACATTTCTTTGTGAATTAGCTATTACATAAGTATTGTAGTATGTAGCTATTAGTATAAGTATATAGCTTGTACTTATATAAGTATATACTTATATAAGTATAAGTATATTGTAGTATATAGCTATATATTATACTTATATAAGTATATTGTAGTATATAGCTATATATTATACTTATATTAGTATATTGTAGTATATAGCTATTAGTATAATAGCTATAAGCATAAGTATATAGCTATTACATTAATGTATTGAATCAGAATTCTTAAGAATATCATCTTTAAAAACTAACAAAATTCTCTGTGAACAGTGGGAAAGTTAGTAGTGATTTTCTTGTCTGCTTTATGTCTACCATTGGTCTGCTTTATGAATGCCTTTAAAATCTGTGTGAATGGTGATTTTTGTCGAAATAGGAAACGGGGCTACTGATAGATATTCTAAGAATTTGAACCTATATTTAGTAAAAATCAGGCAAGTATTTAGAATACAACTCATTTAACCAACTGGCTACCTTTCCAATGACTATACTGGGAAGTCAGACAAAGTAAACATAAATGACTCAGGCCATTTTGAGAAGCTTATACCTTTAGAGTGTGTAAATTCTTAAGATTTAATTATGAAACTGGGTCATGCCACTTGTAACAACAAGGATGGACCTTGACAATATTATGCTAAATGAAATGTTATTCATACACAGATAAATATTATATGATCTCACTTAAATGTGGAATCTAAAACATGAAAAATCTGGAATTAATAGATATACAAAACAGATTGGTGGTTGCTAGAGGCATGGGCAAAATAGATTAAGGTGGTCAAAAGGTATGAACTTCCAGTCATAAAATAAGTAAGACTTGGAGATGCAATTACAGTGTGGAGACTATAGTTACTAATACTGTAACTATACATTTGAAACTTGCCAAGACAGTAAATCTTAAAAGTTATCTCTCTCTCTCTAGGGTTAGGGTTAGGGTAAAACTACACATGGAGGTAGATGCTAACTAGATTTTTTTGTTGTCATCATTTCACAATGTATACATGTGTGGAATCATTGCTGTGCACCTACAACAAATATAATGTTATTTATAAATTATATCTCAATTTTTAAGTGATATCTGATTTACCCACTGAATAAGTATTGAGTTTAAAGTGAATTTACCTATGAAAATTCTGATTCTTTTCCTCTTGTGTTTTAGCCCACACCTCCCATCTACAACTTAACAGCCATGAATGTTCCAGTTGCAGTATGGAGTGCTGGCAAAGACCTGTTGGCTGACACTCAGGATGTTGACCTTTTGCTTTCAAAACTCCCTAATCTCATTTACCACAAGGAAATTCCAAATTACAATCACTTGGACTTTATCTGGGCAATGGATGCACCTCAAGAAGTTTACAATGAAATCATTTCTTTGATGGCAGAAGACAAAAAGCAGTTCTGGATTTAGAGAATTATTCATTTACTTTTTCCAAAATAGTTTCTTCTCACCTACATGATTTCTGTACTGTTATAAATGCAATGCTTCTTTCTGTAATGTTGACTTTCAAAATATATTAGCATCAACAAACTTCTCATTGGTCATTTTTAATTGGAAAAAAATGCTTAAAATTATTTTTTCACTTGGAAATGTATCTAGAAACTCTTGAGAGACTGTGAACTCAGGGAGGTGTAACTTCTCTTCTAATCCTCCCATTCAGGTTTCTTCTAAACTCCAGAGTGACAATGAGCCTTGAATCACGAGTGTTGCCAAGAGACAGTCCTGGGGTTGACTATTGATGCCTCTTCGGCACACTTGGAGATTGAGTAGATTGTTTTCTATCATCTTCTGTTGTTACGCTTAGTCTCTTCACTTGTGCAGTGGGGCTATCACTTGCTCTTTTGACTGTTACACTCCATGAAAAGGCCAAGTAGACTGTAAGTTGCATTGAGGCCAGCTCACTTTCCCTTTCTAGGGAGAAAAGAACACAGGTAGATTAGGAAGCAACTGGCAACCCCAGTTCAGGAAGTTGGGAGGTAAGGGATTTCTTACCCTCAATATTGTTGACATTTTGGGACAGGTTTCATTTTATTGTCCTGGGCATTCTAGGATATTTAGCACCATCCCAAGGTTCTACTCACCAGATGCCTTGAGTACACACCCTCCCTGAGTTGTGCCTCATATAATACATCTTACTTTGCACCATCATATTGTTGCTCACATTCCCCTCCAAAATTTAGTCTAATTTATTTTGGGGTTACAAGTATGTATTCATATTCTGTGTATAACTCACAAGAATGCTAATTAATCTGAACCATGTTGTGATCTAAAACTTATTAGATATGATGCAATTCATATTTTAAAAAATCAAGATAATCTAAAATTAAAAGATGCTAAGCATTACCTAGTTTAATCCCCATCATTTTCCAAATGAGGATATTGAGGTTCATAAAGGTTGAGTACTTTAATAAAGGATATATGATTGGCATTGTCAAGCTGAAATCCACACATTCTAGTTCAAATACTCTTCTGCACAAAGTTGATTACACAGCTCTGTTGCATTTTCAAATTAAATATTTCTAGAGTTATCTGGGAGGAGGCAATGGCACCCCACTTCAGTACTCTTGCCTGGAAAATCCCATGGACAAAGGAGCCTGGAAGGCTGCAGTCCATTGGGTCGCTGAGTCGGACACGACTGAGTGACTTCACTTTCACGTTTCACTTGCATGCACTGGAGAAGGAAATGGCAACCCACTCCGGTGTTCTTGCCTGGAGTATCCCAGGGATGGGGGAGCCTGGTGGTCTGCCATCTATGGGGTCGCACAGAGTTGGACACGACTGAAGCAACCTAGCAGCAGCAGCAGCAGCAGAGTTATCTAAGAGGGGAAATGGAACAAGGTGATTCTTAGGATTTTATAAAGTATTACTCAGATTATTACTCAATAATAATAATTATTGGGTAACTCAATAATAATGAGTTACTAGGCTCTACATAAATATCTAGTAAAGGAAAAATGCCAGTTGAAAGGGAGTTTTCTCTGCTAGTGTGAAAGAAGGTAGAAGTAGCTAAGTAGATGTTAGAAGGAGGAAGAAGAAATAGAGGTGAGAAAAAAGTAAAGAATGGAAAATATTAGAAGACACAGGAAAGGATTTGTGCTTTCATATGCAAAACTTTTTTGCTTTGTTATGTCTCAGCTGGTCATTTTTGCAGCCCCACTCAAAGAAGTCAGATCACAAAAGCCATGTATAATCTAAACCAAACAGGAAAACTTATTTAAAGCATACAAGGAGGATGCCACTCTAGAATTTCCTTTTGAAAATAGCACTTAAGGAAACAAATTAAAATATAGATGAGAACTGTCTGCTTAGGTAATCCACCTTAAGTAGTTTTTAGATGGGTTGCTCATAAAACAGTATATGCAAAATCTCATCAAAGATATTAAATTATTAATTATAATATTATAATTATAATAAACTATAAACAAGTCAACTATATATAACTGGTTGTTAACATAGCAAGGTATAAAGTAAATATGGATCTATATTTCAACCTCAAAGCATTGTGAGGATTTCTATGTTCATTTTGAACAACTATCTGTTGAATGTCTTCTCTATGCCAGAGAGTTTAATATAGTTAATGCATGATCCATGATAGCACTCAACTAATATGACCCATTACCCATAGGTAATCCAAGCCTATGCCCCAATCAGTAATGCTGAAGAAGCTGAACAGTTATATGAAGACCTACAAGACCTTTTAGAACTAACACCTAAAGAAGATATCCTCTTCATTATAGGGGACTGAATGCAAAAGTAGGAAGTCAAGAAACACATGGAGTAACAGGCAAATTTGACCTGAGTAGAGAATGAACCAGGGCAAAGGCTAATAGAGTTTTGCCGAGAGAATGCACTGGTCATAGCAAACACCCTCTTCCAACAACACAAGAGAAGACTCTACACATGGACATCACCAGATGGTCAACACCGAAATCAGATTGATTATATTCTTTGTAGCCAAAGATGGAGAAGCTCTATACAGTCAGCAAAAACAAGACCAGGAGCTGATTGTGGCTCAGATCATGAACTCCTTATTGCCAAATTCAGACTGAAATTGAAGAAAGTGGGGAAAACCACTCGACCATTCAGGTATGACCTAAATCAAATCCCTTATGATTATACAGTGGAAGTGAAAAATAGATTTAAGGGACTAGATCTGATAGAGTGCCTGATGAACTATGGAATGAGGTTCGTGACATTGTACAAGAGACAGGGATCAAGACCATTCCCATAGAAAAAAATGCAAAAAAGCAAAATGGCTGTCTGGGGAGGCCTTACAAATAGCTGTGAAAAGAAGAGAAGCGAAAAGCAAAGGAGAAAAAGAAAGATATAAGCATCTGAATGCAAAGTTCCAAAGAAAAGCAAGAAGATATAAGAAAGCCTTTCTCAGCAATCAATGCAAAGAAACAGAGGAAAACAACAGTATGGGAAAGACTAGAGATCTCTTCAAGAAAATTAGAGATACCAAGGGAACATTTCATGCAAAAATGTGCTTGATAAAGGACAGAAATGGTATGGACCTAACAGAAGCAGAAGATGTTAAGAAGAGGCGGCAAGAATACACAGAAGAACTGTACAAAAAAGATCTTCCTATACACTGATAATGAGAAAATAGAAAAAGAAATTAAGGAAATAATTCCATTCACCATTGCATTGAAAAGAATAAAATACTTAGGAATATATCTACCTAAAGAAACTAAAGATCTATATAAAGAAAACTATAAAACACTGGTGAAAGAAATCAATGGAGAAATATTCCATGTTCATGGAAGAATCACTATAGTGAAAATGAGTATACTACTGAAAGCAATCTACAGATTCAATACAATCCCTATCAAGCTACCAACAGTATTTTTCACAGAGCTAGAACAAATAATTTCACAATTTGTATGGAAATACAAAAAAACCTTGAATAGCCAAAGCAATCTTGAGAAAGAAGAATGGAACTAGAGGAATCAATCTGCTTGACTTCAGGCTCTACTACAAAGCCACAGTCATTAAGACAGTATGGTGCTGGCACAAAGACAGAAATATAGATCAATGAAATAAAATAGAAAGCCCAGAGATAAATCCATGCACCTATGAACACCTTATCTTAGACAAAGGAGGCAAGAATATACAATGGATTAAAGACAATATAACAAGTGGTCCTGGGGAAACTGGTCAACCACTTGTAAAAGAATGAAACTAGAACACTTTCTAATGCCATACACAAAAATAAACTCAAAATGGATTAAAGATATAAACATAAGACCAGAAACTATAAAACTCCTAGAGGAGAACATAGGCAAAACCCTCTCCGACGTAAATCACAGCGGGATCCTCTATCCCAGAATATTGGAAATAAAAGCAAAAATAAACAAACTGGACCTAATTAAACTTAAAAGCTTCTGTACAACAAAGAAAACTATAAGCAAGGTGAAAATACAGCCTTCAGAATGGGAGAAAATAATAGCAAATGAAGCAACTGACAAACAACTAATCTCAAAAATATACAAGCAACACCTGCAGCTCAATTCCAGAAAAAAAAAATGACCCAATCAAAAAATGGGCCAAATAACTAAATAGACATTTCTCCAAAGAAGACATATAGATGGCTAACAAACACATGAAAAGATGCTCAACATCACTCATTATCAGTTCAGTTCAGTTCAGTTCAGTCACTCAGTCGTGTCCGACTCTTTGTGACCCCATGAATCACAGCACGCCAGGCCTCCCTGTCCATCACCAACTCCCAGAGTTCACTCAGATTCATGTCCATCGAGTCAGTGATGCCATCCAACCATCTCATCCTTGGTCGTCCCCTCCTTCTCCTGCCCCCAATCCTTCCCAGCATCAAAGTCTTTTCCAATGAGTCAACTCTTCACATGAGGTGGCCAAAGTACTGGACTTTCAGCTTTAGCATCATTCCTTCCAAAGAAATCCCAGGGCTGATCTCTTTCAGAATGGACTGGTTGTATCTCCTTGCAGTCCAAGGGACTCTCAAGAGTCTTCTTCAACACCACAGTTCAAAAGCATCAATTCTTCAGTGCTCAGCCTTCTTCACAGTCAAACTCTCACATCCATACATGACTACTGGAAAAACCATAGCCTTGACTAGATGGACCTTAGTCGGCAAAGTAATGTCTCTCCTTTTGAATATGCTATCTAGGTTGGCCATAACTTTTCTTCCAAGGAGTAAGTGTCTTTTAATTTCATGGCTGCAGTCACCATCTGCAGTGATTTGGGAGCCCAAAAAAATAAAGTCTGACACTGTTTCCACTGTTTCCCCATATATTTCCCATGAGGTGATGGGACCGGATGCCATGATCTTCGTTTTCTGAATGTTAAGCTTTAAGTCAACCTTTTCACTCTCCTCTTTCACTTTCATCAAGAGGCTTTTTAGTTCCTCTTCACTTTCTGCCATAAGGGTGGTGTCACCTGCATATCTGAGGTGATTGATATTTCTCCCGGCAATCTTGATTCCAGCTTGTGTTTCTTCCAGTCCAGCGTTTCTCATGATATACGCTGCATATGTTAAATAAGCAGGGTGACAATATAGAGCCTTGACGTACTCCTTTCCTATTTGGAACCAGTCTGTTGTTCCATGTCCAATTCTAACTGTTGCTTCCTGACCTGAATACAGATTTCTCAAGAGCCAGGTCAGGTAAATCAAAACCACAATGAGGTACCATTTCACGCCAGTCAGAATGGCTGCAATCCAAAAGTCTACAAGCAATAAATGCTGGAGAGGGTGTGCAGAAAAGGGAACCCTCTTACACTGTTGGTGGGAATGCAAACTAGTACAGCCACTATGGAGAACAGTGTGGAGATTCCTTCAAAAACTGGAAATAGAACTGCCTTATGACCCAGCAATACCACTGCTGGGCATACACACTGAGGAAACCAGAATTGAAAGAGACATGTGTACCCCAATGTTCATCACAGCACTGTTTATAATAGCCAGAACATACAAGCAATCTAGATGTCCATCAGCAGATGAATGGATAAGAAAGCTGTGGTACATATACACAATGGAGTATTACTTAGCCATTAAAAAGAATACATTTGAATCAGTTCTAATGAGGTGGATGAAACTGGAGTCGATTATACAGAGTGAAGTACAGAAAAACACCAATACAGTATACTAACGCATATATATGGAATTTAGAAAGATGGTAATGATAACCCTGTATGTGAGAGAGCAAAAGAGACACAGAGGCATAGAACAGTCTTTTGGACTCTGTGGGAGAGGGTGAGGGTGGGATGATTTGGGAGAACGGCATTGAAACTTGTATAATATCATTTGTGAAACAAATCACCAGTCCAGGTTCGATGCATGATACTGGTTTCTTGGGGCTGGTGCACTGGGATGACCCAGAGGGATGGTATGGGGAGGGAGGAGGGAGGGGAGTTCAGGATTGGGAACATGTGTATACCTGTGACAGATTCATGTTGATGTATGGCAAAACCAATACAATATTGTAAAGTAATTAACCTCCAATTAAAATAAATAAATTTATATTAAAAAAATTTTTTTAAAGTAAAATGAGACCAGCCTATTAACAGCTAGTGTTGCCCACTATAGTATGTCTATAAAAACTCTGAAACCACTTTGTTCAGGGCTCAAAGCTTGGAGTGTTAACTTCTCTGGGACTGCCAGCATGATAAACCTGAGTTCTCCAGTTCTCCAAGTGTGGTGCTTGGTTTCTCGATTACTGGTTTCTGCAACATATTAAGACCCTGTGTAAAAATTGTGGAAAACTTATCTCAAAAAATAGGAATTGAGTCCTAGAGAAGTTCACAAAACATAAGATACGGAAAGTGAACATTTTGCTAAGTTCTTTATAATTGCATCACAATTCCCACAAAAATATTACAAACTTGACAATATTAGAGCAATTTTAGAAAGTAGGATGCTGAGGATAAATTCCTCATGCAAAATCTCACAGAAAATAGTGGAAAGAAAACTTTAACTTAGTTCTGTCTGACTTGAAAACCCAAGTTTGTTTAATATTCCACAACACCAAATCCACGCCTCAGATCAAGTCCTAATACAAAAAAATCTTTCATATGATCGCATGCTAAACTACATTTTTACCTCTGTTATGGCTTTACCACTTTCCTTTGTACAAGATGTATGTTTGATGTATTTTAATCACGTCTGTGTTTATAAAGTCTGTAAATTTAGGGAACCCAGTTTGCTTCTTTTTATATCTTCTTTTATGTGTGGCACAGGCAGACACATGGGAGCTTTTGTTTAATAATTGAAGCTTATTATTATGTGTGTCTGTAATTAATGCCTTTACTAATTTTGTATAACAAAGAATTGAACAAGATTTCTCCGTGTGCCTAAACCATCCATTTCTTTAATATGCCAGATTGCCTTAAAATCACATGTAAATAGCAAACACTTGGAATTGGCTTAATCATTAAAACACTGTTTCCAAAAATTAATGCAAAACTTACAATTCTCTAAATTTGATCCACTTCATTTAGTTATTTTTTAAAAGCTTTTATTTTTGAAGTTTTCACGTGCTAAAATTGAGAATCTAATATGGTTCCCAAATATCTAACGTCCAGCATAAACAATTATTATCCATAGCTGAGTTTGCTGTATATATACCCCACCACACCAGCAATAGATTGTTTTAAAGCAAACTTCTAGACATCATATCATTTCATCTGGAAATAAAGACAATTTAAAAATACAACCACAATATAAACATCGCACCTAGACACCAAGCAGATCAAAAAGTCCTCAGTACTATCAAATATCCAGGCAATGTTCACATTTCCATGATTGTCTCATAAATGTGTTTTTTTATGATTAGTTTGTTCTAATCAGGACATAAACATTTCCATATGTTGTATTTGGTTTGTAGATTATCTCAAGACTATATATTCCAGTTCTTCCTGTTTTCTCGTTTCTTTCTTGCCATATATTTATTCTTCAGTCCCATATATTATACCATATAGTTTTCAATTCCAGTAATACAGTCCATCCTTGAGAACACTTTATATTAATTCTTTCTTTTTTTAACCAAGTACAATTCTTTTCCTCTAAAACAATAAAGGTATAATCGATTTATAATCCTGTTTTGCTTTTTAATGTTTCTATTTTTTCCCCTAAATGGCCACATAAGCTCAATCTAGGAAAGGAAAGAAAGGAAAAGTCACTCAGTCATGTCAGACTCTTTGCAACCTCATGGACTGTAACCTGCCAGGCTCCTCCATCCATGAAATTTTCCAGGCAAGCATACTGGAGTGGGCTGCCATTTCCTTCTCCAAAGCTCAATCTAAAGAACTGATATATTCCTATTAGAATTATACTCCCTAATCCATTTTGATCGTCTTTTCCTACCATATAACTACAGTAGTATCAGGATCCATCTTTAACCTCACACTAACGCTTAGTTTTTTTTTTTATTTCATCTCACATAATGAGGCTTTCACAATTTCTACCTCTGGATTTAACCAATAGAAGCTTAATGTCTCAATCAGAATCAAGTTTATTTCTGAATTTCTTTTTTAAAAATGTTTATCATGACACGACAGACCTGTGATATTAATATCCTTATACAATCATACCTCAGAGATATTGTGGTTTGGTTCCAGACAACTGCAATGAAGCACTATTGTGATTCAGTCACTAAGTCATGTCCAAATCTTTGTGACCCCATGAACTGCAGCATGCCATCACTATCTCCCAGAGTTTGCTCAAAATCATGTCCATCAAGTCAGTTATCCTTTGCCATCCTCTTCTCCTTCTGCTCTCAATCTTCCCCAGCATCAGGGTCTTTTCCAATGAGTTGGTTCTTATTATCAGGTGTTCAAAGTATTGGAGCTTCACCTTCAACATCATTCCTTCCAATGAATATTCAGGGTTGATTTCCTTTAGATTGACTGGTTTGATCTCCTTGTTGTCCAAGAGATTCTCAAGAGACTTCTCCAGCACCACAATTCAACAATGTCAGTTCTTCAGAGCTCAGACTTCTTTATGGCCCAACTCTCACATACATACAGGACTACCAGAAAAAAAGCATAGCTTTGACTAGAGGGACCTTCATTGGCAAAGTTGTGTCTGTGCTTTTTAATATGCTGTCTAGGTTTGTTATAGCTTTTCTTCCAAGGAGCAAGCATCTTTTCATTTCATAGCTACAATCGGTGTCCACAATGATTTTGAGACCCAACAAAATAAAATCTGTAACTGTTTCCATTTTTTTCCCCTTCTATTTGCCCATGAAAGGATGGGACCAAAAGCCATGATCTTGGATTTTGTGTGTGTGAGTGTTATTCAAATCTCAGACATATTTTATTTCATTGAAATAGTATTCCAAATTAGATTCTGAACACCTACCATGGTAGGTAACTTTTACCTTTTCATCTTTTGCTAGGGTTTTGGTAAATTTGGGATGTTGAGCTTCAAGCCAGCTTTTTCACTCTCTTCTTTCATGGACCTCATCGAGAGGCTGTTTAATTCCTCTTCACTTTCTGCAATAAAGTGAACGTCACAATAAAGTGAATCAGGTATTTTTTTGTTTACCACAGCATGTAAAAGTTATGTTTATACTATACTGTAATCTACTACAGTGCAATAAAATAATATCTAAAAATAAATAATAAAATAATATCTAAAAATA
>NW_024070198.1:9919266-9948015 GCF_014754425.2 Oryx dammah
AATAATAAAATAATATCTAAAAATAAATAATAAAATAATATCTAAAAGATACTAAAATAAAATAATATCTTAAAAAATACATGCTTTAATTTTAAAAATACATTATTGCTTTAAAAAAATGCTAACCATCATCTGACAATGAAAAATTGCCACAAACCTTCAATTTGTAAAACAAAACAAACAACAACAAAAAAAGTCCATCATATCTGAAAAGTACAGTCAAGCCAAGTACAGTGAAACAAGATATGCCTGTATATGGTTTAAAAAGAAACAATGGACTCAAAATGGAATTAACTGTGCTAAGCCCCTTGTCTGCAAGGTCAATTTAATTGCAATTGTAACGTCATGAAGGAATGAGACCTTTAAGCAGACAGTCTGGAATTTCCTGGCCAGCATTAATGAGGCAATCCACCCGACAGATCTCTGCCTTCACCCAAAGGAAGTGATCTTGCCTGAAATAATCCTTTCTTCTGTTTATGACTTTCTTATCCCAATCTCTTTCTGCCTTTAAAAACCTTTCCTTTTCTGCTACTCTTTGGAACTTCTATTTCCTAGATGAGATGCTGCTCAATTCATGAATTGTTGAATAAAGCCAATTAAATCTTCAAATTTACTTATTTGAATCTGTTTGTTTGTTAACAGATTTGGTTAAACACAGACGTGACATCTACAAACCCTTTTGAGCTCTTTGTCTTTCTCACCATTTCTAAGGGCCCTAGATAAGTTCCTCTCATTTCTGAGGTCCAGACTCTTTGTATGGAGTTTCTGATATAATCTACTTTTCAATACAGGGCAGGTCAGCTTGAGCTGGTAAATAGTTCTGATTGGAGCCAAGCCTCTAACTTTTACTTCAGATCATAGTTGTCATTAATCAATGAAAACTCTTAACCTTTGATTTTGTCCCCAGACCCACCTGGGAACTGTTAGTGGCATTTCCCAGTTCCCCTTTAATGTAGAGCCACTAGTTGTCAGTCCCCAGCCCATCTTCTCTGCATTCCAAGGTTCCATGATGGGAGGTGTTGGTGGTGCCCCCAGGGCCTTTTCGTGGCCGGGATACAGCAGCATCTCTTGTTAACTGCCTGGATATATTAAAATGCACATGTTTGCTTTCTCTTGTATATATAATGGTTACTACCAATGGGAATCTTAAAAGTCAAAAAGTGGTGGGCATGGATTGAGTATTGCACTTACCACCTATCTAAAGACTCCCATGTTAGGATATATTGGTCATAGATTGGGTTCAATTGACACTAGGTAGCTCACCAATCTCAAGAAAAGTTTTGTGCAATGGGGCACACTGTAAAATACAACACAATTCCCAAGCCAGTAGCACATATCTTTTAACTATTAGTTTGGTTCTAACAGCCCCCAAAATTTTGCTCAAATAGATAAATAAATAGGTTTCAGTTCAGCTCAGTTCAGTTCAGTTGCTCAGCCCTGTCTGACTCTTTGCAACACCATGGACTGCAGCATGCCAGGCCTCCCTGTCCATCATCAACTCCCACAGTTTACCTAAACTCATGTCCATTAAGTCGGTGATGCCATCCAACCATCTCATCCATAAATATGGGAACTTTGAATTCTCAAGAGTTAAGCAAGCCACCTCCCATCACACCTATTTTATTTCCAAGAGCTGTGGTCTTAGAAGATACAAATGTCTATGAATGTGACAAAATCCTATTCAAAACAAGTAGATTTAGACAAGATCACTGTTTTGTTTCCTCAGAACTTAGCTTGGTAACCACCAGGTTGGGAGCCCCCAGATATGGCCAGACAGAAATATGGGTTCACCTTAATTGCAGCTAAGATCCTACCGAATTACAGGCAGTCCTCAGGGAAATTACCATGGCCATCATGAGAAACATTCCAATTAAATAAGATCATTTAAAAAGCATGCTTGAAAATAGGATCCTGAAAGTAAACAAAATGAAATTCTTCAGTATTGAAATTGCTTCCTTAAAAACTTTATTGGAAATGCTAATGAAAATTAAAGACACAAAAAATACACAAAAGACAATAGATGTTGTGATTGCTACTGCTCTCTTCTATCACCTTTTATTTGCGTACTCATTCTAGTCATTCTCTGTCTTGTCTCTCCATTCTAAAGAGACTACAAGACTGTAAACAGAACGTTGCTAAGTTAGTGACCTTATGGTTACCCTTATGTGGTTGTTGTTCAGTCAGTAAGCCATGTCCAACTCTTTGTGACCCCATGGACTGCAGGACACCAGCCTCCCCTGTCCTTCACTATCTCCTGGAGTTTGCTCAAATTCATGTCCATTGATTGGGTTACCCTTATATCTACCCTTAAAGGACAGCTCCTGTATGGAGCCCTCCCAGGGTCAATGGGACTCTGAGAGATTTTCTAGTAAACTGCTATGTTATTTCCTTAAACAGCCAAGAGAAAACTAAAATTAACTTTTAAAACATTTCCAAACTCTGATAGATATCTAAGCTACAGTTAGGATCCTGGGAATACTAGAACTGGCAAAGGGTGAGAATTCTTACCAGAGTGAGTTGGCCCAGATTCTTCTATAGTAATAAGGTAGAAGACGAAAAATAAAATAGCTTTTGCACCCTTATTGAGGATATCACTTGAGTTCAAGAAGTTGCTCAGTACTGCAGAAATATTTATTGTTTTTCCCAGCTGACACTGAAGATATTTAAAAGAATTTTTTTAAGTTTTTAAGCCTTTTCCCATAAGCTAAAATGAAACTATGTTACTATTGCAAAAATATTGCAATTCACTGAAGGCTCAGGTGATGGTTAGCACTTTTTAGCAATGAAAGACTTTAAAATTAGGTGTGTACAGTATTGTTTTAGACATAATGCTATTGCACATTAATAGACTATAGTATTGTGTAAACATAACTTTTATATGCACTGGGAAAGCAAATAAAGTCATGTGACTCAGTTTATTGTGATATTCACTTCATTGCAGTGATCTGGAACTGAACCGGAAATATTTCTGAGGTATGCCTGCAAATAAGTCTATAATCAGAAAGCCTTCCTTGACTCTTGAAAGTATTGGGGATAGATAAAACAATAGCTGCCCAACAAAATCCTTAGACTCACTGGAAAAGTTGTTCTCATAATACGATAGGAATAATAATATGTGGAGAACTTGTTGTTTAGGGGCTAAGTTGTGTCCAACCCTTTTGTGACCCCATAGATTGTAGCCCATCAGGCTCCTTTGTCCACAGGGTTTCCCAAGCAAGAATACTGGAGTGGGTTGCCATTTCCTTCTCCAGGGGATCTTCCAGACCCAGGGATCTAACCTGTGTCTCCATCATTGGCAGGTGGATTCTTCATCACTGAGCCATTTGGGAAGCCCTGTAATATGAATTATCCTGAATTATCCTTTAGCTGAGCAAAGGGTTATCTATGCTGTGATCAACACCATGTTCTGTACCTGGATTGATGCCTCTGGGGACATTGAAATTGAGTTACATAAGATCACTGAGCAGCCACCTGGCTTAAAATGATTACTCCCTCAATGGGATCTTTCTTTGACTTATTTGATTTTGACTGGTTTGGGTCTCACCAACTATGGCTTCAAAGCACACTCCAGACATTGAGAATTATCCTGCTTTTAACAATCATGGTAATTCCCCTGGTGCCTTGTATTCTCTCAAGGGCTTTAAATGCATGTTCCAGATACTGCATGTATAAGCCCAAGCATACGATCTCCTTAAGACAGGAACATCAAAAATAGAATAAAGGGAATGATCAAATGAAAAAAAAAAAGAGTGAACCCGAAATTGTGACCTATGACTGCAACAGAGGCTCAACAGAAACTTCAATACGTGTCAGTATCACACTGAGAATCAGCAGAAACTGGCCGAGCTCCAGAGCAGTAACTGCCAGTGGCAGCAGTGCCTTACATTTTGATCACATCTCTGAACTACTTTGAGAATCTGATCAAAAGTGGGGAAGTGTTTTAGTTTGTTTTGTTTCAATGCTCAAAATGAAGTCACTTGTGCCAAATTCTACGTTAGGAAACCAAGACTTAATTGCAGTTTCAACCTTTTCCAGGAATATGAAATTTAACCAGTCGATCCAGAATTACACAGCCAGCAGTAAGGAGGCAACTGACTGGCAGACCCCTGTCTTCCCCTACAGGGAAGTGAGCTGGCCTGAAATAATTCTTTCCCTTGTTTATGACTTTCTTGTCCCACTCCATTTCTGCCCTTAAAAATCTTTCCCAGCTTGTGGAATTCCTTTCTGTTTTTTTAGGGAAAATGATGCTGACTCATAATTCATTGAATAAACCCAATTAGATCTTTGAATTTACTCAGTTAAATTTTGGTTTTTGACAACATTTAAGAATATATTGCCATTACTTGGATTTCCACCCTCCTATCAAAATATCAAGATGTGCTTTCAGGAATAATTAGGATTAATGAGGAGGCTTTTCTTCCTGGACATATTTGGTTACTTGTTTACCCAGGTCAGAATTTTATTTCATTTACATCACGTGCATGCATGCTAAGTCGCTTCACTTGTGTCTAACTCTTTGTGAGCCCATGGACTGTAACCTGCCAGGCTCTTCTGTCCATGGAATTCTCCAGGCAAGAATACTGAATTGGGTTGCCATGCCCTTCTCCAGGGGATCTTCCCAATTCAGGGATTGAAACCTTATATCTCCTGCTCTGCAGGTTGGTTTTTACCACTAGTGCCACTTGGGAAGTCCTTTATATCACCTGTGAGCAAACTATTCTTAATAACAATTAAAAGTTCTTTCTGGAGTCCTTTTTATATCCACTGAATAAACAGCATGGTGGAATAAGAAAGACAAATCTTTCCAGAGAAGCCGTGATCATCAAGGACACAGGCAGGTGGTTAATAACAGCTGCCACTTGTTCTGCAAGTGCTGCAAGATTCCAGTACAAAGTCATTTGTATGTGTTTTCAAATTATTAAGGCAAATGTCCTCAATCAAAAGTATATCCTGGACCCTAGTCATACATAATCCAAGGTATAGCTCTTCCTGTATTTTAAAGTTGAACTCAATGCATAACACAATTAGGGAAATACCTTTAGGCTGATTACTGAGCACTTTGGGGTGTAACTGCACTGTAGTCTGAAGTTACTGAGCCAAACAGCAGAACCAAATATTTGAGCTCTTAACAAAAGAATTTTAAACATTAAACTATTTAAAAACACTAACCTTAAAGTCTTGATTAGTCTGTACAGAGGAAATAAACACAGGCTCATGAGAAGATCTTTGTCCCCCACTGTTTATACAGAATATTAGAACACATGCTTTAGAGTTGGGTCTAAATCCAGATTTCAATTTATGACTAATAGTGTTGAAAGGGAGCAGATTGTGTCACCCTAAGACATGCTTCTTTGGCATAATGATTATTTTAGTCTGATTATTTTTTAAGAAACAGCACACAGAGGAAAGGCTCTAATTGAGTCCAAATTGGCATTTTGTAAGAGATGCAAGTTTATAAGTGAAATCCCCACTGTAAGGCAGTCTCCATGTCTTTTCAGAAAGAGAAGAATGACTTTAAATCTCTAGACATCCTTGTGTATGGAGAAGACAGGGCCTTAGATGTGCATAACTGTTTACTGTGTTTTCTTGTTCATCTCTCATAACTGCTCCCCGCACCCCAAGATCTTTTTTGTCTTTAGCTGGAGATGGTATTTAAGGTGGTGGCTTAGGCCATTTCTGGGAATGACTCAGTTTACCTGGATCTCTTCTATGTTTCATACAGGAGGCATACATGTTGTGAAACTTGCTTGTTTTTTCTCTTATTAATTTGTCTTTTATTACAGTGGTGTCTCAGCCAAGAACCTAGAAAGTTAGAGGGAAAATTATTTTCCTTCCCCATTAGTGTTAGTTTTGGAGGTTTTCTATTAATATCATCTCAAAATTTAAGAATGTTTTTAATGATTCCTTCTTTCTAAATATAATGCTTTTCCTCTAAGATCCCAAGACCTATCCAACTAGTTTTCCCATTCTAATCTGTAACATACATGTACCTCTTTACTCCACTGAATGGAGATTATTTTTATTGTATATAATGCAATGTATTAGGGGCTTCCCCAATGGCTTAGCAAGTCAAGAATCCACCTGTAAGGCAGGAGACACAGAAGATACGGCTTCTATTCCTGTGTCAGGAGGATCTCCTATAGGAGGAAATGAAAATCCACTTCAGTATTCTCGACCAAAAAATCTCTTGAACAGAGTACCCTAGTGGTCTACAGTCCCTGGGGTCACAAAGAGTCGAATATGACTGATCAACTGAGCACACAAACATGCGATATATTATATATTACTTTTTTTTCTATTTGGTGATTGCTTTTGGTTTATGTATTCTGTTTTGTAAATCTGTGGTTAATTCTTGTACTATGATACACTTTTAAAATTTTCAATAGCTTTAAAATATATTTTAAAATAAAGCTGGATAAGTTCTATCTTGTTACTCTAAATATTTTAAATAAGTATTATTTTAAAATATTTTAAATAGTCTTGCCCTTTTATTCTTAGTAGAACTTACGTTTTCAGCAAGTTTTCAAAAATTACTGGAATTTTGATTAAAATTGCATTAAGCTTTTGCAAATAATTCATAATGCTTCCACAGTCACTTTTCAGATGAAAACCTTAGTCGTGAAGATGTTTAAATTCTATTTAGTAAATGAACCCCTGCATGAAAGGGTGGTTTTTCATTATCAAATGGACTCAGTGTTTTTAATGAGTTCCTTTCCATTGAGGGATCATAGTATTTATCTGAAAAACAAACAAACAAAAATAAATAAATACAAATGCCTTCTGCACTTTTAGCTATTTGTGTACACTTCAAACTTCTACCGCTAAACTATAAGTTTCCAACCGAGTAAATCCTTTCTAAAAACATTGCTGTCACATAATCGTTGATATATTACAGAGAATGTATACAGCCTGTGTGTATTGATGAAGCATAACAAATCTAACGCTCTAAATTCAAATGAAGCATAAGAAGAAAAGATTACCAATTTTATTGTGTCCACCTGTGTGCTTGTGATTGACAAGGGGAAAAAATGGTCCCTCAGAGATACATTTGCCTCATAATCTCTGGAATCTGTGAATATTTTGCAAATAATCTGCATGTACATAGTTATATGTACATGTACATATATACATTAAAGTTCCTTGTGACTTTCAGCAAATGAAACCAGTAATTTAGGAAAAATTAACACTGTACAGAAAATCAGTTCTAACCTTAGCTCTGTCACAACCTTTAGTTAATTTTAACTTTTTTAAATGCAATTTTTCTTTAAATGAAAAAGTATGAATACCTAATATCTGAGGATCCCATGAGCCCTAAAATTTCATGATTTTATGAAGAAATTTAATGAAGTACCTGAAGAGAGAGAATAAGTGAAAGTTTAATATAACTATCAACAGAATTTGGAAACAATTCTCATTTATTTTTTGAAGTAAAATCCACATGCCAACAGAAATAAACACAGTTTTATTACTGGTACTTCAAAAAATTGAAATGAGTGCTAATACATTAGAACCATATTTAACCTCTTTCTTTAATAAACTTAAATTGGTCAAACTTTAACATTTTATATATTTTTGCTTGCACTTTGTTGTTGTTGCTGGTGTTGTTTAGTCACTAAGGTGTGTCTGTTTTGTGACCCCATGGACTATAGTTCTCCAGTCTCTTCTGTCCATAGGATTTTCCAGACAAGAATACTGGAGTAGGTTGTCATTTCCTTCTCCAGGAGATCTTCCCCACCCAGGGAGAGAACTCACATCTCCTGCATCGGCAGGCAGATTCTTTACCACTGAGCCACCAAAGTGAAAGTTGTTCAGTCATGTTTGATTCTTTGTGACCCCATGGACTATACAGTCCATGGAATTCTCCAGGCCAGAATACTGGAGTGGGCAGCTGTTCCCTTCAGGGCATCTTCCCAATCCAGGGATCAAATCCAGGTCTCTGATGTTACAGGCAGATTCTTTACAAGCTGGGCCACCAGGCACCAGGGAAGCCCTCTGAGGCACCAGGGAAGCCCTTATATATTTTATTACACTAAATTTAAAAATACACCTACTCTTAAAGTGAAAGTGTTAATCACTCAATCATGTCCAACTCTTTGCAACCTCATGGACTATAGCCCACCAGGTTCCTCTGTCCATGGAATTCTCCAGGCAAGGACTCTCAAATGGGTAGCCATTCCCTTCTCCAGGGGATCTTTCCATTCCAGGGATTGAATCTGTGTCTCCTGGCATTGTGGGCAGATTCTTTACCATTCTTTACCACCAGGGAAACCCAACCTTAGAGAGCTCAGAATCTAATGGGAGGAATATACAACAAATGGATAGATAATGTGTTAATTTTCTATTGCTGGACACCAGGAACAACACAGCACAAAATTATTATCTTATAGTTCTGAAGCTCAAAAGTCCAAAGTGGGTTTCACTGGGCTAAAATTAATTAATCAATTTTTAGATTTGTAGTAGCTCTTGAGGGAGATAACACGGAAAGTTCTATTTAGACTCAGTGCAATAAAAACAGTATGCCAAAGTGAAGGGCAATCTCCTATGTAAGACTAACAACAAAGGTAAGAGAAAATGTTTCTTTGATTCTCATACACTGTTGGTTCATAAACTGGGCCCATACATTAAGAATAAGGAGAGATTGAAGAAAGAGGCAGGTCTCTTCAGATTGGCAGATGACAGAATTTGATAAGCAAAGGAACTTAGGAGGCTTGTCTTGGACGGCCACGAGACAGGTTATCTCGGCAACTGTCCACTAGAATCTTAAAAGTTTATATAGCAATTTTACCTGGGTTCAGTCACATACATAGCCCAGATGGCCTCAACAGCAGCTTACTATGTATATATGTGAATGAATCACTTTGTGGCACACCTGAAACCAACACAACATTGTTAATCAACAATACTCCAATATAAATGAACAGTGAAACAAACAAACAAACTTACTATCTCAAAGCTATGTTTTTGGGGCAGCTTCTAATGCAGAAAGAGCAAGCAGAAGACATGTTCCAAGGACAGAGGAGCGGGTGAGGAGCCTCTGGTTACCCAGATCCAGCTCATGGGTCAAGCAACAGTGACTTCCTCTCAATGACTTCCTCCAACAAAGATATTAAGGATCTGAAAAGGTCAGGAACTGTGGGTTTCAGGAGAGGGTATTTGGAGAAACCTATTACTATGCTGTGAATTCTACCTTTTCTTTTCCCTACATATTCTCCCTCCTCCAAGGAGCAGAGATGTGAGTGCCTGCCTCTCAATTCAGGACCAAGGAAGGGACTTCAACAGAGCAACTTGGAGAGTGTAAGGTATTCTCTGGTGACTCAGACAGTAAAGAATCTGCCTGCAATGCAGGAGACCCAGGTTTGATCCCTGGGTTGGGAAGATCCCCTGGAGAAGGAAATGGCAACCCGCTCCAGTATTCTTGCCTGGAGAAGTCCATGGACAGAGGAGTCTGGGGTCACAAAGAGCCAGACACTACTGAGTGACTAACACTTTCTTTCACTTTCAAGGTATATATCCTGCCGTTTGGGAAAGAACAGCTTGGTATCCAACTTCACCTGGAAAGCTAAAGATCTAGAGATTCCCTGACTGGCTGCACTTTAAGCTAGGAAAGAAGTGACATAGAAGTGGGCAAAGAAGAGACAGTTACCATAGGTTTGAATGGGAGAACATATTTGCAAATGATATATCAGTAAGACATTAATATCCAAAATACATGATCAGCTCATACAACTCAACATCAGAAAAAAAAAATTGTTTTTAATAGGTGAATTATCCAGCAGTCTAGTGACTAGGATGCAACACTTCCTCTGCAGGGAACACAGGTTCAGTCCCTGGTCAGGGAACTCAGATCCTGGATGCTGTGTGGTGAAGGAAAAAAAAGCAGAAGACCTAAACAGACATTTTTTCAAAGAAGACATTGATGGCCAACAGGCACATGAAAAGATGCTCGACGTAGCTAACCATCAGAGAAAAGCTAATCACAACTATTGTCCAATGAACTGTCACCTCACACCTGCCAGAATGGCTATCATCAAAACCAAAGTTGTTTATAAAAAAGCCCCTATAAAATTTAACTGGAGGAGGACATGGCAACCCATTCCAGTATTCTTGCCTGGAGAATCCCCGTGGACAGAGGAGCCTGGCAGGCTACAGTCCATGGGGTCGCAAAGAGTTGGACACAACTGAGCAACTAAGCACACAGCACATAAAATTTAAAGAAGAGATATTTGGGGCTTGCAAAATCCTAGGTGGTTTCACTTCATGGTACAAAGCAAGCAAGTTGTTTTAACTCTGCATAATAATCAGTCCCCTTCACCAAACATAGTGTAGAGTAAGAAAAGTAGGAAACAGATGAGATTTATTATAAAATACCATGTGAAAACCTTATATACAATATTATGTTGCAATATTTTTGGATAAAATGGAGGGTGACTATGTGGAAGTGAATATCAGAGACAGAGATTACATGAGATAATAGCAAAACAGTAGAGACCCCTTATATGGATGAATAAGTCACTCACTCTAAAAACTTTCCAACCAGAACGGTATGGATTTCCTTTGCTGAGGATGCACTGCAGAAAATTTTTGATAGTATATCCAACATCAACCGTACAATACTTGAAAATTTCACCTTCCCATTTCTTTTGCTCAAGAATAGTCTGATTTTCTAGCCAGGACTGGATTCCAGTTATTTATGTATTGCCAACATGATACTATCATTCCAATTGGTTTTGTTTTTCATTCTGAGACTCAAAATGACATGTTAGTAGAATGCATTGCTTGAAAGTGTAATTTCCTGTTAAAAATATAGGGATGCAAAAGTCTTTCTAATAAATCAAATAAATCTCTAAATAATTGTAATTAAACTGCTGAAACAGAGTCACAGAAGCAAAACCAATTCCAACTCCAATTTTGAATCAAATCAACTCCAATCCAATTACAAACTGACACAATCCTAAAAAATCTGAAGATATTTAAATTAGTTTCATGCCACTGAGTTCTGGCTTCCTGACCAAAATTCTGAGACAAGGTGTTGAAAGCATCTCCTATATGCTGAGTGGAAACAGATATTCCTGACTCAGTGATGAAAATTCACAAACTAACAAAAATACTCTTTCTCCTCTTCAGATGACTCAGTGTTTGTAAAATGTTAATTTGGGGTCATTTTAGAAGTTTGGTTAGTTTTTTTAGACAAATTAGAACTGTATTCTTGCAAGTATGAAAGTGAAAAATACAAACGTAAAATTCTAACATTTTTATAGGTTATCTAACACCAAGTCCCTATAATATTTAAAAAGCCCTTATAAAGCCCCAATCTAAGCCCCTATCTAAGCCCCTATCTAACACATCGTAAAGGAAATCAGTCCTGAATATTCATTGGAAGGACTGATGTTGAAACTGAAGCTCCAATATTTTGGCCACCTGATGCGAAGGACTGACTCATTGGAAAAGACCCTGATGCTGGGAAAGATTGAAGGCAGGAGGAGAAGGGCACAACAGAAGATGAGATGGTTGGATGGCATCACTGACTGGATGGACATAAGTTTGAGCAAGCTCTGGGAGTTGGTGATGGACAGAGAAGCCTGGCGAGCTGTAGTCCATGGGGTCTCAAAGAATCGGACATAACTGAGAGACTGGACTGAACTGAACACCAAGCCTCCTCTGCCCAGTGTAGACACAGGAGCTTCTTACTTAGTGGGAATGACTGGTTAGAGAGTAGGAGAAAAAGCTTTTTTTTTTTCTTTTTCCTGTCTTTTCTTTTGTTTATTTGTTGCCTTTAGCCAGCTGGAAATCTTGAATCAGATACTGTTTTTCTAGGGTTCAGTTGAAAGGATTGGAAACAACATTTTCTGTGTTCCCTACCAATTCTAATATGTAATATATAGAACAAGGTAGAGAAAATTTGGGGGCTCCCCTGGGAGTGCTGTGGTATAAAATCTCCATGCCAATGTGGGAGATGCATGTTTGATCTCTGGTCTGGGAAGATCCCCTGGAGAAAGGAATGGCAACCCACTCTAGTATCCTTGCTTGGAAAACCCCATGGAGCCTGGTGGGCTATGGTCCATGGAGTTGCAAAGAGTCAGACGCAATTTAGTGACTGAACAAGAAGAAAAAAATCTAAGAAAGCTAAAGCAATAATTGGAAATAAGTAGAATTACAGGTAGTGTAGTTGGGATGATGCAGGAGATTAGGTAGTTTACAGAGATGCTTATGTAACTGGGACATTGCAACCATCCTTGGGTGAAAATTATTTTCTAAATGGACAGTCTATATTTTGCTGAGAAGCTCTCAATCCATTTATCCCTGGAAGCACACAACTCAGGCACTACTTGGCAGAAGCAGGGACTTTGGTCCATTACAACTCTTTTTTTCATCACAGGCTAAGTAAGAACTCACCTAACAAGGTTGTCTGGGTAGCATCTGTTGTGTTTCAAGGCATGATTAATCTGCCTCCAGTTGAGAAATTTCTGGTTGCAACATCTTCTGAGCTGTTTCAAAGAGATCATGTTCCATTGACAGCTGTCTCTGAAAGAAGCTGAAATCTATCTGAAGCTCCCAGGATTTGAAGACAGATCCCCGGACACTTCAGAGATTGGGTAATGACTATTTATTTATTTGCAGAGCCTGGATCAAGGTATTTCAATGAGACATGGGAAATATTTGGAGGTACAGAACTTTAGTTGTTGGTAAGGAATATCGTATATTGACAGCAAAAGACAGCAAGAATAAAACATGGCCACTCCAAATGGAGAAGATAGATTGCCATTTTCTAGACACGTTAGGGTGAGTTTTCACTTTCAGAAAGCTGTAGCACTTACAAAGCAGACATTGCTATTTTTGAAACTCAAAGAGAGGTGATATCACAAATCTGTACCTGGAAATGCTAGTGACTGATACTTTTTTAAGAATTTAAGAGATCTTTCCTTGGGGGTGTGTATCTAGAGGTTTGAGAAGTAATATTTAAGTAACATTTTAAAAACTGTTCAGCATTTGACTCGATGGACATGAGTCTAAGCGAACTCTGGGAGATGGTGATGAACAGGGAGGCCTGGCGTGCTGCGATTCATGGGGTCGCACAGAGTCGGACACGACTGAGCGACTGAACTGAACTGAACTGAACTGAACTGAATTGTCTCTTCCGAAGGTCTTAAGCCCGAATACTCTTTCTTATGAGTAGGGTCACCTGCAGGGAAATGTGGGACCAAGTGATTGACAGAAGTCGCTGTACTAAGTCATATGCCTGCTTCTGGACATGAGAAACACCCTTCTAAGAGGTTTTGAAGGTCCTGCCACTTTTTGCTGCTGCTTCATAATGAATAGCCTTGTTGAATGAGTGAAAAAGTGGTTTATATTAATGTTGATGTTAAGAGTAAGGACTCCTTCAGTCTTCATGATTACAGACCTGCATTCAAAGCTAGGGAGATGAAGATGAGCCAGTTTGATGGACTAATATCCGCCCCCCCACCCCCAGACACTGAGAGATCGAATGATTGTCCTTTAATTCTATATATCAAAGTCAGAAAGTTGTTTTGTTTGTTTGTTTTTACAGTATACTTATTCTTTATTTTCTGTTTCTAGAATTAAGAAAGAAGTTCGTACCAGTTTTTCCTCTTGTTTAAAATATATATATATATAATCATTTATCTATCAAATAAATAATCATGACAATACATTTCACACTTCAAGCAGGAAATATGACAATATGGAAGGAATCATTTTACTCTAATGTGGCTTGCTTTAATAGTTCTTCGGGAAAAAATATTTCCTCCACACCTCGTCCTTGCTTGGTAGCTCAGCTGGTAAAAAACCCACCTGCAATGCAGGAGTCCCCAGTTGGATTCCTGGATGGGGGAGATTCCTGGAGAAGGGATAGGCTACCCACTCCAGTATTCTTGGGCTTCCCTGGTAGCTTAGCTGGTAAAGAATCCACCTGAAATGTGGGAGACCTGGGTTTGATCCCTAGGTTAGGAAGATCCCTGGAGAAGGGAACAGCTACCCACTTCAATATTCTGGCCTAGAGAACTGCATGGACTATCCATGGAATTCCGTGTACATGGGGTCCCAAAGAGTCAGACATGACTGAGCAACTTTCACAATTCACTTAACATCTCCTCCTTGGTTATTTATTTTATTATTTTAGATTTTGAGGCATCAATCTTTCAGAGGCTACTTTGCCAAGTAGAGCAGTGCTTCATTCTTCATATTGTAGAAGAGTCATGAAAACATAGGCTATTTACTTTTCTTTTCCCTTTTGGGTTGGCTCTTCCCATTCACTCTAAAACTCCTTTCTCTTCTGTTGCCTTTGGTGTTGGAGCACAGAGCTATTAGCCTCTCCACCCTATTTAAAGATCTTGTCACACTTGCCTAGTCCTTCTTCCTTTGACAGGTTCTTAATCCTCAAATCTGAAATTCGCAGGCCTAGACATCTGATTGTGCAACGATTTCCTTTCTTTCACTTGTTAATAACCTCATTAGTCTTTCTGATTCACTAAGTCTTTCACTCTATGGGAGGGGGAATTCAAAAATAGAGAACAAATTTAGATCTAGATTCTGTTTACCTTTGCTCCCAATGTTTGTATAATCTTATGAGTCACTATACTTTGGTTAACAGATGAGAATATCAGACTTTTGTGAAGGTTGCTGAGATAAAGGCAAAACAGAATCTAACTTTTTGTAAACACAACGATGGCAAATCCACCTACAATGCAGGAGACCCAGATTTTATCCCTGGGTGGGGAAGCTCCCCTGGAGAAGGGAATGACTACCCACTCCAGTATTCTTGCCTGAAGAATTCTATGGACAGAGGAGCCTGGTGGCCTACAGTCCACGGAGTCGTAAAGAGGTGAACATGACTGAGTAACTAACACTTTAATCAGTATCAGGTTGAAAATGTCAAATAAAAAGGGAAATTGTGTCGGAGGCCAAAATATTTTAATTGACAGACAATGGGCTTCTGGTAAACCCAGTTATTTATGTCATTGACAAAAATCTCATAATAAAGGAAAAACTGGGGAACTGTGAAAAGGTTATTACAAGGTGGAAATACTAAAACTTGTGGACTTTGCGCCACAAGAAGACTTCTAGAGCCTTTATTCAGAGCTCACTGCATTTAAATTTATAGCTAATTATTTCCAAGTATCTTGATTCAGTATAAATACATTATTATTATATTTTATACCATAAATATTCATTATAATAAACATTTTAGTACATTTTAATTGAAAGAATAACTCAAACAAATAAAGTCATTGAGGAAAATACATAACCAAGAAGCAAATTAGTAGAAGAAGGAATACTTTTAATACTAGTACTTGAATATAACCATAACCATTTTGCAGTAATCCTTTCAGAATTTCCAAATATCATGCTTTTTTGGTTTGTTTATTTGTTTGAGATATTAAAGAAATAAGATTGTAGTTGCTTAAAATTTGGTATTGTTTTCTATAGGCCCAAATAAATTTTGCAAAACTCTATAAATGTTAACATATTTTTAGGCTGATGTATGAAAAATATTTATCATAATTTTAAATAGCTACAAAGAATGTATTTAAAGGTAGTTCATAAATATTGCCAGTTTAAATTGAAATTGTTATAAAATTATTAAAATATATTCAATAGAATAGTTTTTTGATATCTAAAATTATCCATTAAAATATTTTTAATGGATTAAATTTTATCTGCCTTTTATTTTCTTATTGAATTCATATTTCCATCCTAGTTTTTTTCACAGATGTTTTACATATTTCCATAAATATATATCCTAGTGGCATTTATTTATATGCTTAAAAATTATTTTATTGATCAATGATACTTCTCTAGGACTAAAAAGTGGATATAAATTAAAATTTAAGCTGTTTTCACTTGAGTATAAGGTTGCATTTTCCTTTTAATTTTTAAATGATTTATTTTTATAATTTTAGTAGAATTCATTTGGTCAAAGGATCATAAATATACTAAAAGTTCAATGAATAATTATTGTCTTAAAATCAAATCTTAATAGCAATGACTCTCTTACTGATATGAATTGAGCTTTTCCCTTTAATTCATACACCCAGTGAGAATTATTCTTTATTCACAGGTGACAAAATTTTTTAATCAATTATTTTCCATTTATTTGATAAATGTGAGTACTGGAAAACCATATTTACCTAATACCATTCAACTCTTTTAACTTTTTGAAGCTCCACATCACAAGTCATACTGATGCATCTACAAAAAATGATTTTTAATGATTTACCTCTTAACAACTCAAGTGGACCTTTTTTCAATTTTTTGAAAGCAAAGAATTTGAAACTACATGATTTGTGGAGGTTAATTGCTTTTTTAAAAGGATTGATACTTTATTAAACTCTCCCTTTCCTAATACCTGTGTCAATATTGTAAAGTTGCTGCTAAGTCACTTCAGTCGTGTCCGACTCTGTGCGACCCCACAGACAGCGGCCCACCAGGCTCCCCTGTCCCTGGGATTCTCCAGGCAGGAACACTGGAGTGGGTTGCTATTTCCTTCTCCAATGCATGAAAGTGAAAAGTGAAAGTGAAGTCGCTCGTTGTGTCTAACTCCCAGTGACCCCACGGACTAGAGCCTACCAGGCTCCTCCATCCATGGGATTCTCCAGGCAAGAGTACTGGAGTGGGGTGCCATCGCCTTCTCCCATTGTGAAGTTAGGGGCCCCAATATCTTTTGTTAGAGGCCCCATCTTTTTTTTACAATCTCAGATAATTCATCATAGTTAAGAATTCATGTATAATATCATGTAAGAATCGAATTGCCAGTCTATGTCCGATACAGGATACGGCACGCTTGGGGCTGGTACGCGGGGATGACCCAGAGAGATGTTGTGGGGAGGGGGGTGGGAGGGGGGTTCATGTTTGGGAACGCATGTACACCCGTGGTGGATTCATGTCAATGTATGGCAAAACCAATACAGAATTGTAAAGTAAAATAAAAAATAAATAAATTAATTAATTTAAAAAAATAGAATTCAAGAGAGGAGAGTTATGCATTTCCTTTGTAACATTAAAAAATGAGAATCTCATTGAAGTTAGAAATCTCAGGCCATATCAATTTTAGAAGAGAATATATATGAGAGTGAAAGATTTAGAATTTGATTTTTTTAAAACTATTTAATTGTCTGTGTATCTGTTGGAAAGTCCTTGCATACCCTAGCATGAAAACTATATAATGTTTCCTCCCAACAGTAATTTTTTCCCATTTAACATAACATTCCATGTGTGTTTTCTCATTATTATGTAGCCCTTATACACATTTTATAGCAGCTTCCCTGGGGGCTCAGACAGTAAACAATAAATCTGCAATGGGGGAGACCCAGTTTTGATCCCTGGGTGGAGAAGATGCCCTGGAGAATGAAATGGCTACCCACTCCAGTATTCTTGCCTGGAGAATTCCATGGACAGAGGAGCAAGGTGGGCTTCAGTCCATGGGGTTGCAAATAGTAAGGCACCGAGGGACTAACACTTTCACTTTCATATACATTTTAATGGCTAGATCTATAAAATTTCACTAGTATTACAGTTTAAGCTTTGCTTTATAATTTAAATGTTTTTCATTTTTTAAGATAAATAACAAGCACAAAAGCAATTTTGTAAAAAGAAATCTCCCCTGCATTCAAATTTGAGAATTGTCCTCTTAGTATAAATTTATAGAGCAGAAGCTCTGGATATAAGATAAGAATTTTCTTTAAAATTCCATAAATATAACAATACAGATTTTAATTTTTTCTCCAAATTTTAATAATTTATTTCTCAAATATTAAATAGGATATTTACCAATGTAATCATGGGGTCTGAAATTTGTTTTTTCAAAACAGATTTAATTTCTTTAATAGATATAGGGCTAGTCAAATGTTCTATTTCTACCGGAAACAGCTTTCCTTTGATTAGTCTTGCTATTGCTTATCAGTTTTATTAATCTTTCCAAATTATTGATCCATCTTTTGTGGCCTAGGCCTGCAGCCACTTGAAGTAGGATTTTGGTTCCTGGCCAGAGATTAAAGTCAGGTGGCAGCAGTGAGAGGCTTGAATAATAGCCCATCAAGACCCTGGCCCACATGGCTTTGCAGAAATGAATTCCCACAAAGGTTGAAAGTAGTGAAACAAGTAGAGTGTTTATTAGGGGAAAAAAGATTTCATATGGATAGGCACAGAGGCATGCTCAGAGAGAGAATCACATCCTCACGGTGGTTAAATCACTTATATGGGCATTTCTTCCCAATTTCCTTTGGTCAATCATTTTGCTTTGCCGGTTTCTGAGTCCGTATTTGGTATATCTCAGGAGCCTCCTGTGTGCCCACGCACCTTTCAGCCAGGATGGATCTAGCAAAGAGGTTTATGAGTAGCTTGGCTTCACTCCCCTTTTGACTTCCAAGGAGCAGACAGGTCGGGAAGGTCTCCTTGGCTTTGAGAATGACAAATATGTGGTCTCTTATCTTTTATCTGGGCAGGGCTTAGCCTCTTCTCTCTCTCCTGCTATCTTCATTTTGGAGTATCAGTCCACAAGGAAGGAACTCCAGCTGCTCACCCTGGGAGGATTATCTGTCTCATGCTTCATGACCGACTCTGACTTTGTTAATTTTCTCTAATACTCTCTTCTTTTATTGATAATTGCCTTTTCCCTGTCTGCTCATGTTTTGTGTGTCTGTGTGTACCTGTGTGCTCAGTTGTGTTAGACTCCTTGCCACTTTCAACAACCAGCCTCCTCTGTCGATGGAATTTTCCAGGCAAGAATACTTGAGTGGGTTGCTATGTCCTACTCCAAGAGGTTTCCCTGACTCGGATGGAAACTGCACCTCCTAAGTCTCCTGTATTGGCAGGTGGATTCTTTACCCATGCATCACTTTGGGCTTAATATAACTTTCTTTTTCTACTTAATAAAGTAAAAGTTTGGATTACTGATTATAAACCTTTCTCTTTCCTAATAAAGTTAAATATCTATAAATAACTTTCTAAGTACCACTTTGGCAGCATCCCTGGTTTTGATTAGTAGTGTTTTAATTACCCATCAATTATACATTTTTTCTAATTTTCCTTTCTAATTTTTCAGCTGTGTGGTCTTTAGACCTGTTTTGCAAGTGTCAATTAGATCAATTTAGCTATAGTATCATTCAGATTTTCTGTATCATTACTGATGTTCTGTCTACTTTTTCTATCAAATACTGAAAGACAAATGTTGAAATCTACAACTACAAAGCTGAATTCCCTTTGCTTCCATCAGGTTTTTTTCTTTTGCATTCCTAAGTTCTGTTATTAGGTTTTTGTTGTTTAGTCACACGGTTGTATCCAACTCTTATAACCCCATGAACTCTAGTCCATCAGACTCCTCTGTCCTTGGGATTTTCCAGGCAAGAATACTTCAGTGGGTTGCCATTTCCTTCTCCAGGGAATCTTCCGGACCCAGGGATTGAAACCAACTCTCCCACCCACACAAGTCTCCTGCATTGCAGGCAGATTCTTTATAGCTGAGTCATCAAGGAAAATCTCTGTTATTAGGTACCTCCACATCTAGGGTTGTTTTGTTGTTCTGATGAACTGGCTTTTGTCTTCCAGGTGAATAAACACTATGAGCATTCTTCTTTATCTCAAACAATACTCTTTATCTTGAAAGTCTACTTTGTCTGATATCATTATGCCCATGTATCCATGCCAGCTTTCACATGCTTACTCCTACATGGCATACTCCTTTATTTATTTTAATTTTAACCTATTTTTCTGCATATTTAAAGTGTATCTCCTGTGCAAAGCTTGTAGCTGGGCTTTTCTTTTCTATTCACCCTGACGAGTTTTGTCTTTTAATTAGAATATTCCGTGCATTAACATTTAATATAATTTTTGGTACATTTGGGTTTGTCTACCATCTTTCCCATTTGTTTTCCATTGTCATTTCTTTTTCTCTCTCTCTATGTGTATGTGTCTCTCTTTCTTTCCTTCCTTCTTTCTTTCAGTTTCTGTTTATCTATTTATCCCTTTTCTGCCTTCTTCTAAGATGATCAAAGATTTTTTAGCATTCTGTTTTGATTCTTCTATTGGCTTTGTAAAATATACCTGCTTCTGAGTATTATTAATAATACTGTACCCTGTTGCCTGATATCTGAAAATAATCGACTTCTATCTATCTATGAGACAACTAGTCTTGTATGGGTTACTGCAGCATGATAGGATAAGTTCAAGTCTTTCATTATGATTTCTTGAATGGAAATTCGACATGAAAAAATGAATTTTATGCAAATCAATCTGTCAGCAACATACATAATGATTTGAGTCATAAAGACTAATGAAAGGCCAACCAGGACCCCTGTAAAATGATACAGATATTTGAAATGAAGTTGTGGGCTAGAGAGGCAGCAGAAGTAACTGAAAATAGTTTTGAAAGAATAATAGCAAAAATGAAAATCTGAGCAAAGTTTTGAAGGAGAGTTTTTAAAAGTTTGAAGGAAGAACATTATTATTTAGTTAAAGATTAGAGATAGGGTTTGAAGAAGCTATCAGTTCAGTTCAGTTCAGTCGCTCAGTCGTGTCTGACTCTGCGACCCCATGAATCGCAGCACACCAGGCCTCCCTGAGTTACCAACTCCCAGAGTTCACTCAGACTCATAGAATATAAGAAAATGTCTAAGATTCCAGCTTTCAGGATGAAGGGCGAAAAGAGTCTAAAATTGAGGAGACAAAAGAGGAATTGAGAAAGAAGAAAAAAAAAGAGAGTGATTTTCTTTCTAAACATGCTGGATTAAAGGTTTAAAAAAGAAAAAGTGGATACATCCTGAATACTCAAGGAAATATGGAATTAGAACTCAGATGAGTGGTCAGGGTAGGTTGTATGGATTTGGATTTCTTTCTCACCTAGAATATATGAAAGCACTTGGTTAGGGAGAGAATGAGTATGGGACAAGGAAAAGTGAGCAGCAGACAAAATACACGGTGCCATTGAATCGGGGGAACTGGGGCAACCAGTGGATGTGGCTAGAGAATGATGGAGCTGGAAATTAGGACACCAGTCGTGAAGAAAAGGATGGATTATGAGGAAGACAGCAGGAGAAATCTTACAGGTGGTTTTGATTGTGAGATTTGTCAGTTCATTTCAATGGTAAACACAGGGGAAAGCTCTCAAAGCTTCTGCTAAGTATATGGTTACCAACACTGGATTCCTTGCAAAGTCTCTCTACCACCTTCCAGGAAAAGGCATTCACCTTCTGCCCTTGGATCTTTCTAAACAGAATGTGCATGCTGCCTTATATTCTTGCATTTTATAATTATTCATAATTTAAACATGATGTATTTAACATTAGCACCTTAGACCCTCACAATAGCCTGCAGATATAGGCTGCACAGAGCATATATTTTCAGCCTTGAGTGTTGTCCAGATAGGAAAAGAAAAGCCCAAGAGGTTTTTTTGTCTTCCCACTCTTCCAAAGTTCTTTCACTAATCCCTAGTACATGTCATAATTCTACATTATGATAGAGAAAAGTATAATAAACTTTCCCCACACTGTGCATAGCTGGTGAAATAAGGATGTATTATCTGATGACAGAATAAATATAAACAAATGTTTCATTGCCATATACTAATATTTCACTGGAACGT
The DNA here is from genome assembly GCF_014754425.2 of Oryx dammah. Classification (NCBI taxonomy): domain Eukaryota; kingdom Metazoa; phylum Chordata; class Mammalia; order Artiodactyla; family Bovidae; genus Oryx; species Oryx dammah. Next base: position 9,940,859 of record NW_024070198.1, read on the forward strand.
ATATAGAGAACACAGATTAAGGGTCATTTGAATTTACTGGGAGTTTTGTATCAGTTCAGTTCAGTCGCTCAGTCATGTCCGACTCTTTGTGACCCCATGAATCGCAGCATGCCAGGCCTCCCTGTCCATCACCAACTCCCAGAGTTCACACAAACTCATGTGCATCCAGTCGGTGATGCCATCCAGCCATCTCATCCTCTGTCGTCCCCTTTTCCTCCTGCCCCCAATCCCTCCCAGGATCAGAGTCTTTTCTATATACATATACATAATATTCATCACAATTTTCACCTCTCCCTTGGGCTGTGAGAATACCACACATTTAAGTTACATTTTACTGTGCTTGTGAACACAGGCTTTCTCTTGTTATTTTTTATTTGGTTGCCAAGCAGCATGCATACACAGAGTTTCATATTTCTTGTCCCTATCTCATTTTAAATTCTGTTGATAAGAATTTTACACTCAAATCTGTTATCAGAATTATTCCTCCTTTCAAATCTTCTACTAAGTTACACTGTGTCCAGATTTTCTGTCGTTGTTCAGTTGGTAAGTCGTGTCTGACTCCTTGGGACCCCATGGAGTGCAGCACGCCAGGCTTCCCTGTCCTTCACTGTCTCCTGTATTTTGCTCAAATTCATCTCCATTGAGTCAGTCATGCCAACCAATTATCTCATCCTCTGCTGCCCTCTTCTCCTCCTGCCCTCAATCTTTCCCAGCATCAAGGTCTTGTCCAATGAGTCGGCTCTTTGCATCAGGTAGTCAAAGGATTGGAGCTTCAACATCAGCATCAGTCCTTCCAATGAATATTCAGAATTGATTTCCTTTAGGATTGACTGGTTTGACCTCTTTGTTGTCCAAGAGACTCTTGAGAGTCTTCTCCAGCATCACAATTCGAAATCACTGATTCTTTAGTGCTCAGCCTTCTTTGGTAGCTCAGATGGTAAAGAATCTGCCTGCCATGTGGGAGACCCAGACTTGATCCTTGGGTCAGGAATATCTCCTGGAGAAGAGAGTGGCAACCCACTCCAGTATTCTTGCCTGGAGAACTCCATGGACAGAGGAGCATGGGTGAGATACAGTCCATGGGATTGCAAAGAGTCAAACACGACTGAGCCACTAACGCTTTCATTTTCAGCCTTCGTTATGGTCCAACTCTCATACCCATACATGGCTACTGGAAAAACTATAGTTTTGACATACAGATCTTTGTTGGCAAAGTGATGTCTCCACTTTTTGCTTCGTTGTCTAGATTTGCCATGGCTTTTCTTCCAAGGAGCAAGCATCTTTTAATTCTGTGGCTGCAGTCACCATCTGCAGTGATTCTGGAGCCCAAGAAAATAAAGTCTGTCACTGTTTCCATTGTTTCTCCATCTATTTGCCATGAAGTGATGGGACTGGATGGCATGATTTCATTTTGGGAATGTTGAGTTTTAAGCCAGCTTTTTCCACTCTCCTTTTTCACCCTCATCAAGAGGTTCTGTAGTTCCTCTTTATTTTCTGCCACTAAAGAGGTATCATCTGCATATACAAGGTTGTTGATATTTCTCCCAGCAATCTTGATTCTAGCTTGTGCTTCATCCAGCCCAGCATTTCACATGATGCACTCTGCATACATTAAGACACCTCTTAATACTTTGAGATATTTTCACTATAGAATAATTTTATAAGAGAAGGCAAAATTCAGTGAAAAGAACATGAAGTAAATAGACCTTGATCAAATCCTAAATTGGCATTTTCTACTTGTGGAAAAATAATAATTTATGATGATTAAGCATATACATGCTCAATCAATGGCTTAAGAAATATATATTAAATATTTAATAACTAAGGTATTTTATATGGTAAAAAATAAGAATTCTTGGTGAAAGTTATAAACAAACAGAAAAATTTTTAAATTAATTAATTTATTTTAATTGGAGGCTAATTGCTTTACAATATTGTAATGGTTTTTACCATACACTGACATGAATCAGCCATGGGTGTACATGTGTCCCCCATCCTGAAACCCCTCCCACATCCCTCCCTATCCCATCCCTCAGGGTTATCCCAGTGCACCAGCTTTGAGTGCCCAGTGTCATGCATAGAACTTGGACTGGTGATCTATTTCACATATGGTAATATACATGATTCAATACTATTCTCCCAAATCATCCCACCCTCATCTTCTCCCACAGAGTCCAAAAGAATGTAATTTATATCTGTGTCTCTTTTGCTGTCTTGCATATAGGATCATTGTTACCATCTTTCTAAATTCCATATATATGCTGTATTGGTGTTAATATGCTGTATTGGTGTTCTTCTTTCTGACTTACTTCATTCTGTATAATAGGCTCCCGTTTCATCCACCTCATTAGAACTGATTCAAATGCATCCTTTTTTTTAATAGCTAAGTAATATTCCATCGTGTGTATGTACCCCAGCTTTCTTATCCATTCGATGGATATCTAGGTTGCTTCCATGTCCTATCTATTGTAAGCAGTGCTGTGATGAACACTGGGGTGCACATGTCTCTTTCCATCCTGGTTTCCTCGGTGTGGATGCCCAGCAGTGGAATTGCTGGGTCATATGGCAGTTCTCTTTCCAGCTTTTTAAGGAATCTCCACATGGTTCTCCATATTGGCTGTACTATTTTTCATTCCCACCAACAGTGTAAGAGGGTTCCCCTTTCTCCACACCGTCTCCAGCACTTATTGTTTGTAGACTTTTTGATAGTAGCCATTCTGACCACCATGAGATGGTACTTCATTGTGGTTTTGTTTTGTATTTCTCTGATAATGAGTGATGTTGAGCATCTTTTCATGTGTTTGTTAGCCATCTGTATGCCTTCTTTGGAGAAATGTCTGTTCAGTTCTTTGGCCCATTTTTCAATTGGGTTATTTATTTTTCTGGTATTGATCTGGGAGCTGCTTGTATATTTTTTAGATTATGTCAGTTGCTTCATTTATTATTATTTTCTCCCATTCTGAGGGCTGTCCTTTCACCTTGCTTATAGTTTCTTTTGTTGTGCAAAAGCTTTTAAGTTTATTTAGGTCCCATTTGTTTATTTTTGCTTTTATTTCCAGTATTCTGGGAGGTGGATCATAGAGAATCCTGCTGTGATTTATGTCAGAGAGTGTTTTTCCTATGTTTTCCTCTAGGAGTTTTATAGTTTCTGGTCTTACACTTAGGTCTTTAATCCATTTTGAGTTTATTTTTGTGCATAGTGTTAGAAAGTGTTCTAGTTTCATACTTTCACAGGTGGTTGACCAGTTTTCCCAGCACCACTTGTTAAAGAGATTGTCTTTTCTCCATTGTATATTCTTGCCTCCTTTGTCAAAGATAAGGTGTCCACAGGTGCATGGATTTATCTCTGGGCTTTCTATTTTGTTTCATTAATCTATATTTCTGTCTTTGTGCCAATACCATACTGTCTTGATGACTGTAGCTTTGTAGTATAGTCTGAAGTCAGGCAGGTTGATCCCTCCAATTCCATTCTTCTTTCTCAAGATTGCTTTGGCTATTCAAGGTTCTTTGTATTTCCATACAAATTGTGAAATTATTTGTTCTAGTTCTGTAAAAAATACCATTGGTAGCTTGATAGGGATTGCATTGAATCTATAGATTGCTTTGGGTAGTATACTCATTTTCACTATATTGATTCTTCTCATCCACGAACATGGTATATTTCTCAATCTATTTGTGTCATCTTTGATTTCTTTCATCAGTGTTTTATAATTTTCTATATATAGGTCTTTTCTTTCTTTAGGTAGATTTATTCCTGAGTATTTTATTCTTTTCATCACAATGGTGAATGTATTGTTTCCTTAATTTCTCTTTCTGTTTTCTCATTGTTAGTGTACAAGAATACAAGGGATTTCTATGTATTAATTTTATCCTGCAACTTTGCTATATTTATTGATTAGCTCTAGTAATTTTCTGGTGGTGTCTTTAGGATTTTCTATGTAGAGGATCATGTCATCTGCAAACAGTGAGAGTTTTACTTCTTCTTTTCCAATCTGAATTTCTTTTATTTCTTTTTTTCTCTGATTGCTGTGGCTAAAACTTCCAATACTATGTTGAACAAAATCCTTGTCTTGTTCCTGACTTTAGAGGAAATGCTTTCAATTTTTCACCATTGAGGACAATGTTTGCTGTGGGTTTATCATATATGGCTTTTATTATGTTGAGGTATGTTCCTTCTATGCCTGCTTTCTGGAGGGTTTTTATCATAAATGGATGTTGAAGTTTGTCAAAGGCTTTCTCTGCATCTATTGAGATAATCATATGATTTTTATCTTTCAGTTTTTTAATGTGGTATATCACATTGATTGATTTGCAAATATTGAAGAATCCTTGCATCCCTGGGATAAAGCCCACTTGGTCATGATGTATGATCTTTTTAATATGTTGTTGGATTCTGTTTGCTAGAATTTTGTTGAGGATTTTTGCATCTATGTTCATCAGTGATATTGACCTATAGTTTTCTTTTTTGTGGCATCTTTGTCTGGTTTTGGTATTAGGGTGATGGTGGCCTCATAGAATGAGTTTAGCAGTTTATCTTCCTCTGCAATTTTCTGGAAGAGTTTGAGTAGGATAGGTGTGTTAGCTCTTCTCTAAATTTTGGGTAGAATTCACCTGTGAAGCTGTCTGGTCCTGGGCTTTTGTTTGTTGGAAGAGTTTTGATTACAGTTTTGATTTTTATGCTTGTGATGAGTCTGAAAACAAATTTTTTAACAGCTTTGACGTGTTCTTATTAGAATAGAGATGTTAGTACATTATAACCTGTCATTTACTCACAACTCCACTCAAAGAGTTATATCATATGTAGCATGAGCACGGGTAGAGAAATGAAAGATATAAAAGCTTAAATACAGGCACAGTATAAAATGTGGTTCTCACCTTTAAGAAGTTGTGGACTAGTTTCACAGCCAAGACTTACACATCTAAAGCAATCACTGAATAGTAGAAGACATGTTGTAATAATAGCTACTGTTTATTAAGTGCCAAACACTGTTAGATATTTTATAGACATGATTTATCTTATCATTTATCCCATTTATCGTCTTAAACTAATCTTCCCAGGAAACTAAGTTTCAAGGAGGTTACATTGACTAGCACAGCTAATAGTGATAGCCAGTACTTAGGGAGTGCCTAAAATGTGTGGCTTCAGTGGGGACACAGTGATGCATGTTAGAGCACAGGAGCTGTGGCTGATGACTAGTTCTACTCCCTGTAGTCACAGATCTGAGATCAAGTTCTCATGGCCTCCACACCCTCCAAAGCACAGATCTAGAATTTTAACTTAAAAATTTTCACAAAGCACTCAGGACTCGTCATTGGCTTTACTTTACCATTGAGCTGACTGAGATTCATCAAAGAACCGTACAGAGAAACTGGCCTTTGTGTGCTTTCAGAACCAAAGCTTGCTTAGAGCTACCTGTGGAGTCTTTATACCTGTATAATCTGGCTAACTTTCACTTCCATTTCTGCAGCATCATTAAGGGTTGGAGTGGGGATTCATTGAAAATGGTGTCCACACATCAGCATAATCCCTGGTTACTTGTTTGCTTGATAAGCTGACAGTGACTATAACTGAACAATGAGAAAAATATAATAAAATTCTTCATTATTTCCTTTGTTGAGTAATTGCTATCCTTGGTTTCATTGTCAATGTATCTGTCAGTGCAAAATGCATGGCTTATGAGAGCTACCTATATAACCCACATGCAATTGACATAAAATAGTTAAGCCCAATATGAAGCAGAAAATACACCAACAAATTTTTGGAAGCCTCATAGTACTCCCTGGTGCTGTAACAAGAAAGAGAGAAAGAAATTGATCATTAGAGAAAGGAGATTTTCAACACTGGAGGAGAGTCTTACCATTCTTGGTGTAATCATTTTTAAAACCACTTTCATTAAGTCTCTCACCACAGTCACGGGGGTCATCTGCCTTTAGGAAAGTTTTCAAAGATGAGGTTCCAGTTTTTGGTTATTTGCATTGCTTTAGCCTCTCCTTCATGACAGTGTATATATTAGTGCTAATTGCTCAGTCATGTCCAACTCTTTATTGCCCCATGGACCCTGCCAGGCTCCTCTGTCAATGGAATTCTCCAGGAAAGAATACTGGAGAGAGTAGCCATTCCCTTGTCATCAAGAGTGTACAATGAAGAGAAAAAGAAAAAATATCAAACAAGCATTTCTTATGGTTTTGCCTGGAAAATTTGGGTCAAGTTATGTTTAATTGATGTCGTTCAAGTGATAAAATTCTAAGAGCAAATAAGACTATGGAAAAATAAAAAGTTAAACAGAATCTTGATTGTAGAAACATACTGAGTCTTAATTATGATATTTTAAGTTAAGACTCTCCAACAATCATGTATATAGCTTGTATATATGTATACATATATAGAGAGTCTAAAAACATACATTTATGTCTATATATTATAACATTTTCCATGAGTTGATATTAAAAATAGCATTTTGCTATTAAAATGGAAGTCACTTTTACAGCAAAACAACATGAATGTTTTAGAGTAATAAATCAATATAATCTGTTCAGATTATATTATCTACATATAAAATAAAATAAAAATTGTATTCATATAATATGGAAATATTAAATATAATCTATATTGATTTAGTCTGGGTTCTTGAGGCTAAAGGTTTTGTATTTAAGGATTAAAAGTTCCCTGGAATTTACAATGTCTTTTCTCTTCTTAGTCCTACATGGAATCAGCAGAAGGTCAATGTAGGACACATTCATCAGGAAGCTATCCTAGAAACGGGTCAAACAAATTATAGGATTGTTGCAGTATCAACCAACTAAGGTCCGTCTAGTCAAGGCTATGGTTTTTCCTGTGGTCACATATGGATGTGAGAGTTGGACTGTGAAGAAGGCAGAACACCAAAGAATTGATGTTTTTGAACTGTGGTGTTGGAGAAGACTCTTGAGAGTCCCTTGGACGGCAAGGAAATCCAACCAGTCCCTTCTGAAGGAGATCAACCCTGGGATTTCTTTGGAAGGACTGATGCTAAAGCTGAAGTTCCAGTACATTGACCACCTGATGCGAAGAGTTGACTCATTGGAAAAGACTCTGATGCTGGGAGGGATTGGGGGTAGGAGGAAAAGGGGACAACAGAGGATGAGATGGCTGGATGGCATCACGGACTCGATGGACG